>NC_136589.1:33522094-33714594 GCF_910589615.1 Taurulus bubalis | reverse complement strand
TATTGTGTCCAAATAAATTAAGAGCTTAAACCCATGAGTCAGCATGTCAGTGTTTTTATTTCTTCATTTCAATTATATTCAATTAAAAAAAAAGTTGTGTAGCTCAAAAAGACAAATTATTGTGTTCATCTGTTTGGAATTTTAGTGATAGGTCTTCATCTCTTTGAGAAAATGTTTAACGGAGACTTGTTTAACGGAGACATCTCGACTGTCAGTTGAAGGGAGAGATCTTTATGATAGATTTGCCACACTAGTTATTATTCAACTGTTGCTGTCTCCTGTAATAGCAGGACTCAATTTACCCCGTTTGAGAGGGTGGAGACTCGTACGCGTTTGAATGTGCATGGGTGTTAGCGTGTACACTGTGCAGCTGGGAAGACCAGAGATGGGGGCAAGCCGTGGGAGGGGTGACCACAATGGCGTGGGGGTTAAGTTTATTTGTACACAAAAATGGTGTATGTGCAGGCACCGGACCACCCAGCTTGATCCTGTATCAGTTAACGCCGACACCCCGCCCTCACACACAAACACAGCAGAGGAGGAAACTGACTTGCTCCTGACACTTTTCTTTTTTTTTTCCTGCTCTTCTTTCCCTCTCGGCTCACTTTGCCGTCACCAGATTTATTGCATTCCTTCTGCAGAACATTTCTTAAATTACAGGTTTGAAGTTCCTTAGTCACGAAGGAAGATGAGGACAGGGATGTCTGTGCTTTGTGTGTACGTGTGTTTGAGTCTCCTATTGTCTGCAGGAGTCATTTAGGTTGTCGTGTGTGTGTGTGTGTGTGTGTGTGTGTGTGTGTGTGTGTGTGTGTGTGTGTGTGTGTGTGTGTGTGTGTGTGTGTGATCATGATGTCTCGTCTTCCATCTGTACTGGCCATTAGATGTGCTTGTTATCCTGTCAGTTATGGACATGTTTTTATAATTATTCCTTAAAAAATTACAATAATTAATGTGGGTTTTATCTGTTGCATAAACTATGTATATCCATGTACAGTATACTGCATTCAAATTTGAAAATTGTTGGCTAAAGAGTGATGAAGTCATGAACTCGTAAAATAGGGTTTTCATCCCCAGCAACACTGTTGAAAGTAGTGAGTGATGCAATTTGCTCAATATAAGATATTCTTGAAACAGAACACATGAACTTCTTTTGAGGGACATTTTTATTGATGTTACACATCAAGATCAGTTTACTCATATGGGGTAGAAACACTTGTCTTCTGTGGCTTCCTGTAGCTTCATGAAGTCAGAGTATACAACACTGATGATGTCATCAGGGTTATTTTGGGTTGGAAATGTTTAAGTTGCATGATTGGAAATGTAGGATGCAACATTTTTCAACCCGGTTTATTATCATCGTACCTTTTAACAATCGATTTTTGAGTGAGCTGTTGATGTGTTTTCCCACAATGCAATTCACAAAGGAAAGGCTGCTTTCCAGCTGGAAACATTTAGGTTGTGTGTAGTGGTGGGACAGCTCCACCTACAATCCAAAGATCTTGGAAAACAAAACAAAAAGTCTTAAAGTCTTAAGGGACATATTTAGTTTCTATTTTTTAGGTTTGATGTCCAGTGACTTGCACGTGTTATCATTTCTTAAAATATGAAAGTATGTTGATTTAATCGGTATTTCTTGTGTACTGGCAGCTTGAACAATGGTGATAGTATGTGGGATGAATTTGGGATGCTGCTCATGGAGGAGTGAAAAACAAGGAGTCATTGTCAAAATCCACAAGTTTTTTTTTACAATCTTTATTTGGGGGAGTTTTTCCTGATCTGATGTAAGGTCCCGGGACAGGGATGTCTTATGTGTACAGATTGTAAAGCCCTCCGAGGCAAATTTGTATTTGTGATTTAGGGCAATAAAAAATAAATTGAACTGAATTGAATAGTTGACTGGTGTTCTTTCAAGAATAAATTCCATAAATGTGAGTTCCAGGCTGAAAAGATGAGTACTCTTTATGTGGCCTCATCGCAAAATTGTCTTCCCACTGTATTTACTGCAGATGTGGCTTCATCTCACAGACAGAAATAGTTAATTGTTTGTGTATTTTTTCCCATTCCCCTCGTCCTACCTGTGTTCATCTTCTTGTTGCATTGTTCCCATTTCATTCACACTTCTACGTCAAAAGATCCCTAATTGTTTCATCCTTTCTTTATCAGTTATTGCCCTCTATATTGCCCATTTTAATCACAACAAACAAGTGATTTTTGTCGTGTTGCAACCTGGTGCAGTCATTTTCCTCAGACAACAAACAAGACGATATAGATGAGGTGAAATGTTTCACCTGCGTTGTGAGCTCAAAATCGTAAAAGCCACAGTTACGGTTCACATTGTCCGTGCTCTTTGTCTTGGCTTTGTTAACCTATTTAGCGGTCTCACACTCTGACCTCTCTCTTCAACCACATGATGAGATCTGGCAGCCGGGTGTGTTTGCCTAGAGGTTTGTATATTTACTCAGAGACCCCAGAGTCCCCTCAATACAACGCCACCTCGGCTGATCCCCCTTTCAGCACATACATGCGTTTGCTGGTGTATGTGCACACATGTGTACAGGCTTACCTGTGTGTGTGTGTGACCATTGTTAATCCTCTGCCACACAAACTAATCAATGCTGTCTCACAGCCCTCTGAGTGAGTGAATGCATGCATGCGTGTGCACACATGCGTACAGAAATGTGCATGTTATGCTACGCAGATCTGGAGATCAGATGTTGAGCCGCAGATCATATATCAGGCTGTCTGTCAGGTTTTTCTTTGGTTATGTAGCCTTGGGGAAGAAGATCTGTATCTAGTTATTCATTATGATAAATTATCTTTAAAATAAAACATTTTCATGCACAGAATATCATCAGTTATCCGTTTTGCTGGCAGCACATTCGCCGGCGAGATTTGTTTTAACGAGGATGAAATCGAGCATATTAGTAAATGAAGATGCTCTTGCACATCTGCAGTGACATTTGAAAATGTGCTTCTTTTATTTTGTGTGAAAACATGAGCTTTACGATCTGTTTCTGTTGCACGTACTTCATTCCTATGATACATTGTTGTTTTCTTGTGTCGGTGTGCAGAGTGAATCATAAAGACATCACATTTTTAGAGAACATTAATGTCACAGAAGTCTGTAGATTAAAAAGTTAATTCAGAGTCTGGTTGGTAAGTATTTTAAAATGGGTCAGTTTTTCCAGTTTTTTTTTTTTTTATCATATCAGGCATATTTCCATATCACATTTGGTATGTAGGTGAGTGGAATTTTGTTTGTTCTGCTCAAAGTATTGAAGAATGATATGTAAAAATAAGACAGTGATGTCTTTTTCAGGTTACATATAGTTGTTATTGGAACTACTTTCTAATGAGGAAGAAGCCGTAATGAAAACTGTCCAAAGAAAAGTCTGTAGATTGTCTGGAGAAAGTTAGATAAAGTTGGGGAGGAAGTGTTTGACCTTCCTCATCTGTGATTTATGAAGTGAGACGTTGACTAAGAAACAATGCTGTTAAGGAACAGAAAATATGCAACCGAATAGTCTGGCCAGTGTTCCTTTAACTTTTTCCAGTCAAACACAACAAGCCCATTAACAGCTTCAGCAGCGGTCCATTAGTGGGTCAGGCATTATTACCAACTCAACCTCTGAAGCCAAGCATGGCTTCAAACTAACAGATGATGTCGTTTTTTAATGGAGATCCCAAAGGTTCCAAAGATACCAGATATATCATGTTGGGATTTGGAGACATTGTGTAGTATATAGTAATGTAAAACTGTTGAAATTAGACTGTTTTAAACATTTTAAGATTACATGTGTGTTAAGGGCACACAAAAAAGGAACATATTGATCGCCTTCATGCATGCTGTTTTCTGAAACATCCTCTGCGAACACATGATGTCTTACTTTTGCTTCTGCTCAACCCTCAGGGGGGGATAAAGAAGCCCAGTGCCAGATAGATTGATCGGATTGATGGTGGAGACAAATGTGCAATACATAGACATACTCCGATGCACACAGAGGTGGGGTGGAGTCTGAGCTTCGGGTTGGGGGGTTGGCTGAGTAGCTGGGTGGCTTCATGGCTTGAGGGCTGATCGTGGGTGAGCAAGAGACAGACAGAGAAAGAGAGAGAGAGAACGAGAATGAGCAGGCCACCCAAGTGGCAGTCAGTCAGAAACCTGTGTGTGTTTGCTGCTGACCCCTACACATTAGCACAACACTTCCTCAATTTGTCTTCTGTGTTCTCCGGCCACAGATGAATTTCCTCCCTCCTTTTTTTCCTCCACACACTACCTTTCAAGATGCTACCACTCTCCTCCCCCCACCAAACACACACACACACACACACACACACACACACACACACACACACACACACACACACACACACACATACACAGACACACCACCCCATCTCTAACTCAAACATCTGAATACATACACACACACACACACACACACACACACACACACACACACACACACACACACGCGCACGCACACACTCTTTTTACAAGCTTTAGAGATACATCAGTTGCTTATGTTGCTTAGCCAACAAAGAGTGTGTGTGGAGACAGAGATCCCATGTATGGGATAACAACCTTGGTGACATGCCTTACACACACATACACACACTAAGCCAAATATCCCTGTCTGTCACCGTGGAGGCCCCCGGCTAATTAACTAAACATTGACTGGGTGGCTGATTGGGTTCACATCTTAAATTGCTTTTGCAGTAAAATCACAGGAAGAAGCAAAAGACTGACCTGCTTTACACCCTTAGCTGACCTTTCCTTTTAATCTTATTAGTTAGAATGTTTATAACATCCACAGCTGGAACTGAAAACAGAAAAAAAACATCTATCTCAAATGTTCCTTTTTTCTTTTTTGCACTGTGATTTTACTACAATCACTCCACCTTAAAATCACTTTAATCTGTTCAATTTCACGGCGAGGCAACTAGTAATGAGCGTAATGGACACAGGAAATGTTTAAAATTAAGTGATTCCTGAGTCACAGATTTTGTATTATTAAGTAAAAGAGATATACATAGTTAAATGAAGTTTCTGTATGATAAAAATTGCTTATTTTCTTACTACAGTTTGTCAAAAATGTTCTAAAATATATTTTCTTTGCTTAAAAAAACAGCTGTATGGGGTCTCAAAGTTTGGATAGGAGCCTTTCTGATAGGCTTCTTCATCGTTTGTAACCAATCACAATTGTGCTTTAAATAAAAAAAAGCTATTCTGTCGCAGCTATGTTTGCCCACATATACTTAAAGATGCACACACACACACACACACACACACACACACACACACACACACACACACACACACACACACACACACACACACACACACACACACACACACACATAGTTGTGGGGTTCTATGCTTTATTTTAAAGCTACAGGTCTGAGTTTGCATTACCACCTGCTAGCTTCATCTGACAATACCTCTGTTACAACCGCACAAACAAAGACTTAAAGAAAAGTGTGTTTCTCTGTGTTTTGTGTGTTTTTCTCCCAGAAAGGCAACCATTCATTACGATGACAAAGGGGTAAAGAAATGCATTATCATAATTAATCTTGTGTGAGACTGTGGGTGGCAGCTCCGACTCTGCTCTGCGACTGACAGAGGTGCTCATTGCGGAAAGTGTCTCTCTGCTACCGGGCAACTTTTTGCCTTTTCACTGATATCTGAGAAACATGTAATTATAGACCATACATTGAAAAACCTCTTCTGGGGTTTCCCAACAATATGTAACAAGACTCTGTGAACTTTATATCAAGCAACCCCAGAAGAAAGTGTTTTATTGCTGAAAAGAGGTTTTGATTCATCTGGAATAAATATGCTGTATATTTGTTCCCATCATCAAACACAAAACTCTTTGTGTGTTTTTGGAACAGCTTTATTTATCACCACAGTCAAATATTCTGTTTGGTTATCATGAAAACTATTTATTAATTTCAATATTCTTGAACGGGAAATGTGTTGGTGATTTGTTATATATACTTTTGTTGTTATCGTTAGTCTTTATTAGGAGCTAGAGTTGATTGGTTTTATGTTTTAGTTTGCATAATGGAGTTAAATCGCCCTCACACATAGATAAGTATACGCAGGGTATATTGAGACGGTAGAAACATTATTATCATGTTACCTCAGATGCCTTCAGATTGCTCAGTGATTGTATGATGTGTAACAGTTTTATAACTGTGTCCCTCATGTCTTACTGTCTCATTTGTTGAGGCACAGCTTCTCAGCTTTGGAGTCGTTTTGTCGATTAGGTGCTGTGATACGTTGAGACAATCATGGGCAGGTGTAGAAAGGCTCTACAATATACCTATCTTTGACTATGTGATCTCAGCACGTTCCTGTAATTATATGCGACAGCTGTTTGGGCCAAGTACTATCTATCAAGAAACTGGAGCTATGAGGACACACTGATATCATGTTACACTGCTGTAAAGAGAGTCAGACTTAACATTAGCACCAAAGGGGGGAAAGCAGATGGCTTTAAAAGATAACCACTTCTGATATAATGTTGTACTTTTAAAGAAAAAATTGGTTTTCACACTTTTTTTGGGAACCAGGAACATGTGACAATAGTACAAATCCAACATAAGATGCAACAAACAGTCGTCATCTGGGTATGATAGACTCTTATTTCCAGTTATTCCATATTTAATCAATTTACTTGTCTGTCATCTTTTTTCCAAATTCTGTCAAAAGCATTTCCTTTCTGGGAAGATCTGCCTCATCCTTGTGTAACCTCACAGCACTGTTGTTTGAAATGGCATATCCCATAATATCTCTTATATGGTTGCATTTTTACCTCATGCTTTCTCAACTTCTATGTGTCCTAAATGACGACGACCATCACTGTTGCTCCAGTGCCGAAAAAAAAACATCATACATATAGTTTATCATCACTCTTGTATTCTTCCATCTTTACTTACTCCTTCTGAGAGAAAAAGAAGAAATGCAGTCGTGAGCAGTCTCACAGCCTCTCTTCGATAAATAAACACTCTGGGCCTGAACCCTGGGCGTCTGGGCTGTTGTGCGACGGCTGAGTGCCAGAGCAGTTCCGTAGCTCTGCCCATAGCACACACAGAACCCCGGACGGACAGCCAGCCATGCATTCATGGATGAACGGACGGATGGATGGATGGAGTCACTGGGGAGGCATGAAATGGAGGAATGGAGCTAGGAAGGGGAGGGAGGAGGAGGCAGGAAGAGCAGAAGTAGGGAAGCAGATGAAACGGAGGGGAAAGACGAAGGTGTTTAAGAAGAAAATCTGAAATAAAAGAAAGAGAAAGGGAGATTAAAATGGAAAGGATAAAGAGAGGGATGGAAGGAGAGGGACCATGTGGGACACAGAACATGGAGAAGGGGAAGGAGGGAGAGAGCGCTTGGGCGGTTTGTGTTTGGAGGCCAGGGCAGTGTGATGGCAGATATCTGCACAGCGCATGGTCATCTCAGATGGTTTATTTATCCAAGGCCTCCAGACCAGGCCTCGGACCTCCCTGAGTTTGTTAGGCTTGAAGGGGCCCCCTACTACACAACCCAATTCCTTACATTCCACATTAGCTCCCATTTCCAGCTGCCTGTTTCCCTCTACCACTCAACCCGACCCAACCCAGTTCAAGCTAACTATACCCAGTTCCAACGAAGCAGAAAAAAAACAGGTCAGCCAGTGTCACTCTAATGTATGGTCGCCTCCATTTGGACGAGTGAGTATATACAGTATGTGTATCATTCAACTAAGACCTGTGGCGAGTGGTAAATGAGACGTAAACGACAGTATCTGTGGTCCTACAGTCCAAGTCAACAGATAGACTGATACAGCCAGTGGATACATCCTGTTTGATCAAGATATAAGAAGAGATCTGGTGAGAGCACTTACGACTCCAATTATATCTCTTTTAGACGTGCTGAAAGAAGATGGAGATCTGAAATAAAGAGTTCAAAGAGGATCATAAGTATAAAAGAGCTTTACACAGATAGTTGAGCCTTTTGATTTATTTATTATCCCAGCTTCTGTGAAAGCTTTGATTATTTAGCCACCAGTGGTGACCCGACAGGTGACTTGTCTGTACTCGTAACCCTGACAGTGATCAATCATATTTTCTAAGTAAACACAAACAGAACAATTTAGACCTAGGCTTTATATTAATGTATATTATTGCGATTGTGATCAGTGGTGGGAGACGGTTTTGGATCCTTCACTCATCTAAAAGCATCAATAGAGAAATAAATCAATAGCTTGCAAGTACAAGTCCTTTGTTCAAAGTATTATTCAAGTGAAAAATACAGAAGCATTTTGAGAAAAGAAATTATTAAAATATGAAGTAAAAGTACTTGACTCCAAATACATATTATCTCTGGCCTTCTGTGTACTGCGCCTTCACCCAATGTCAGCTGGGATCGGCTGCAGCCTGCACGACCCAGAACAGGATGAGCGTTTATAGATAATGGATGATGGACAAATAATCTCATTAACATTAATATTGTTAATATGCTTCAATGTGTAAGTAGCATTATATTGCTCAAGTTGGTTGAGATCATTTTACCTATTTTTATAATCTGTAGGTAGTTTAATCAGCTAAATATATCACAATGCATTGGATTACATTCATCATATGTTCTTCATGTGAAATTCTAACATGTAAAGTAACTAGTAGTAAAGCTGTCAAATACATGTAGTAGAGTAAAGAGTATTATTTCATATTTTGTGTTGTAGTTTTAGGCTAGAAGTATACAAAGGCATAGCATGGGTAAAGTACATATAACTCAAAAGTATACTTGGGGACTTGAGTAAATGTACCTAGTTACAACTGAATATTATTTTGACGTGACGAGTAGGATTCAATCTATACTTATAAGAATTGTAGTAGCTGACAGACTCTTTCATTCAAATGTCCCACCTTTTACCATGGTGGTTTGGTATAATATATGTCATATTGAAATTACCATACCATCTGGGTATGCCATATACATTATTTTGTAAACTTATGATGGACATTTTTCACTTTGTTCTGACATTTTATAAAGTAAGCAATTAACAAAATTAACTGAGCAAACATATACACAGATTGTTCTACAATGCAAATGATCATAAGCAGACATAGATATGATCTCAAAATCCTAATATAGGATTTGGGGACATCTACTGGAAGGTTGCCAACTTCTCCCGTGTGCCATGCGTGTAGGAGAACTACGGTAGCCCAAGCTAGCTAGTGTTTGGTTTGTCCATGGTGGGCTTCTGTAGCAACATGGCGGCCCGCTCCATGAAGAGGATCGACACTGCATGCATATACAAACGGCTCATTCCAAGGTATCACAAACACAATGATTCTTATTGTCAGGTGAGTATACACTAAATAAAACATACATATTCATATTATATTCCATTTCTACCGATAGCTCCTAAGTTTTTTTGTTTTGTTTTTGTGTATTGTTATGCATCAAGTAAAATTCCTTGTATGTGTAACTTACTTGGCAATAAATAATTGCTGATTCTGATTCTAATTCTGATTCAGATTTTGATTTTGATTCTGATTGCGGATTCTGATAGTTGCTGATTCTGATTCTAATTGCTACACACTCTTAATCAGTGTCTCCTATGTTAATGTTTCTGGTGTCCTATGTCTCTTGACATGTAAACAGTTGATGACGGACATAACGGCTCAGCAGCAAGCTGTGACATCGATTGAACGTACACCTACTGTAATGGCGTCACAAACAGAATGACCTTATAGCGCCGACACCTACAAATTGTTTTACTTCAGTACCAAATAGTTTTACAGTCACCCAAAGGGCCTCAAATTAGCACCAGCCAACTGACACATATTCCACACAGCAGCACAGGTTGGCAGGCAGAGAATTACTGTGCAATTTGGTAAAGTGTTTCTTCTTCACCCCCATACTGTCGTGAGTGGGGCCAATGGGGGCTTGCATTAGCAAAACAAGACACTTCTTTTTTTTGTTGAGAGATTAGAAACAATCTGGTCTGAGAACCTTCTTCCTTTCTTTCTTTCCTTCGTTCTTTGATTTTCCGATGTTTTTCTTAGGTGAACGGCTCTCTGAACTCGTGCAATCATGCATGGCAAGACATGGAAACTCTCCAAAAGTCTCTACATAGATAAGGGTGTCACACTGAGCCAGGCAGCTCCGAGGTGTTATTTAAAAAGATGCATAGGCACACAACAATCCCTGCAATCTTTTAAGGGGAAGTATGAGAGGTTATATTTTCTCGGGTGTAAGAACCTACTTTTAGACGCTTTGGGGCACAAGAGTTGAGGTTACAGCTGTTAGTACTAAAAAGCCTACACACATGTCTTCTCACAGCTGCCAAAGAAGTAAAAAAAAAAGTGTTGTGGTCTGTGAGGCTCCAAATCCTTATCAAACACGAGATGACCTGTGGGGATATAACAAGTGTTGAAAGATCTGTAATACTCCCATGAAAAAAATAATAATAATCACACGTTTACATTCTTGTGTGAAAAGTTGAATTAACATTTATTTATTTTTTCCTTTCACTGATTTGCTTTTGCTGATGAAACTGAAGGAGAACACAGAAAAAGTGTGTGCGTGCCTGTGATATCAATAGATGGCATGTGCGATTGCTTCTTGCAGGGCCCGGCCGCTGGGAACAATGTTCACAGAGCAAGTGAGGCGGGCAGGCAGCAAGCTGTGTGCGTGAGTCAGTGCGCGCGTGTTTGCGTGCGTGCGTGCGCGGCTGTGCAGAGTTTATTGAAAGAGTTCCTCTCTCCCTCCCCCTCCTCCCTCTTCCCTCCTCCTCCTCCTCCTCCTCCTCCTCCCCTCCCTCCAGCCCAGGCAGCAGCAGCCTGGGTGGTCCCCCTCTCTCTCCACTTTGGTGAGCTGTTGCTTAGCAGCTAATAATAGGCGATGTTTGCAAAGTAATTTGCCTCTTCCTTGGCCAATGGGAGCCGGAGCACTTTTCCATCAAACCTCCCTTTTCAGGATTTGCAGAGGGGCGAACTTCTCCAAATGTTACCGCTACGGGATCGGAGTTAGACTTGACACGGACGGCTCAGACTTAGGCTACTACTACTACTACTACTACTACTACTACTACTACTAGGCTACTACTACAACCACTACTCCTCTCTGAGACGTCGTTTCACAAACTACCGGGACGAATGAAGACTGAAGGATCTTTACGGATTTCGGCGCATAATGTTGGGATGGAGTTTCGAGACTTGTTTGGCTCCAGGGAAGACTAGAAAGCGTCCCTCCAACTTGTCGCCGGCGGTGCTGGATGCGCTCCTCTTCTATGTTGGATTATTGTCGTTTTTACTGAACTCGCACCGATTCCACGTCGCCTCGCTCAGCGCCCCGTCCCTCCTCTTCTTCGGACTATGGCCTCGGATCGCGGGGTCCCAGGGGCCGGCGTCTATGGAGATTTACCCCCGAGTTATACGCGCTCCCAGCCGCCTGTGAACCCAGACGGGCTCCGGAGACCCAGCTACTGCCACGCTGCTTTCGCACTTAAACAGATCTCAAAGGTGATACAATGCCCGCAGTAGAGTGTGGATTTATGTTTGAGGGAAGCTCCCATTCAGTCCGCGAGTGTGAATGAAACGTCTTCCCAAAAGGCGGCTTTTGATTCAGCTTTTTGATTAATCGCGAGTTGAGGGCGCATGTGGGAATGTAGGCTGCAGCCAGCGACTCCCTCACTGGGATCCGGGGACCACCAGGGAGCTCCAGCGAAGCCGGACGGCAGTTCAGATATATGGTGTATCATTTAACGAAAGAAAGTGTAGGGATTGTCATCAGAGGGTGGCATAGAAAACAAGAAATCGCATACTTTGTGATCAATGGGACAGGACTTGTGAGATGGCTGAGCTCGCGTGACATTTTTAGGAACCCCTTGGAATAAAGTGATAGCGACTTAACAAGGGGTTCCGCGTTTGGCAGCATGTTAACGTTGCTGTTTTTTTGAATGGACACCAGGCTCTCATTCATTTATGTTGGCTAAAGTCACCGGGAGGGAGCGAGTGAGGGTTTGTTCCTCATATCGCAGCCGTGTTTGTGCGCGTTTTTTTTTTGGCTTTGTGCAGGCAGCGGAGAGCGCACTGGCCCGGGGTCTGTTTGGAAATGTGGTGGGTCCTGTAAAGGAATTCACTGATTGAGTTTGATCTGACAAAGCATCTTTGGACCGCCCGGATGCTTGGACGTGTTTCAGCACTGCTGAGAGAAAACCACAACACCAGTGCAATGTCTCCTGCAGCGGTGACATTTGTAGCACCGATGGGCTGAGCGGTCCAGGTTCTGACAAATAGTTTGCAAATTAGAAGGGAGAAGGGAAAAACACTGTATGATGTAGATTACTGCAGGGAAATATGTGTCAGCTTAAACTCTATATTCAACTCATTCATATGAGTTTATACTAATAACCACCAATAGTCTCTTTCACAGCAGCATCCTTATAATGACAACTTTGTACATGCACTTGCAATAAAAACAGATTCATAAGGTGTCTAATACAGAGTGACATCTTTTTTTTGTTGATAAAACATTATTGTGGATTTTCTTAAACTGCAGCTATAACCTGAATTCCCACTATTCCTGTAACTTCCGTTGCGCCCTGGGTTTGTTCTGCACTGGTGAACATTGTGTTTTTAAGCTCGTTTTCTCATTGCAGTTTCACTGGACTCTGTCGTTTTAAACAATAAGGAATTAGTTTCCCTGAAAGCTTTTCATGAGTTGAAATTGTTTCCTTCAACTGTGCCGTTCAAATCATCTCAGGTGCGGAGAGCCTGTCTCACGAGTTCAGCCGATTGACATAAGGTTTTAGCAGGAATCTGACAGCACACACTCAGGACATGACAGCACTGGCATCAAATCTGTGGCTAGCGAGTTTGCACCTTCACCTGTCATCATGTTACACAAGGCTTCACCTTAAATTCCACATAAAGATGCCTGTCTCTCTCTCACTATACAGATTCATGTGTAATCCAGTGTCCTGGATGCAAGTCGTCACTATGCTTCACATATTCTTCACACTGGTGACACGGCTACAGAGATACAAGCTATTAGACCTGCCTTTGTGGACAATTGTGCAATGACCCATTATTCATGTGTGGTAACGTTGATAATAATTCTGTCCTTTTCTTCCAGGGAAAGGCAGTAGGTCAGAAAGCTCCTCTGTGGATCCGGGCGAGGTTCCAGGCCCTCCTGTTCTCTCTGGGCTGCCACATCCAGAGGCACTGTGGGAAGGTCCTCTTTATTGGACTCTTGGTGTTCGGGGCTCTGTCTGTGGGACTCCGAGTCGCGGCCATCGAAACGGACATCGAACAGCTATGGGTGGAAGGTGAGTTTTCAGACATTTTCTCCTCATCTTTCGAGCGATGTTCCTGTGAAGCAGCGGACTCTGGTGTTGTTGCTGTTTCTCACACAAATGCAACATCACTTCTGTGAGTTCAGTTTAGGCTTCATGGCTGGACGTATTGACTTTCTGTTCAGAATATTCAGCTGGCAGAAGTTTGGACATTTTGATGAGCTTGTTTTTGTTGCTGGGTTTAACTGGAGTTTGAATGACAAGAGTGGCTGGTGGGAAGATGCAGGGTGGCCATGTTAGTGTCATCTCAGTGCCACGGGAGGGCAATAGGTGTTCAGTGACTGATAGACTGACTGCTTGTCTGGCTGAAATCCAGAATAAAGCAGCAGTACTGTACGTGTGTGAGCTTGTTTTGTCTGGATAAATAGATTTATCAACGCCATCATCTCTTTATAGAAGGACTACAAGTACCAAAAAGCTTGTAGATAGAGTATTAATTATGTTTAGTAGCATATCTCTCTTTCCATTGTGGTGTGGATGGGAATATACTGTACGTTTTACATGTACTGTGCTGGTCGCTCATGTCTTAAGTCCCAATTTACCTGAGAAACCCAAACACACAACTGCATTACAATAGTCCCTCTCCCTCTTCTGTCACACACACACACACACACACACACACACACACACTGACTATCTGTCGCTTGTCCCATCTTGCATGACTGTGTCTGTGATTCTACGCTGACTCACAAACCTTTAGATTTGACTCCGCTCTCTTTTGCGCTCTTTCAGAGCATTTCAGATTTAGGTGATCTGTACATTTTCAGGGGTAGTGGCCGCTTTATTTGGTTTTTCACATTGGCCAAATTCCTTTTAAACCCCCAGGCTTTCAGTGCCGGGGCTGATCCCCGCAGCAGATGGACTGTGTGAATGGTTAGCCATCTTTGAGGGCTCTGACCCCTCCCCCCTCACCTCCCTGTGTGGTCCCTAACTATTCTTGGATTCCATTCAACAAGAGGCAAGCAGGCAGGCAGGCAGGCAAGCAGGCACCACCTCCCTGAAACCCCTCTCCCTTCTCCTCCTCCTCCTCCTCCTCCTTCTCCTCACGAGAAGAAAAAATATAAGTGAATGCAGCTGAAGTTTACCCACCTGTTTTGCACACTCTAAAAGCGCTACAGCAGTTGGTGAATATAAACAGACTCTATGGGGTTTTTTAAGCCCACCATGTCACTAGAGGACGGGGACAGGCGGCTCCCACAGGAGCCGTGTGGAGGTGTTTGAGCAATCACACGCTGCTGCTGGCGGCAGGAGAAGTGTTTTGGAGACTGCACGCTTCAATTGCATAGGAATTAAAAAAGTGTCCAGTACCAGGCACAATAAATGAAAATACAGAAAAACAAAAACAATCTCTGTAAATGCAGTCACTGAAATAATTAGCTTGACGTTGCAAAAGCCTGAATTTGCAACAAAAGCAGGCAACAAGAGTTTGAATTTCCACAGTCTCTTTTTTCTTTGGTTTCTTTCTGGTTAGTGTAAAGCTTCGGGATTACCTCTTGAGCTAATTGGCAGATCCATCTCTTAAAGGAGATGTTTAGATGTTTGTGTGCCAGTTGTTTTGCTGTGGGATTGAGAGAGTTGAACAAGGGGGGCTGAAAAGGAATGCTGTGCCTTTAAGAGGCCGTGGCCATGTTTCTAAAGTTTCTGCCTGCCTTGTTTCCACCAATAGCCCATTGACAAAGCTGCTAGGGCCTCAATGGAGAGTAAAGTGGTTCGGTAACAAGGAGAGGTTAGTTCTCTCTCTCTCTCTCTCTCTCTCTCTTACACACACACACACACACACACACACACACACACACACACACACACACACACACGCCTCATTGCACATAAGCAGAACGAAGCCGGAATGATATTCCCTTAAATAAGACAGCTGATATATATTAAGGGCCTCAGAAAAATGTTCTACATTAGTTTTTAAGTTTTATTCGACTGTATTTTGTGTATATTTCTTAACTTAAAAGAAATATATTTTCTTATACGTTAAATCTTCCAGATTGCAGCATGAACAAAGCCCTCCCACTTGTATCCTCATTTGTTCAGAACAAAATAACTGTGAATTGACACCGTATGTGTTAACAATGCCAGTATGGTGTAAACTCTGTGTGTGTGTGTGTGTGTGTGTGTGTGTGTGTGTGTGTGTGTGTGTGTGTGTGTGTGTGTGTGTGTGTGTGTGTGTGTGAGTGAATGTGTTAGGGGCATATGCTTCCCATCATATGTTCATACTAGAGCCTGCTCCCACGCATACATAAGCACATACACTTGTCATCTTTACCACCTTTGGTGTGTACCGCCTGCCTGGCCGTCTGTCTGCCCGTCTGAATTTCCTGACTGCGTGCCTGTCTGTCTGCTTATGCTTTGTGTATGTCTGTTTATATTTCTGCCTGTCTGTCTGCCGGCTCTGTGAAGTCAGGCCACCAGGTCTTTTTTAATTGCTTCCTCCCCTCCTACAGGACCAAAACACTGTGAAGCGGAGCACGGCAGTGGAGTCTGTCTCGAGAGAGCAGACAGAATAGGGAAGTTGAGGAAGTTAGTGCCTGTACCTGAGTTTCCAAGCAAACATACTTCCACTGTACACAACCTTCATACGTTTCCTCTCTGTTTGCCTTAAGGATTCCTGTGCCTTTGCCACGGGGCATGCAACAAAGGAGTAAAGGAGTTAATCATGCCTTCATTCCTCCCACCTGTGTAGGTGGGAAATAAAAGCCACAGTATCAGGGTGTTTAGTCTGACAGAGGGGTTATTTCTAGTTTACTGCTCAGTCAGTCTGAGACAGACATTGCCCATCACAATACCCTCAGTTACTCACACGGGTCTTGTTTATAAATGTCGTATCACAGCTTAGCATATTTTTTGGAAAGTATCTGAAGACCTGAGGGACGAACACAACGAGATGTTTTCATTATTCCCTCAGCAACATATATCATCTAAAATTGCATTTCTCTGTAAATGAAGCTTTCTATGCTGTAAACATACATTGTGCGATGCTTTATGGTTTATGCTTATACAGCCTTCCCACCTTTGAGCGTGTGAGAGTTGGTGTAAGTCGGGGAACGTGTGACCGGTATTGTCCACAAGCAGAAAAGAGAGAGATCGTAAAAATAAAAAAAAGAGGTGCAAGAAGAAGAGAGGGATGAGAGAATAGGCGTTGAGGGGGTTGGGACAGGAACAGGGCGGACGTTTTACGGCTAGCTGACACTTTTTTTTTGCCCATGTTTTTGCCTGTCTCACTTGAACAAACATCAAGTGTGAGCCGTAAAAGACTGTGAGGCGGTGTGTGTGAGAGAGAAGTTGCTTGACATTTTTACCACTAAATGATTTATTTTTGCAATGCGTTCGGATAGTTGTTTTGAGTCTCATATCGAACCTTTAAGACTTTTCTACTGGGATAATTTCCCTTCTGACAAAGGCCCGCTTGAAAAGCCTGTTTGGGAAAAGAGCGGATAGAAATGGCCTCCATGTAAAAGTGGTGGTGTTTACTCTCACATTAACTAAACTCATTCTTCTTGGCAGAGTTTGGGTGAGGCATGACAGACATGTACACAGACTCAAGCTGTCCAAATATGAGTGCAGTGAGACAGGGCCTATCCGGATAGCAGGCGCACCACATGTCCCATAAAGAGGCCATGTAGAAAGAGGATAGGAAAGGGGGAGGTAAAGACCATACACAGTCCCCATAACATGAATGCATACAGACTGAAGCGCTAGCTTAGTCAGCTAGCAATGGAATCAGACCCAAAATATGGATTAATTAAGAGAGACATTTGAGTTTGCGCAAATGAGCGAATGCACACGTGGGCATTTCGGCGTTCGGAGCGGTTTCTCTAAACAAACCTCAGAGCGGCACAGCAGGTAAATGCTATAATTCATTGGAGTGCACACAGCGCCCTAGTTCAGACAGATAAAGGGAGCTCTATGAGGCATTATTGGAGGTGAATAGTGCGCGGTGGTGCCCCAGCTAGATAAATAAACTCCCAGCGCTCAGAGCCCAGGACCTCACTGGTAGAGAGAACAAACAAGACCAGAGTCAACCTGGGTCACTTCTAAATGTTTATTTCACCCCCCCTTCCCGCCATCCTTCAATCCAAGTCCCCCTTGTTCCATCCCTTCTTTCAGCCCCTCCCCCCCAACACACACACACACACTCTTCAACAGTCAGGACCAAGACCACCCCCAACAAATCAACACACATTGAGCAGCTACAGATACATGTGCATATGACATACACATGGCCTCCATCATACAGGACTACACTGACTGCTCCCTACCTGTTTTAATTTTTTTGTTGGAGCAATTTTAAAACAAAAGTATTCACCATGTGGCTACATTTCCGATAACATAAAACACACATTGTACGCTTATTGTGGTGCCAACGCTTTTCTAAAGAAAAACAAAAGGTCACAGGACTGTCAGTCACTGCAACATTGTATGCAATATACTGATAAAGGCTGCGATGCAACTGAAAACAGAATAATGAAAACTCAATCAATATAGTGGCACCCTTTCTTTCCCAGCTGAAGAGCAACCTTTGTCTTTGGCCGGCACGAAATAAAGCGGCACCAGTCACCTTAGAGTTTGCACCATTTGCTTCTGTCTTTACACCGGGAAAGTATACAAAGTAAAGGGAGAGGGAGATGGGGAGAGACTGAACTTTTTCTTGGTACTTGGGAGGGAAAAAAAAGAAATGGTTCTTGGGCTCAATAAATTAATTTCTCGTCTGAATGAGACCAGCAACGTGGAAAATGTTTGCCTTTCAGGCAGGGATGAATGTATGTTTCAACCACACATTAAGCAGTATTAGCGGTCAGTGGAGTGTCTAATGTGACTATTTTTCACAGTGGCCAACTCTGCCCATGATTAGCATAATTAGCAGAGGCAAGCCTATACATATGGAAATAGAAAGTGCCTAAATGCCAACCCTGGTGGAAATTTATGTGTGGTGGCTAACACCACTGGCACATCTGAATAGAATGTAAGTGAAACTGATTTTTCATGTTGTTTTCGCTGTTTTATACTGTTTTCAAGGTGTGATTTTCTTCTTCTTCATGATGATGGGAGCAGCATATTGAAACTGCTACATTTTGTTTTCTCATACTCGCACATTAATTAGGGTTATCGCCTCTTAAAATGACACAACTGTCCTTGACGAATAATGAACAGATACACCGTGCGTGTGAAGACAAAAACACACACACACACACACACACACACACACACACACACACACACACACACACACACACACAGACTATTTCTATAGGTAAGATACCAAAGTGCCAGTCTCACCCTCCCACAGCCAACTCAAGCATTGTTTTACAGGCTGGGAAAGTTTTGGTCCATTTGCTTTTGTTGTGAAAAAAAAACGTTCCCTCTTTATTTTATTCTGATGTTTGTTGGGAAACATCTGAAAGAAATTGAAGGGGTTGAATGACAAAAGGGTCTGCATTCAGTCTGGAGCTACAGCACTGAAGGATTGTGTGGAGGATTGGCCCATCTGCTGGGGGGCAGCCTGCTTTCGGCGGTGCCCTGGCTAGGGAATGCCATAGGGCCGGGCCGGGCTGAGGACCCAAAGTGGGGCACAGTTCTGATTCTGGTGGGTCCACAAGTGACAAAAGGACGTTTTTTTGTGATGCTGGGTGCCTGGCCAGGAGAATGAGTTTCTCATTTGGCTCCTTTGCTGTAAATCAAAATAAATAAAGGACCTCTATTGGAGGACATTGTAAAAAAGAAAAGCGGCTGAGAGAAAAAGTAAATGATGCATAGAAAAAGGCAGTCAAGGAATGACTTTCATATTGTTGCTGCTCTGTTGTGAGTTTTCTCTTAAATCTATATTTTATTAAAAGAGGTTCTGTGTATAAGTAGTTCAGTACTCCTCATGATGCCATGCTGTGTAAATCAGGAAAGGGTAAAATCCAATGCACTATGTAGCAGGTAAAAGCATACATGTCATTTTCAGCCCTCTTCGTCTTGGGTCTTCCTCCATAGCAGCGTGGGGCCTTTCAGAGGCCCCCTAATCCAGCTAATCTACCACACTGAACTTTGAAGGTGGCCTGGTCTGACCTGGCATGGCCTGGAACTGGGACTTGGCCTATAAGCCACGAAGACAGAATAGAATAAAATAGAATACATTTGAAGCGCAGCACTTTAAAGATGGCATTGCCTCCGTCCTAAGCCAGATGTGAGAAGCCGCACATATTTTAGAGTGTTAGGGGATTCTGGGTGTTCAACTTTTGGAAATGGAAGGGTCAGGTGGAGAGGAAATTACTGGGTTTGGTGGAGACAGGGCCCAGTGTTTAAACCAGTGGGCGTGCACACACACACACACACACACGCACACACACACACACACACCCACACACACACACACACACACACACACACACACACACACACACACTTTCTTATAAGCATTATATCCGTACACACAGCCATGAAACCACGTCAGGGCTTGTTGTGACGTTTTATCACTTGCTTTTCTCTTCCCAATGTCGTAACTGTTGTGAAAGTGCCTTTAGTGGTGAAGCTAAATCAATTCACATGTTGCACCCAGCAGGTCGAGTTGTTTGCTAAGATTCTTAAGATCCTGGTCGAGTTTCTCAAAAAACATCCAATGAAAGAACCATGGATGTATTTAGATAGAGTTGTACTCATTTTGTGATTCTTAATTTCCCCCATATTTTTTGGCCATGTTGACTAACACAGACTCATATTTCATGTTCGAAAATTGCTCATGTAGTAAAAATTAGCTGCCACCGGGGTGTTGAAACACCGAATTTCCACACTCAAAGGCGCTTTCTTCCCAGGGTGGGAAAAAAATCCGGGAACTGTCTCTTTAAGGCTGTGTGGAGCGCAGGCTGAGCGCAGGGAGAGGGTAGGGGGATTGAAAAAGAGTGAGATAGAGAAAGAAGTAGAAAAGGATAAAGAGGGATGGGGGAGAGAGAAGAGAAAACCATGGAAAGACAGATAAGACAAGAAAGGACAAGGTTCCTTCTGGAGCGAGCGGTAAGCTGAACAGAGCTGAACTGAGCAGAAAAGTCGCGAAGCTCAGAGTTGGGTGGTTGGGGCCGGACCAGGGGTTGAGGAGAGAAGGCGAGAGAGAGAAAGAGAGAGCGAGAGAGAGAGAGAGAGAGAGAGAGAGAGAGAGAGAGAGAGAGAGAGAGAGAACTGGCTGCCTGGGTGGTCCAGATGGGAGGAACGAGACACAAATAGCTATAATTTACTTCAGGAGGCCTGTAATTACAGAGCCAGAGTCTCTCTGAGCCACCCAGTTCCTGTTGGGATCAAAACCCCACACTGCAGAGGTTAACATACGAAATGTCAAAAAAGGTTTAACAGATGTCAAAGAGGTCCACGAACGGAAAGGGTTCCATTTTGTAGTAGTCATTTTTGATTGGAAATCTGTGTGGCAAGGAAACTGAGCGAAGGCGTACTTCTAAGCACTGTTTTTCAGATTCTAGACTTGTATTTGACTGTGAAAATTAAAGTCAAATAAACTCAGTCCAAACTCAGTCTCAAATACAAGAGTGAGGGAATTATTCTTTCATCTTTTTTGTTGTTGTTGTTGTTGTGGTTCCCTTAGAAGAAAAGCATTATGACTTCTCAACTTGATTTTTTTTTGAGGGACCAGATGTGCAAAAGATATCCAGCAAGATCATTTTGAGACTTTTTTTCTTGGAATACACTGAGACAGACACTTAAAAAAAAAGACACCCTTGACTGCAAATAAATGAGGTGACCTTATATTCTGAAGCCCCTGCGTAGGTAATTAAAGCCTTGAAAATGTAGGTTAGAAATATTGGACTGTCTCCGAAGCCCAGAGTTCTAATCTGATCTCACACTTTTGCGGCGGAGGTTGAATAGTTTGTTTTTTCTTTTTCTCCCCATCAATTATAGGAGCCTGCTACAGGCTGGGGGAGGTGCAGAGAGCGTGAGGGGGAGAGAGAGAGAGAAAGAGAGAGAGAGAGAGAGAAAGAAAGAGAGAGAGAGAGAGACAGACGGAGAGAAAGACAAGAGGCAGGATTTGTGGAGCGTATTAAGAGTATGAGGGGAATAGAGGCAGTCAGGTTTGCGTGAGTGGGACAGTGAGTAAAAGAGTGACGAGAGTTAGAATTAAGAAGGAGGTAGCCCTCGTTTCCAAACGTCTCCCCTACCCCCCACCCACCCTTCCCTCTCCCTCTCTTTCTCTCTCTGGGGTTGTCATGTAGTGGGACAGTGAGAGGGGCAGACGGGCCCTCTGTGATCCAGCGCGGCATGTTTCATGTCCACTTGGCACAGGCACAGATCCCCCCGGATGGCAAACTCTTTTCAGGGCAACCTCCTGTAATTAGGGGGCTGGAGTCTACCGCACAGCACAACATCTCTCTCGCTCTCTCTCGCTCTCTCTCTTTCTTTTTTCTTCTTCATCACCAAGTCTGACATCTAATATCTCTCTCTATGAATCTTTCTTTAACCTCTTGTGAGTTATTTGATGTATTTCCCTCACAAACGCCTGTGTGCCATACATACGTGCACAGCCACTGGCTGTTCCCTCTTACCCGCAACTCTTCACGTCTCCTCTCATCGTGGTCTTTTGTCAAGTACTCAAACTGTCTAAATGGATATCTTCTGCCCCGAGCAGGGTGGCAGAGGGTTTTGGGGCATCAGAGAGCTGGTTTTCCAAATGAACAGGGCACATCTGTTTCGCAGAATGGGCCAATGAGAAGCTGTATTACTCATTTCTCTTGGCCAGACATTGGCTTGTGTGAAGTGCCTTCAAAACCAACACTGGCGAGGGCCAAGGGCGTTGGTCGATATATGTGTGTGTTCTTGTGTAACCGTGTGTGCATATATGCACATGCAACACACTTTGTTATAGGCTCCAAATGTGCGTGTGTCTTTGTGTAAATATGTGCTAATGTATGAATAATGCAGTACATCTATCTATCTCTCTCTCTCAAGAATTCAGTATTCATTTTTGCTTTATTCTTTGTTTTCTAGCTGGTAGTCGGGTGAGCACGGAGCTTCGCTACACCAAGGAGAAGCAGGGAGAGGAGTCAGTATTTACCTCACAGATGCTTATCCAGACCCCCAAAGAAGAGGGCACCAATATTCTCACCCAGGAGGCTTTGCTGGTTCACATGGAAGCCGCCCTGTCCGCCAGCAAGGTCCAAGTGTCACTGTTTGGAAAGTAAGTGGACCACGGACGGAAGTTCTGTGAAAAAGTTGTATTGTGTGTCGCCAATAACAGCTGCAAATTATAACATATTTTCTCTCTCGTAGATCATGGGATCTGAACAAAATATGCTATAAATCAGGAGTTCCTATTATAGAAAATGTCATGATTGAAAGGGTGAGTTCACAACAAGCAGATTTTGTATTTCTGTATCTACCTATTTTTTCCTGGTATGTGATCTTTAATCATGCTTCCTTTCTATTTCCTGATCCCAGATGATTGACAAGCTATTCCCCTGTATGATAATCACCCCATTGGACTGTTTTTGGGAAGGGGCCAAACTACAGGGAGGCTCCGCCTATTTACCGTAAGTCCTGGAATATTTGACCCGACATACTATTTTTTATTTTTGCATATTAAAACATTTCATAGAACGTTTTGGCTCTCCCTTTGCTGTCAATGCTTCCACCTGACTTGCGTTGCAGACTAGAGCTTTTGGAGAGTTCCATAACTTTTAACACATGCTCGATGGAGACATACAGTTGGGCTTTCAGTATTCGGTCAGTGAGTGCTGTGACTGACAGCGGCGGTCAGTAATAGAGTTCTTTAACGGCCCAGAAAGGGACTGGAGGGGGGTGTCCTGACAGAGAAATTCAAAGAGAGAAAGTGAGGATGAGGGAGGGATGGAGAGAGAGAGAGAGAGAGACAGAGACAGAGACAGAAAGAGAGAGAGAGAGAGAGAGAGAGATAGAGAGAGAGAGAGAGAGAGAGAGAGAGAGAGAGAGAGAGAGAGAGAGAGAGAGAGAGAGGAGATGGCTGCAGAAGCAACTGGGTGGTGGGTTGGTAGAACGGAGGGCGGGGAGGCGGCGACGGCGGCGGTGGTGGTGGTGGCAGGGGAGCCCTTTGGGTCAGACAATGGTAAGCATTCTTTCAGTTTACGAGTGAGTGTCCATCAGTGCAGGGGCCCCGGAGGAGGGAGGGGGGGTCGGCTTTGTCAGCTCACGGCTAACACTCGGCATTCTCATGGTAATGCCCCGGGCTCCCAGCTCCCAAGTTGTCCAACAAATAAAATGGGCAGTATTCAAGCCTCAAGTCCCTCGAGAAAGACAGAGTGAAGCTACAAGACGGTTAACAGTGGAGTCTGGGCGTCTTTGGGCATTTGCAGATTCAGGTTTTTTTCTTTTCCTTTTTTCAGGGCGACGTTCTCTTGAGAAGTTGAGTCACTGAAAGAGAGCTTTTTTGTTGTTGTCCAAAGTGATATTTCAATTGAGTCCTTAGTTTATAAAAGACGTTTAGCTCATAGCAGATGTTTCTTTGCAAACAAATTATTTGTTTGTATTTCTGTCTCCTGCTGACAGCGAGATGTTGCATGACAGGCCAGCACATACAGAAACAAACACACTATTCCCATCCTGAGCATCTCCCAGCAAAGCAATAGTGAGGGGCTTTGATGCTCCTTGTCCAAGTATTCCTGTCAGTCACACAAAGTGATCAGCATCTGTTGTTATTTATTAATAGTTTTCTTGAAGGGATTTGTGATGGCCACCAAGCCCGAGCCCCCCTCAGCTTCCGCTTCACTTCAGCTTTAGTTTTAAATACAAAAAAAAAGTGTGAGAGTGAGATGGAGAGAGAGAAGCGGGAAGAGAGAGAGAGGGCCAGATTTGGAAAGAGAAGGAGGAAGAGTGAGTGAGTGAGAGAGAGAGAGAAAAAACTTGGGTGAACAAAGAGCAGCAATCTATGAAAAAACAAAAGGGCCCAGGCCAGGTTCACTCAAGCAAAAACTAGCTGATAAAGGAGTGTGTCTTTGCGAGCAGCAGCAAAAGGGACCCTGGTATGTGGGAATAGGAGAGGAGCTCTCTTCATAAGCCATTGGAGGGAGATTGGGCTCAGAGTTGAGATACTTTAGGATTCTTTTATTTCCATCTCTTTCTTACTTTGTCTCACTGCAGAACATGTCCATCTTCAGTGTTTTCTTGCACTGAATCAAAAGTATTTACTTTGTGGGGTTGTTTGATTTTAAGAAGCATCAATCAATAATATGAAAGTCGATCGATTCGTTTTCTGAAAGATAAATACAGTAAAAACTAAATAAAGTTTCCAGAGCAGGATATCGAGGTATGAATTGATAATGTAAAACACTCCAGTTCGACATTAGTCGCTTCAGTAAGCCACAAGCACAACAAAGCTGTTGAATTTGAACACTTTAGAGTAGATTTATAAACAAATTAGGAATTTATTGAGAAAGAGGATGGCGGTACAGTTAAGGCTCAGAATAAAGTTTATTTGTCTGTGAACATCAAACAAGAAACAACATGAGAGTTCCCCCTTTCCTTCTCCTCTCATCCCTCACCTATTTGCCTCCCATCCACCCAACCTTTCCCCTTCCCTCCCTCCTTATCAAGATGTTTGGGAGGCAGACGTAATCGTTATGACTCAGTGCAGGACATTGAGGAATGGAAGCGAGCAGGCAGCCACCGTGTCTTTTCCTTGGGCATTGTGGCAGCGTGAAACAGGATAATAAACGCTATTTTATCCTGTATCTGCAGCTAGCCTCCTGTGTAGCCCGGCCCAACCAGGGAGACATAATTAAACTGTTATTTCTGCACAAAGTAAAGATTAGCAGGAATGCAAAGCCACGCGGCCTCGCGGGCACAACATAATATACGTTGTTTTACAGTTACTTCTCCAAGTTATTGTCAAATGTGTTTGGGTTGACGCTCATCATATGTGTCTCTTTGCTCTCCAGGGGTATGCCAGACATCCAGTGGATGAATCTAGATCCAGTCAAGCTGATGGAGGAGCTAAGTCAGTTCACTTCACTGGAAGGATTCAAGGAGATGTTGGACAAAGCTCAGGTGGGACACACAAATACCGTCTGACAGACACACTGGATAATATACTGAATGAAAGACTTAATTGTAATTGCAATAACTTTTTCTTTATACTGAGACTAATGTGTTTTGATTCCTTAGGTCGGACATGCCTACATGAACAGGCCATGCCTGGACCCCTCAGACCCTGACTGCCCTCTCAGTGCACCCAACAAGGAGCAAGGAGAGGTAAACTTACACATAATATCATTATATCCTCATAAAGAATGCTTATAGAAGAAAGTAGCGCTCAGAACTAACACCTAACATATTTATCCGTGTTTTTCCATCTGCTCGTCCATTCAGAGTCCTGACATAGCTGGGCGTCTCCAGGGTGGTTGCCACGGTTTCAGCCGGAAGTTCATGCACTGGCAGGAGGAGCTGATCCTGGGAGGGCGGGTCAAGAGCAGCCATGATACTCTGCTGAGGTGTGTGCTTATTAAGACATTTGGAGAAAGTTAGTTTTTTTACAGAACATGTTATAAGTCGACTCTTGTCTTACGGGAGGATGCGATAGTAAGGGGGTTATGTGAACACAGCCAGCCGAGCAGGCAACCTCCACACACACACACCCTGTTACACATTTGTTGTGTAAGGCACCAAAGAAGAAGAAGATGCTGAAGGAGGGGAAAACATTCAAATTAAAGTTGTTTTTTTCCTGAAGCTGACCTGTCTTTTAAGAAGACACTCGTGGTCTTTTTCCATTGACTTCAACTGGATTTAAAAGCATGGCCAATACAAATGCAGTGCCGGAACTTTGGTCAGAAAGCCCAGCTCATGACACACACAGGCACATCAGAGCCTTGAATGAAAGCGATTCCAGTCCCATCTGCAAGAGCCACACTTAGGCTACTCTCAGATGTGATTTATGATCATTTCTTTCACATTTTGAGCAGCACTGCTGCTCGCCATGCCCGTGCCAAGAAAACATGAGGACATCTGGGATTGCAGCCGAGAGACCGGCACAGACTAGATAACACCTGCTTTAAGCTGTTTACATTGGCAGGAAGGCAGGCAGACAGACAGACAGACAGACAGACAGGCAGACAGACAGACAGACAAATTCACAGTGATGATTTTATCGGCTAGTCGTGAAAGGGATGATGCAGTTGAGGTTTCAATTCAGCTCAACACACAATAAAGTTTGCATGGGGTGCCAGACACCTGCAAAGTGTCCTAAGATTGCATCTGTGTGTTTTGCAGCGCGGAGGCTCTCCAAACCATGTTCCTGTTGATGAGTCCTAAGCAGCTGTACGAGCACTTTAAAGACGACTACGAGATCCACGACATAAACTGGAATGAAGAAAAGGCTACCGCCATCCTCGAGTCCTGGCAGAGGAAGTTTGTGGAGGTGCGAATATACATCACACATATCACGTATACTCAAATGCTCACGTACATACACAGATCAAAGAAATGCACACATAAAGCTGGAGTATAGATTTTGATTGTAGCCACCAAGATAAAGTAGGAGGAAGATGATAAAAATTAGGAGGCATTCCCTTGTCCATGTGCTTGTTTTGGCACACACACACACACACACACACGCGCACACACACACACACACACACACACACACACTCACACTCTCTCACACACACTGTGGGGCTTTCTGCAGTGTCTGAATTCCATCAGTCTTCAGCTTCCTTGTAAAGCGAGTCACGGGGCAGACCAGGGCAGTAGGTGTGTGTGAATGCATGTGTGTGTGTGTGTGTGTGTGTGTGTGTGTGGTAGGCCGACCATCTCTCTCTGTCAGAGCCCTAGTTATAGGAACAAGCTGTTGCTGTGATAGCTGATACCCACCACGGTGAGGGTAAGGAGAAGGGGGCGGGGGCATATGCAAAGGAGGACGAAAAAAACAAACATAAACTGACAGAAACAGGACACCTCCTCCTGACACATTAAAAAACTATAACAGATTTGGAAGGATGACTAAATGCGGATTGGTGGGGAGCTTCGGTCCATTCGCGGCACAGAGTGAAGAGAGTAGCCTCACAAGCCATGTGATTCCATCCCTTTCACCTTTGACCTCACAACCTCTGGCATCTGTGCTCATTACTCCTCAGTTGTCATACATACACATACACACTCACACACACATTTTAGCAAATGTAAACACATACATTCATACTCACTTTCACACACATGCACATGTCAAAGGGACAGGGTGCTTTTTCTGTAATAGGGCCCTGAAATATGAGGCTGTAGGAGAGATGTTGGGGAGGATTGGTCAAAAGGAGGAAGTGTGTTTTTTGCAGCAGTTCAGTCCCTCCAAGGTGTTGTGGTTCATGCAACTATTACTCCAGTGCTGGCAGTATCTTCTTTTGGTCAATCTAATTGTATAATTATTAGGTATTATGCTGAGGAGTATATCATTTGGTGTATTTTTGTTGATGATTCATTTATATTTATCCCCCAGCTGGTCCACCAGAGTATCCCATCTAACTCCAGCCAGGCCATCCACGCTTTCTCCACCACCACCCTCAATGACATCATGAAATCCTTCTCTGATGTCAGCGTCATCAGGGTGGCAGGCGGATACCTGCTCATGGTAAGCCTAGCAAATTATCTTGGTCAATCAATTATGGCTATAGTTACTATACTATACAATAACTAATATTCAAAATTGACATCTTCTCTCTAGCTGGCCTATGCCTGTGTGACCATGCTAAGGTGGGACTGTGCCAAGTCCCAGGGGGCCGTGGGTTTGGCCGGCGTACTCTTAGTGGCTCTGTCAGTGGCTGCAGGACTGGGTCTCTGCTCCCTGCTCGGCCTCTCCTTCAATGCTGCCACCACACAGGTACGACACAAAGGGAACTGCATACATGTATTGTGTGACATTACTGTCTGTAAGGCTTTTGTTTAAGGAGAGAGCCTTTCTGTGCTTAAAACCCAGATTTTAATTTTACGTGTTAATTCTTCCCATCCCAGGTGCTTCCCTTCCTGGCATTAGGGATTGGTGTGGATGACATGTTTCTGTTGGCTCATTCCTTCACAGAGGCTGGAAGTAACATCCCATTTAAGGTACCTTTAAGACACCCTCTCCTCTCCTCTCCTCTCCTCTCTTCTCATCTCCTCTCCTCTCCTCTGAACATTGTTTTTTTTGTTTTTTTAAAGGAGCGAACAGGAGACTGTTTGCGGCGCACCGGCACCAGTGTGGCGCTGACTTCCATCAACAACATGATTGCGTTCTTTATGGCTGCTCTTGTACCCATTCCTGCCTTGCGAGCTTTCTCTTTGCAGGTATGTTTTACAATACACCCTCTCACGCATGCGCACAGACATAAACACATGTAAACAATCGCACACCAAGAGGCCAGAGGCTTCTTTTGAAAATGAAAGAGATAACTTAAGAGAGGTGACATTCATTCAGGGGAAGGAAAGCCTTTGTTCCCAGTTTTATTGCCGCTGCACCTACAGGGCCAACATTTTTTCTGTGTGCATGTGTGTATATGTGCATAAACGTGTGTGTGTGTGTGTGTGTGTGTGTGTGTGTGTGTGTGTGTGTGTGTGCGTGTGTGTGTGTGTTATAATGTGGAATAATCAGAGCAAAGAGAGTGATGAACATACAGAGAAAGAACAAGAAGGAGAGGGAGAGGGAGGGAGGAGTGGATCAGTATATCACTGGCCCGTCAAGGCGGTTTGCTCTGATCTGTGACGAACTGTGGGTGGTCTGCAACACACAAGCAAACACACAATTACACACACATAGACACAAACACACTGGAAACCACAGCCAGAATGTCAGCTTCAGGGGCTGGGGTGGGTGGGGAGGCAGCTGCGGTGGTGGTGAAGGGTGATGGCTTTGCTCAGATTCCCAACATATATATGTATATGGGTATATACATATACACCCTGCTCCTTTTTCTCAATCTTTCTAGTAGTTGTTTCATTCTGAAACTCTCTTCCTCTCCCCTTCTGGCTCGCTTAGTATTCCTGGCTGGTGATTTAGAGTAAGGCTTTTCTTTGCTTTCTGGGCTGTGGTCTGAGATACAAAAAAAGAGAAGAAGAAGAAGGAGCACTGACTCTCTCCAGCTGGGTTAGGGTGTCTGTAATTTCACATACTGTTCTCTGTCAATTTTCACTCTGTTTTTCTCATTTTGTCTCTGTGTGTTTTGCTCCCTAGGCTGCCATTGTGGTCGTGTTTAACTTCGGCATGGTGCTGCTCATCTTCCCTGCCATCCTCAGTTTGGACCTCCACCGGCGCGAGGACAAGCGTTTGGATATCCTCTGCTGCCTGTACAGCCCCTGCTCCGACCGCGTCATCCACCTCTCTCCGCACGAGCTTTCAGATGCTGGAGAGCAGCCACACACGCCTACGACGGCAACGACGCACACGCACCAGTACGCGGCGGGATCGACAATCACCACCAGCACCCAAATCACCACCACAGTGCAGGCATTCACGCAGTGTGATGCTGCCGGCCAGCACATCGTCACAATCCTACCACCTACCTCACAGATCTCCACCAGCCCGACATCCATCATCCTCTGTCCCACGTCACAGCCTCAAGGTAATCACAGCTATATTAAGATCCCAACCATTATGGTATTTTGTCCAAAGTGTTCTGTAAAGTCAGCATGAATAAATTGCAATACCAAAACCATTTTCTGCTTGCATTTCCTCTTCTAGCCATCACACCTCCCCCACCCACCACCTCCCTGCCGGACCCTTACGGCTCCCAGCTCTTCACCCCTACCTCCAGCTCCACACGGGACCTCCTGGCTCAGGTGGAGGATTCTAAATCAGGAAAGGAGTGCGTCCCACTCCCTTTCCTGCACTGGAACCTGTCTAGCTTTGCCAGGGACAAATACGCCCCACTGCTCCTCAAGCCCAAAAGCAAAGCCATCGTGGTGGTTCTCTTTCTGGGCCTGCTGGGCCTCAGCCTGTATGGGACCACCATGGTGCACGACGGCCTCTACCTAACCGACATTGTGCCACGTGACACCAAGGAGTATGATTTCATCGAGGCCCAGTTCAAGTATTTCTCCTTTTACAACATGTACCTGGTCACCATGGATGGATTTGATTACGCCCGGTCACAGAGGCTGTTGATCCAGCTGCACAACGCCTTCAACTCTGTTAAATATGTGGTCAGAGACAGCGACAACAAACTGCCCCGTATGTGGCTGCACTACTTCCAGGACTGGCTAAGAGGTAAGGCTCAGTCTTTTTTTTTTTTTTTGTGAGTTAGGTAATGAGTTACTCTCTGTCCCAATGGGAGATTTTAAACAATGATGTCAGAATCCTATAGGTGTGTGTGTGTGTGTGTGTGTGTGTGTGTGTGTGTGTGTGTGTGTGTGTGTGTGTGTGTGTGTGTATGTGTGTGTGCGGAGGTGAGAACGTGCACCGGGTGAATGAAAGTTCAGTCATGCCGTTGTTTACCCCCATCCACCTGGGCTCAAGGGTGGTGCAGTAGACGGGTCGGGGTCATAGGTTATCCTTGCATGTGTGTGTGTGTCCTCAGGCTAGAACATGTCAGAGGCCCAGTCAGGAGGAAGTGATAACTAACAACAACCTAATCAATCAGAGCCAGATGAGGAAAAAAAAGATAGATTGAAAAGGAAACTATATTTTCAACATCACTGTCCACCCAGACAGACACATAGGAAAGCTCCTAGAATTTGATGATAATTGAAATCATAATATTTATAAATGACAACCACAATAATATTTTCTTTTCTTTTCCATGTGTGTTTTAACTCACACGCAGGTCTTCAATCTGCTTTTGATGCTGACTGGCAGGCAGGCAGGATTACCTCTGACAGCTATCGTAACGGCACAGAGGACGGAGCGCTGGCGTACAAGCTCCTCATCCAGACCGGCTCCAAGAAAGAGCCTTTTAATTACAGCCAGGTATGTCGACAAAAACAAACATACTTTTAAACAGAATCCGTGTGTGGTATTGTGGACCGCCACATTATCGGCTGTCTTTTTGCCATTTATTCTGATAAAACTCAATACCTGAATGTCCATTGAATCTGAATTTTTTTTAATCACTTTTCTCTAGCTGACATCTCGACGGCTGGTGGATGCAGAGGGTTTGATCCCTGCAGAGGTGTTTTACATTTACCTGACAGTCTGGGTCAGCAATGATCCTCTGGGCTTTGCGGCCTCCCAGGCCAACTTCTACCCCCATCCTAGAGAGTGGATTCACGACAAGTATGACACTACAGGGGAAAATCTGCGCAGTAAGTCATCTTATTTAACACATTATTACATTACAGTACGGTATATTATATTCTGCAGTACAAACAGAAAATGATCTCAAATCTCACATTTTTTTTGTCTTTCTTACTTGCAGTCCCAGCTGCAGAGCCCCTGGAGTTTGCCCAGTTCCCCTTCTACCTGAACGGCCTTCGCCAGGCCAGCGACTTTGTGGAGGCCATCGAGAGTGTGCGTGCCATCTGCGATGAGTTTAGCCGCAAGGGCGTGTTAAACTACCCTAACGGATACCCCTTCCTGTTCTGGGAGCAGTACATTGGCCTCAGACACTGGTTCCTGCTGGCGATCAGCGTGGTGCTGGCCTGCACCTTCCTGGTCTGTGCGATTCTCCTGCTCAACCCCTGGACTGCCGGCATCATTGTAAGCAAGCATCCAGTTGGCCCTACAACTCTTCATCAAACCTCTTCCTCATCCCTCCTCTGGTTCTATATTTTCCAAATCATGCTACCTCAACAACATCATTAGCCCTTTCCTCCTCTCACTTTCTTCTCACCCTTCTCAGCACAGCTCAATAACGCTGTCTAGGGGGGCCCCTTTTTCTCTGCGGAGGGCCAGTATGCACACACACACACACACACACACACACACACACACACACACACACACACACACACACACACACACACACACACACACACACAGGGACCTTTGTCATTCTAATGTAGGCTGGGCTGGCCTTAGAAAAGGAAATGCAAAGGAGCAAGAAAGGCTTTGCCCTCCTGAAGCCTCTACCTCCAACTCCCTCACTGCTTTTGTCAGAGGGAGAGGGAGAGACTTGGGGACAGGACAGATCTGCCCAGTTGCGACCTTGGCCTGCTCAACCCATCCATCAGGGATATGTGTGTGTGTGTGTGTGTGTGTGTGTGTGTGTGTGTGTGTGTGTGTGTGTGTGTGTGTGTGTGTGTGTGTGTGTGTGTGTGTACGTGAGAGAGAGAAAGAGACAGTCTGAGTGTTCAGTGGATGGAAAACATTTCACACACAAGCTGGTGGGACCGGTGGTCCTTAAGGGCCCCCCAAGCTCCCCGACCATTGAGGAGGGGGGGGTGGAGGGGGGCTGAAGTGTAACGCAACAACAGTGCCAGTTTCAAGTGGAATGTGTTTAATTTAAGTAGCGATCCTTAGCAGCACTGATTGAGACAGCAACCTAACGCGGTGTCCTCAGACAGAGAGAGAGGCACAGCTACATGCATGCACTGTTTCCAAGCATCAGCCTGCCTGTGAAGGTTTCACCCTGCCTGTATGTGGTCGAGCAGTAAAATGCCTTTTATCATTTCCAATTTAACCGTGCCCCGGCTCAGAGGCCCTGGTGGGATCAAAAGCTTCCGTTGGCCGGGAACCGTTTTCTCCTCCTTGTTTTCTAAGACGCGTTGTTGTTTGCCTTGCGGTTTGCCTTGCGGTTTATGGTAACAACGCATGTTTACTATTAAGTAAACTGAAACACTGCATTACACTGCAAGCTGTTGAATTAAAATATCGGAAATGGTAAAATAAGCAAACAGGCTGCTATGCAGTGAAAAACAAGGTGATTTGTTTCCCACAAACACAGACAGATGTATATGGTGTTCTGGCCCACACTCTGTTGTCTCAGGCGCTGTCAATCATTTCAACCACCTCTGAGAAGGAACAGGGAGAAGGAGGAGGAGGAGGGGAAGGCATTAGCCTCAGGGTGGGTAATTTGATGCCATGTGGTTGACACCCTAAGCAAAGGGTCAAAGATTGTGTGGGGTGAAGAAGCAAAAGGGCTAAACTCAGGCCCAATTATTTTTATTGATTACATGCTTTGATTTATTTATTTATTGTTGGTTTCCTCATCGTCCCACTGTTTTTCAGTTCTTATAATTAAAAACAATTCAAATTTTAACGCTTTCTCTCTACGTCTTCCTTACAGGTGTTCATCTTGGCCATGATGACGGTGGAGCTGTTTGGCATCATGGGTCTGATCGGCATCAAGCTGAGCGCTATCCCTGTGGTCATTCTGATCGCCTCTGTGGGCATCGGAGTGGAGTTCACCATTCACATTGCACTGGTAAGTCAAGACTAGGCACAAAGCAAGAGCACACACATGGATTAGCTGTTAGGGGGACTGAGCTCCCACAATTAAACACCTACTTTACTTGAAACCTGATGCTCTGGTCTAAACGTTTAATACCAACTGCAGCCTGACATGTGGCCACATGATTTGCCTACCTCGGAAGAATTACATTTAACCAGTAATGTTTTTTTTTATAATGAATTAAATGTATTTTACTTACTGCAAGGATTTGTTATTGAGATTTTATGAAAGCAATAAGCTGCATTGCAAATATTTCAGTTGTTTTAAAGTGCAAACCACAGACTCCTGTGGCTTAATGCCTGAAATGGAAAAGGAAAAAGGTAAAAGAAGTGTGATTAAAGATTTACAAGGAAACTTTTGGCTTCCGGGTTCATGCTGGCAGCTTTCTAGCATAGTGTAGTCTTGTAGTGGAGCGTAGTGATTCCCCCCCAAAAAAGAAAACAAATGCAGGAATGCCGAGCCTTGCCTCAAACACAAGTTTTGTGTGATTGGCAAGATTTCCAACTTATTTCTTTTCCCCACCTCCACCTCCGCCGCAGGGCTTCCTGACAGCGATTGGCAACAGAAACAAGCGCTCGGCAGTGGCTCTGGAGCACATGTTTGCCCCGGTGGTCGACGGCGCGATCTCCACACTGCTGGGCGTTCTCATGCTGGCAGGGTCAGAATTTGACTTCATCATGAGGTGAGACGCTGTGCGTGTGTCTGCATATGTGTGTGTGTGTGTAGGTGTGTGTGTGTGTGGCAATGTATGTATGAGGGAGTGACAATACTCGCTCACGCAGCGATACTGTCTGCATCCTCCACAGCCCATTTGTTACTTTTAGAAGTAGCAGTGTTTTGGTTCGACGCCATTAGTGTGTGTGTGTGTGTGTGTGTGTGTGTGTGTGTGTGTGTGTGTGTGTGTGTGTGTGTGTGTGTTTGTGTGGAGCCAGTTGTCTATCCTCCTACTTTGAGACGGGAGGAAGCCTTGTGGGGGGTCAGCGGTGCATGCAGGTGGAAATGTTATACCCCTATTTATGTACACACATACACACAGTGACAAATATGCACCTGGTTCTGTCACTCTTGGCACACACAAACACACACACACACACACACACACACACACACACACACACACACACATCCGTCTCCCCAACCTCAGAGCACAAAAATGGGGAAAACATCAAGGGTGCGTAGCAGCTGCTCGTAAACATGGAAGTGTTCTGCTACCCACTGGGTGATCTCTCTTTCTCCCTCTCTCTCTCTCTCTCTCTCTCTCTCTCTCTCTCTCTCTCTCTCTCGTTCACTGCGTCTCTTTCACACACACACACACACACACATACAAGAGGGAATCTGTAAAAATTCCTATCATCCGTTTGGCATTCAGTTCCTCCACGTCGGGTGCCGTCATAAAAAGTGGAGCTAAATTTGAACTGGTCAGCCAGTCAGATGGGCTGAAGCCCACCAACAGACTCCCCTCCCTTTTGGTGTGTGCGTGAGTGTTTTTGAAAATGTTGCGTACTTGTGCGTGCGTGTGTCTTCTACCACTGTTTCATGGTCAGAGTGGAAAAAAGGCAAATAGCTCGATGTTTTTCAGCTGAATGTGGTCTCGGCCCAAACCCTGAAACCACAACCTTGAGCTCACAGACTGCAATGGGCCTCCATAAAATAAAAAGCGTTGTTTTTCTGCAGAAACAGAGACAGAAGAAGAGAGAGGAGGAGAAGTTCTCAGAGGGTGGCTTTCCTTGCAGGGATATAAGGTCCTGGTGGGTGGGTAGATGAACCGATCCACCACAGTGTCGGATTGGAAAGATAAAGAGGCGTAAATGGGGAGAAATTTAGAGTGAATAGGAAGTTGGATGGGGAAGAGAGAAAGTCAGAGAGAGCGTTGTCGGCATCTTGTTTTTTCTTCTCTTCTCTTCTCCCATGGTTCTCTGAGAGATTCTTTTCAGAGGACGGGGTGAAAAAGAGAGACAGAAGGGTCCAGTACCTCTGTTGGAGGTCTTGTTTAGCTGTGGTGGGGTGAATGGGGCAAGCCAGAGCTGCCTAGCTGGGGAGTAGCATAAATATACTGCTGTAAACATTGCCTGGCGTTGTAATGCACTGAATAAACAGCAAGCCTAATTCAGCTCTGCTCAGAGTCCTCTCTCATGCACACACATACGCGGCACATAGGAGTGCACACGCGCACACACACACACACACACAAACACACACACACACACACACACACACACACACACACACACACACACACACACACAGAAATGCACATATGTACAGGCATGTAAACACATACACACACACATACACACACACACACACACAGCTCCCCAGGGCCTGACAACGAATGGAAAAGATTACAGTTTATATAAACAACAGAATTCCTAACAGTGAGACACTGTTGGAGGTCCCACCAACGTCTCTCTCGCTCTCTTTCTTTCTTTCTTTCTCACTCTTCTCTTGTTTTAGTTTTTTTACACAATGTAAAGAAGTTGTTTGGTGATAGAATAGGCAAGTGAGCTGAAAAGTGGTGACCAATGCAGTGCCATAAAAACAACAACGTGCTATTTGTGATTTTTAATTCAATAAAATGCGCAGATTAAATGTCTGCGTGTGGTTAAAAGGCCGTCATGGTTTGAGAAGACAGCAAGAAATTGAAAATATCTCCCCGAAGTGTTTTGTCAAAAGCGGTTAAGATGACATGGGTTATGCTTCTGATTATGGAAGAAAACTAAAGGACACCGCTTAAAGAAGAAAATATGTCAGAGAGAGTGGGGGGTTGACATGGCTGCGAACGGGTTGTGAAAATCACACCCGACATGCAAGCCATGAACGTTTTCCTGGAAAGAGACCTTTGTCAAGAGAAGTAGTAGTAATAATTGTAGTAGTCCATTCAGAGGAGAGAAGCATGTTTCCAGAGCACCACACAGCTATTATCCATGTTGGCTTTTTTTTCTTCCTTCATTCCAACAATATTTTTTTTTCTCCGTCTTTCTTATACCTCTTTAAGTCTGGTTGGTGGTTAGCATCTCACTGTCTCCCTCTTTCTGCTTTCTGTTAGTGTTTAAGTGGAGTCCTCTCTAATTTTCCTCGGGAAACTCTTTCTTGTGGCCTGCCTCCACCCCTGGCCTCCTCAGAGCTCCACTGAAATGCACGCACACACACACACACACACACACACACACACAAAATCAAAAAACACGCACACTATGTGAGTGAAAAAGAGAGCGAGAGAAAGTCTTGTAGCAGCAGCAGTGAAGGCATCAAAGCATGTTTTAGTTGGACTGAGCGGGGAATCAGATTTGCCCTCCCTGCCTTTGATACACAAACACTGGGCTTTCCCTGACTTCTTCCCCTGAGCTACTTCCCTTCCTCAACTGCCAACTATGTGTGTGTTTGGAGTTGTGCACATGTTTGTGTGTTTGTGTCCGTATAAAACATCAGGCCACTGTGGTCTTGTGCATTTTTTGTCACATTAAAGAAAAAATTGCATAAAATTAGAACAAATGCAAAATGTTGTCAACTTTGTGTAAAAGTGTCATGAGTTTGGCTGTCGCTCTAAATCCTGCGGAACTTAAGCCAAAATCCCTAAATGCAGGCAACAGGCCAGATGAGAAGGGCCAGGCAGACCTGTTCAGTGTAAACACTGAGGTGCTTTGGTCTATCCTTACCTCAACTAAAATCCAACTGAGTTAACAATTAGCAGCTGCTACCAGCGAACGAAAAACAAGACGCCACCAGCTAGTTTTAATTAGACGGCAGTTTCTTTGTTGCACTATGTGTCTTCTTTTGATTCATGTTCAAACTAACTTATCTTTCTCTCTCTCTCTCTCTCTCTCCGTCCTTCAGGTATTTCTTTGCTGTGTTGGCCATCCTCACTGTATTGGGGATGCTGAATGGCTTGGTTCTCCTGCCAGTGATCCTGTCTATGATGGGCCCTCCAGCTGAGGTCACCCCGGTTGACAACGCCAGTCGCCTGCCGACGCCTTCCCCTGAACCCCAACTGCCCCCGCCGATGACCCACCATGGTTACTACACGGGCCACCACAACCCACGGTCGTCTCATCAACAGGCTTTTTCGGAGTCGTCTGACTCGGAGTATTACTCTGAGATGACCACCACGTCAGGCATCGGGGAGGAGAATTATAAGTACTGTGACATAGCATCGCACACCGGCGTTCCACCCTCAACATCTCACATACTGCTGGAAGCCAGCAAAAACCCTAGTTTCCCCAAGCTCACGGTACGCAACATGACCACACAGATACGATGGAAACCCTTCCTGTTTCTTCAAACTCCTGTGTTTTTATGAAAGTAAATTGATGAAACTTTATTTGTTGCAGGTGGTGAAGCCGTTCAAAGAAAATTCAACAGGCACTGGCGGAAGAGTTGAACCGTTAAATGAATCTTCCCACACTGCGCAGTCGCCTCTCGGCTCCCAGGTTACGTGCTGGGATGGAAAAGGGCGGGAGCAGCAGCCCAGCCTCCAGAGGCTCCAGGCGCAACACTTACCCAGCGAAAGACCTCACTTCCTTGGGAGGACTTATCAAAGCGGCCCCAGGCTGCAGAATGGCAGAGGGCCTCAGCCAAACAGGACTAAAGGGCCGAGCTATAGCAATAGCAGCTCTGCACTGCCGACGCAACAAGGCTCCATGGGGGGACCTGTTACCATGGTAACTGCTACAGCCTCCGTGACGGTGGCTGTGCATCCGAGCTTGCCGGGGGCGGCGTACCAAGGCTACATGCATGAAGGTTTTGACACGGACACTGAGTCTGACTGTTTTGAGGCTGCTCAGAGGACTTGTGGTGACAAAACAAACTTTTCTTCATGTAAGAGAGACTCTTTAGAGCTCCAGGACTTGGAAGCAGCACAGAGCGAGACAGAGCATCAGCTCGGCAAGACACAAGGTGAGTTTGGTGCCAGTCGATCTCAGGTTTACCGGACTTTTAATCTTCTCAATATGTGTACTGAGAGCTGACATTAAACCGGAGAACAAACCAAGAAATGCATGCAATGTCTCAGTAGATTTCCAGTGCATTCATCTGTTGAGCAATATGTGACCCTTCTGTATTTTCTCTCTCTAGGTTGGTTGAGGATCCAGGCAGCCAAAGATTGCTAGACTCTCTCACACGCCTGGTCTTCTCTCTTCGAGTCTCTGGCTGCTTCTCCAGAGCACCTTGACGGCTCACGTGGAGTCACATCACGTCTTGAACTCTCAACTGAACACTTCACACAAAAAGGAGAGGATTTATTTCAAGGACAAGAAGAAAAAGGACGTTTTCAGAATTATATAAATCTATGAGTATATATTTTAATACTAAAAAAGAAGGAAGCTATTTAAAAGAGTACTGTATAACTTGGGTATTCTCTTGTGTAAAAATTCAGATGTAAAACATTTTTTTTGTGGGGTGGTTGATATCCCCCCCCCCACCTCCCCCTACAGTGTATAGAATAATGACTGTGCTATATGTAAAAAGTGTCCACAAAAAGTGAGAAATTAGGCTATTGAACATATGTGGCCAGTGTTTTATTTCTATTTGTATTGTTATGATCTCTTTTTTTTGCTGCTACATTTCAAAGTAATTTTAAGTGATTTGCCTTAAAAATGCAGTACCCCCCCTCCCCCCGCCTGTTTTAAGTCAGTATATATTTTTTACACAGTATTATACTGTGAGATATTCTGCATCTGACACACACTCTGTTGAATTTGAATTATAGATATTCTCTGTCACAGTGTGCACTGTTAAAAAAAAAAAAGAAAAGCAGAGAATTCCACAGCAGACTGTTTTCTTAACAGTAGTAACCGTCGTGCCTTCAATTTGTCCCCTTTTCCTTGTTATCACGGGAATCAGCACTCAGTATTATGTTCTCGCTTTGGTGTAAATATATTTTGTCTCGTCCAGACACACAATGTTTGTCAAGAAGCAGTAGTAGACTGATGTTATCACCATCATCCTGCCCATCTCTCTGAATATTGTGTGATCAGTTAGCCAGCATGCTGGCAGGGTCACACCTAATTCATATTTCATGTTCAATCTTTCGTCCTCTGCAGTTTTCAACTACTTGAAGGAGCTGTGATAAGATTTAGTTTTTCTTCCGCAGTTTTTGTAAGCTCTACAGTGGGTGAAGCTCACATTGGTCACTTTGTGTTTGACAATTGTTCACCTTCTTGTGTTATTTTGAAAGGGAATTATAAAATCCAATGCAAAGGGAGTGATTTTATTGTTATTATTAAGTTCTCCAATTTTCTTTGCTGGCTGCTTTGGGTTTGCGATGCGTTCATGTCGTTGCGACCGTGTGCATTTATTACGTAATGTAAAATGGCTCAACCTTTATAATGCTCCAACCTGCTCTCACTCACTTTCGAATTTCTCACTCTTGCTAATACAAACCTCAGATATGGCACAGTACATTGTCTTTCATTCTTAGGATTTTCATGTTCTTTGCTTTTCAAAGTCTTTTCGTTGATGTTGTCGTTGTTCGGTATTGGTCTCATCACTGCCAGGTTAAATTGCAGGGAAATATTTTATTTTAAGTGGCAGCTTTGGTTTCTTTTGTACATAAGAAAGAAAAGTTAAGGAGCTACTGTTCAGTTGTGAATAGTTACACATATTGAGCAAAGCACCATTTTCAGTTTGATCAGACCGTAGACCGACCGCCAGCAGGTGTTGTCAGACAGTGGTGAGGAGTTTAAAAGGGAGGGGGGTTGAAGGGGGAGCTCCTGCATTGGTTTGTAGTTTATTTCAAAAGAAAAATTGTTAATGTCATGCCATATAAATTATTTATATTAAAATTTATTTTTGTAGTTTGTACAGATGTTAGTATCTAGACTGAAGTTCTATTTTTAAAGAGTGAATATATATATTATATATAAATATATCTATTTGTTGCCGAGTTTGTTTTTGTTTTGATGTTTTATTTTTGTTTGCATTTTGGGATGGAGGGAGGGGTTGACAACACTTTAGAGCAGAGGCCTTTTTTTTTTTTTTTTTGGGTGGAGTAAAGAGGGCAGTTGGAGGACCATGAGGGAGAAGGTGTGTAGGATTGTGTCACTGTTACACCTTGTTTTTTTCCTAAAAGGCCCTTCCTTCTTCATTGTCATATTTAAAAAAATGTTCTTGTCCATGTCTAAAACACTGTGACTTCTAAAAACTATGCTCAAGAAAACCCTCGTGTGACCGTTATGTTCCCTCACCTGCTATAGAAATTTAACTAACAAAATAAATTGAATGAAAAAAGTGCTTCTGTGGTCTTTGCCAGTCTTTTCGAGTGCGTGTTTGTGTTTATCCGTGACCCTGTCCTTATCACAAATGCAAAGGAGCAAATTTACACAGTGTTTGCTGGTTAAATATACTGGTTGAATAGACCTCCCCTCTTATCAAGGGGCATTGTTAGGGTGGAAAACAAAAGGTTTGATTTCAGTATGTCAATTATTGAAATCCGGTAGTATCCACGCATTTAATACAAATTTAGTTTTAGGCCTAAATCAGTTTGAAACTATGGCATCAGCTAGATACTCAAGACTCTTATTAAGATCTCTCAGCCTCATTAATCATGGATAAAATATTCCCATTCAAGAGAGGTTATACAGGACTGTGAAAAAGCATGCGAGTCAAGATCAATTAGATGTTGGACAATCAATTTACACTGATAAATGCCGTTGATGCTACTTGAACACACAATGGGGAATGAGTTACATAATAATTAAATTTTTTAAGTATTGATACCCCAGTTCACAATAATCATTGCGTTTCTGTTGACCATACTTTACTGAAATCAACATTAATTGCATGAATCCCCTGATGCATCAGAACAGTTGAAGAATATTGAACTGTAACTCATGTAAGTCATATGTAACTTATTATCTGGTAAAGTTGGTGTGCAATGCCTGGTTCATTTTTCTGCACATCAGCTATAATTGAAACCGAACTCATGAGATGCTAATGATATCCAAGTGTATTTCCTCTGACTTCCAGCTCTCATGCGAGCCGTTTCAGCTCCCTCTGCCTGAACTCAAACGTTTGATCCACACATAATCCAAAATCCTTTATTAATTATAGGTGTGCTCAGATGTCTGATTTCCCCAATGTTTGATTAGCACCAAGACACACAAGATGTCCACATCCGTTGCCCATCCATCTTTCCTCCAGAGCAACACCTCTTTGACAACTGACATGGAGGTTTTTCACGGGCCTCAGAGGATGATCCGTGGGATTATGTTCACGTTTCGTCGAGTGCTACAATCACGTTTTCCTTGACCAACACTGACCCATGACAAGTTATCATGATTTAATGATAATGGGATAATGCTGCTGACATCACTCGGGCAGCAACCTCCGGTTCTGAAAAGTGAGGCCGTGGGGGAAGTGCCTTAAATTTGCTGTGGTAGTGAGCATGGTCTGTGCTCCGCTGCAGGGGAGAGATGTGTGGGGGTGGTTCAGGGGAGCAGTGCCAGGGTGAGTTTAATTGGCACAGCTGTAACTTGTTTCTAATTAGCCTTTGTCCTGTTAAGCAGGAGCAGTCTGGCGCTCTGGAAGCTGACACGGACAGGAGATGTGCTGTTTTAGTGAATGCTGGACTGTGTGCACTTGGAGGAGCCGGGCAGCGTACAGGAAAACGCTCAACATTTTGTAATGAATGAATATATACTTTATTAATTCCCAAGGGGAAATTTAGTGTCGCGTAGCAGCCATTTACACAGAAAATAAGATAAGATATAAAAACAACAGGGATGAAAGATATATGCAATAATAATACTAATAGAATAAAGATAAAAATAACAACAACAATAAAATAGCTGTAAGAAAGAAAGAATAACAAAGTATTAATTTAGGAATTAAATTAAATTAACTTAAACAGTAGAAGTGCAAGAGTGCAAGTATGTATGTGCATATTAAGGTGTAAATAAAAATAACAACAACAAACAATAGGAGAGTGCAAAAATGCAATAAATGTATATAAAATGATATGTTAAGTGTTAAGTGTAGGTAACTATGAACATGTACAGTGTTTACAGTGTTTAATTCACAGAGGAACTAGCAAGCGGTGACTTGTTGTAAAGCCATATTGCTGTCGGCAGGAATGTTTTCCTGTAATGTTGTTGTTTACGCAACGAAATAAAGTACATTTGTGTGCACATTACCTGTTTAAGGCTGTGTTTGTGCTGAGAGGAGGACCTGTGAGTAGCAGAGAGACGGCTACACTTGCATTCTCTCTATTGGCCAACAGGAGGCGACTCCTCTGGTTGTATAGAAGTCTTTGAGAAAATGACCCATCTCACTTAATTTATTCCCTCAGTAAACATTGCAAACATGGGTTTATGGTCTCAGTCTTGAGTTTCAAGTCTTCAATACAGCATGATGTTCATTTAAGTTATGTCCCATGTACAGTAAAATAGACAATAAAGCAGGGTATACCACGTCGTTGTCCCTTCTGGGAGTTGTCTGTGTTTTCGTCTAACAACTTTAGCTCTTTAACGGTGGGTTTTCAGTTCACGAACGTTAATTCATTCAACATTTTGGTCGCATATAAATGTATTTTTCAGCCTTCAGTTGCACGTAGCTCCACCCCCTCTTGTCACTTCTGATTGCCAAAAACCAAGATGACAACAGCCAAAAAGCTGAACTCAAGGCTACAAAACAGCAGTCCACAAACCCACGGTTGACGCCACGTTGACTATGTCCACTTAGATCCACTCTTATATACGATCAATGCGAACACTGCAACATCAAATGATTGCTGGAGTGGCTTTAATTGTGCCTGTTTTATGTTACGTGCAGTCAGGGAGTATTGTACTACCCCAAGAGGCAGTAATCTGGCTTTTGTGTGTAATATGAAAACATTGTTTTCTGAGTATTGCCAAATACATACAATGATTATTTAGATTCAACACAATTCAATATATAAGTCATTGCAAAATAGAATTGGATTGGATTTAATTTGTGTTTTCTTGTTATTTCGTTATGCCTGAGGCGTGTGTTTCTTATATTGTACACAGGTTAGGGAATAATCCTTCAAAATATGTTACTTCACACACTGTACTGTCACATTCATGTTTTTTTTTAAGATAAGATTTCTTATTGAATTAATAATTGTAAACATTTGGAAATATGTTTTCTCTATGCAGACTTTAAAACGTCTTCACTTCATGAACAATGAATTAACACTGAGAACCACTGAACTGGAGCGTTGAACCACCTGGAAAGTGTCTGGGATCACTGACTTCCTGGATCATTGTTGTGACTCGTCTGTCCAAATCGCCGCCATTGTGAAGGCACACACACACACACACACACACACACGCACACACACATATCACGTTTGCTTATGTGCACTACACATTCTCTAAAACTCAAACAGAAAACAACTACATCACACACATATACACCTCTTTGCCTCCTCATAGACAAATACACACACACACACACACACACATACACACACACACACACACACACACACACACACACACACACACACACACACACACACACACACACACACACACACACACACACACACACAGGCCACCTGTGTAGATGAAAGGTAGATGCTGTAAATTCCTTCACTTCTCTCACAACAGCTCCTCGGTTGTCAGCCCAAGCAGAGCAGCCCACGTCTGAATCTGATACCTCAGTCTTTTGAAGTTACTGTCATGCACGTCCACCTCAAAAAAATACCTCATACATGCTCACACGCTCACACACACACACACACACACGCACACACACACACGCACACACACACACGCACACACACACACACACACACACACACACACACACACACACACACACGCACACACACACACGCACACACACACACACACACACACACACACACACAAAAGCTCACAAGCTCACAGTAGAATACTGTGCTAAGTAGTATAACACAATCTACACTTAAATCCCATTTATTTTGTATGTAATCTTACATCCACCTCAAAGTAGTAAACACTACTGGCCAGATTGGTTTGGTTTTAAAGTTGTAGGTTAATGAGAACAAATTTGCCCCCTGAGTGATGTCATCCTGTGAGCACATGTTGTATTTAATGTCACAGCTCAGTGACAAGAAAATGAAAACCTGCTGTCCAGTTATGGGTCAGAAGAGGGCTGGAGCCTATCCCAGCATGGATTTGCTGGAATAATTTTCATTTAAGAAACCCAGGAGAGCACGGAGAGAAAAATGCAACATTCACCCAAAAAGTCAGCCTTAGTATGGTGTGTCTTGCTAATCACTAAGCCACTGTACCACAGCTTTATCATCAAAATACTTATTCTGTTTCATGTGGTTTCTAATCCTGAAACATTTAAATCTGAGTGTACACTGAGGCAAGACATACAAATTGGAAAGCTCCCGCTATTTTTCTTCAAAATCCCAAAGAAATACATTGTAACACACACACACACACACACACACACACACACACACACACACACACACACACACACACACACACACACACACACACACACTCACGCACTCACACACATAACTTCCTTCAGGCATTAGGCATTGTACAGCGGCATATCAGATAAGAAAGGAGAGATAACTTTGCAGTTTTATGGGGTTGACCTCAACTTTTCTTTATCTTTGGGTTCGAAGGAGGGGATTCCGTTTATTTGTTTGGCGAGGGACAACAGGATAGTGTAATGATTATGAGGAGACCCTCCTTTAATCGCAAATTCTGACGTCGACCTTACCAGCTCCTGGGGGGTTGTTCTATATGTCTCACTCTGATCTCTGACCTCTGTGTAAAAGGGAAACTATAAATTAAGTTGCACATTAATTAGACAATCAATTAGATAATTTGTGTGGGCAAGTTGAATTTATTGTCCCCCTGTTTAGATAGTGTGTAACAGAGTATGTAGTGCATGAAAGACCTCCTGCTGTCGCATGGATTCTGAGTGTTTGTGTTGTTATTTCATGAATGTGGTGTCATGTGGTGTCTCAAGATTAATTAACGTGGTGTGTGTGTGTGTGTGTGTGTGTGTGTGTGTGTGTGTGTGTGTGTGTGTGTGTGTGTGTGAGAGTGTGAATCAGTTTGGATCACATCGAATTGTTCAAGGTTTTTCAAAAATTAAAAGTAGAGGAATTAATGTAGAGAAAGCGACACTAATGGGACATAGTCTATCCACAGTATAGCATGCATCACAGATTCACAGACAACTTCACTGTAAATCTCCTACATGTGTGCTTCTACTCAGTAATGCGAGAGCAGTGGATGTAACTGGGGTTTATGGAGCTCCCTCCCGCCTGTGTGTGAGTGCAGTGTGTGGACCCAGATAGCAGCTGATAGTCCAGTTAACACAAACTCCCAGTGCCAACTCCTGACCTGTGTGTGAAGGTGAGATCAATGGAAGGAAGGAAAACACAATGAAGGAACAAAAGACTGAACTTGTGATCTGGTGATGCTGGTGTTAGTGTGTATGCATATGTGTGTGTGAGTGTGTGCACTGCCTGGGTGGCCCGAGGATGAGCACCCATTGTTGCTGGAATTCAATAGCGCTGATTAGTTAAGAAAAGTGCGTCAGTGTGTGTGCGTGCGTGTGTGTGTGCAAAAACATGCACTGGCATGCGTGTCTGTGTGAAGCAGGGGGTGGTGTATGTGTTTGTACTTTTGCACTAAGCGCAGCAGAGAAGAATGGGGGAATTAGCTGTAAAGCCAGTGAGAAAGCAGACTTCAGGGTGACATACCACACAAATCCAGGGAACGGGGATTGTTTCTCTCCTAATCCAGAGCAATGCTTTAATTCAATAGAATAACTCTTTCACAGTGATACATATTTAAAAACAATATTTATGAGTGTGTTTGAGAAGCAACACTGCGAATGAACTGGGATATGTCTGCTGACGAGTTCTTGAAGGATTTGAAGATTAAAGGCACAATAATCCTGAAATTGGTCCCTAGTTTGAAACTCAAACCATTTCTGGAATTTTAATCGTCTTTCAAACCCATCAAATGACCCCATTGCCAAGTTTCTTGGCACTTGAATTATTTTCCCTCCTCACTTTGAAAGAGAATGTCTTCACTTCCTCAAAATGAAACGATTAAAGGCAAGGTAGGTTTTATATAGAACATTTATTATATTATATTATACATTATACTTCTACTCAAGTACATTTACGAGCTAACGGTTCTACTTTTTTATCTCCACTACATTTATTTACCGATTCGTATCAAGAATACTAAATATAATCTACAAATAAATTGTGATGTATTATTATAGATTACTCTAAGACTGTATTGATCCCTTGGTGGAATTGACCCAGCAGTATTCAGGCCTAGATTAGGAAACTGCAATGTTAAAGCAATGTACATAAATGAATGCATCAACAATTATAATACAACTTACTTAAGTAACATTTAAAATGCTGGACTTTTACTTGGAGCGGATCATTTCTGCCCTGCGATATACTTTTACTTCAGTAAATGATCAGTCGTCCTTCTACCCCTGGCCAGTTCTCTAAAATGGAAATTACCTTTGAGAGTTGAGCTCCTCTGCTGCTGCCTGTATTTATATGTGTTTCTGCACCAGATTGCAGCTCCGACTGAGTTCTTCTAATCATCTCTCGCAGAAACAGGAAGAACGAGATCAATATTTATTGCAAACGCTCTTCAACATAACAAATGTGTTTGTAATCTATGCCCTGTGTGTGTGTGTGTGTGTGTGTGTGTGTGTGTGTGTGTGTGTGTGTGTGTGTGTGTGTGTGTGTGTGTGTGTGTGTGTGTGTGTGTGTGTGTGTGTGTGTGTTTGTTATACCTTGGCCGTGACCGGGCCTATTGAGGGGTGGCAGGAGGAGGAGGAGGTGGAGGAATACAAAGTTCCAGGCAATCACGCACACGGGCGGGAGGGCCTATATAGTGTAAACATGTTTTAAATAAACAGGAACCAGCGTAATGCCCTTTTAATTGATTCATTCTGTGCTTAGCTGTTTACAGAAGGGCCTAAATATGAGCCTCGTAAGGCAGAGGCCTTGTGTTTATAAGTGGTTTGTTTAGTTCAAACAATAACAGTTTGAACACCAGACGTAGTTGTGGACACATTGTGTTGCGTTGTGCTGTGGCGCTCTGTGGCATTGCATTTTCTTGTGGTGTTTTTCATGTTCTCCCTCTTTCTCCCCATCACTCTCTTTGTGTGTGTTTCCATTTGAGAACTCCATTTTAGGGGAGAATAAAGGAGCTAAAGCAGCTCTCTACAGTACCCCACTGTCTCCTCTTTACAATTTGCAGGCCAGCCAGGGTATGTTGGTGTGTGTGTGTGTGTGTGTGTGTGTGTGTGTGTGTGTGTGTGTGTGTGTGTGTGTGTGTGTGTGTGTGTGTGTGTGTGTGTGTGTGAGTGTGACTGAAGTTTAAATTGTAGCCACAGTGTAATGATATGGTGGCATGGCATTGAGGGGTTCTCCAAAGGGAGGGCTGGGGTTGGTAATTAAACATATGCAGACACAGACACATACAGAGGGTGAGACACACACACACAGTCAGAGGCAAAGAAAGAGAGCAAAGCTAAACACATCCAAGTGGGGTAGTAAAAGCTAATGAAGGCTCAGCGCTAGGCTGGCACAGACAGCTATTTCATGTGGTGAAGAGGAGAGGAGGAGGAGGAGGAGGACTGGGGCAGGCTGGGGAGCAATAAGGCAAAGCCTTACTCTGAAGCAAGTTAGGCAAACCAGAAGATAAACTATAATTGACACCATGCATGTGTGGTTTTTCAATACGGCTTGTCACAGGCTCAGCCAAATGATTGTCGATGCAATGGAAAAGGCAAACAATGGCTTTAACACTTTCAGGGAGCGCTAACAATAAACCTAACGCTGCAGTGTAGCTGATTAGAGTCAGGGTTAAGTACCACCAGCTCAGGTCCACTTAACAAAGTCAAGCTCCCAGAAATGATCACAAACAAGAGTATTTGACAGTGGCACTGGTAATGTTTGGATGAATTGTAAATTTGGAAATGATACAGGGAAGTGAGGTCATTCAATAAACCATTCTACTTTGCAGAAGCAATGCATCGATGTATGTACGCTACCTTGATACACAACACTACAATTATTTGGGTCACCAAGAGCTTTAAGAGGATTTATGTGCAAGATTACTATTTACAATCTTTTGTTTTTTAATGATGGTGACAGCTTTGATGATGAACCAAAGTTTGCTGTGGTGTTTTTTACCCACACTTCCGACCTCGCAGTGTGGCCAGCGCTGTGGTTTATTTATTTCTAAGATTTTTGTTTGTAAAGTTTAACTCTCTATTTCTGTTTTTTTCGAGGCCAATTCAGCTTTCTTGGTCACGCTAACTACTAATCACCCCATTTGTCTCAAACTGAAGCCTGTCGCTGCTTTTCTTAACAGACAGCACATTACTTATTATGAGCCAGAGCAGTTTTCCCATAAAAGCTGAAATGGTTTTATTTCACAAATCATCAATGCAGGAACATTATTTCCAAGCTAAATGAGTCAGGGGTTCGCAATCTTTATCGAGAGGAGACCCAAAGCTTATGTTAATACTTATATTATCCTGGTGCGCAGGCTCATTTGGCATTTATCTCTTAAAATAGGAGTATAAAGCTTTTGGGACAGCAGTGTCTTGATACGATGGAAATGTAATTCTTGTGGTAAGAGAAGGCTGTTAAACTCTGGGTATAAGTGTAGTTTTCTTTGAGAACTTTGGAGTCCACATGTTGCACCCTGCACTATGCAAGCAAACATATGACTTTTCTGGTTAGCCTCGTAAAAAATAAAAAAGAAACATTGGTGACTTTTAAGGATGAATCTAAAAAGCACACTGACACATTTCTGTGCTATTCATGGTTTGTGGTTTCGATTGGTGTTCCCTCAAAGAGGTTGCATGCAGGCCTGCAATATCTCAATCTGTATGGTTCATTTGAAGAAACTGATTGAATTCAGGATAATGTACCATGACATATAATTTCACAGTCATGGATGAAACTTTGTTTCAGGTGTATTTTATTGTGTAACTAATGTTTCAATGGAAAGGTTTAAATTAAGTTTTAACACGAAAACATTATTTTTCTCACTTTGCAGTGAGGTAGCCTTTACTGCACTCTATGGTTTGAAATGGAAAACTGATGAAGACCAACAGGGAAATTGTGAGTGACAGATGGGCCCTGTGGACTAGTTACCAACCAAATGGAGGAACAGATAAACCAAGAGCTGCACTCTGTTCCTGACCATGTGTGTGTGGCTGTAAAGCAATAACACAAATGGCATTTAATACTGTAGCCCACAATACCTTAATGTCCCAAAATGGCCTAAAAACGTCCAAATAATGTTCAATTATTTACTGAATACATTATATCACTTTAAATATCAATATCATTGGTGCCAACTTTGTACTTAGTTATAGAAAAATACTGGTACTCGTGCACATATTGCTTTTTATTGGATATGTGTATGGTTTATGGTGACTGCAGCTCTTGCAGTGGATATACACAACGCTGAAGTATTGTGTCCTCCAACGTCTGCAACATGTGCTGACCAACAGCGGGCAGAGATAAAGCACAATGAATTATTGTCTGTAATCAAAGAACATGTTAAACTACAAAAAAAGATGATATGTATTTTATTTTAAAGTGGTCAGCTGAGACCAAGAATGGATTTGGTGCTTGTATTATAAATGAACATGGAGGCCAAAGAGAACGATTAGTCACATGGCAGGTGTTGCTTGATTTCACAGGCGTTGATTCATTGGTTTATTTTAAATTGTATACATATTTTATACATATAATATGCAATGCATCAAACCTTCATTTTGTTTAAAGAAACGTTTAAATGGGCAGGCTATTATCAGAAACACTGCTCTGCATTCACAAAAATTATTATATTTATCTCATCAATCAAGTATATTTTGGTATGACACAGTTTCAATTGATCACTATTAGTAATGTTGTAGTGTAGAAGTAACCAACCTGTGGACAGACATTTGTGTAGTGGAACTGCCTCTTTGTGCACTACCAACACCACTCTTTACGGTAGAGACCAAATAAATAAACAAAATTATAGTTGGAGAAACAAATACAGTTTGCCAGCTGGGCAAACTGGGGCCTGGTCTGTGTGGCACAGCTTACTGAACCATTGCACTGCTTGAAATGATGTGTTTGAAAAGTGAGCTTAGTCTATGGCAGCTTTTCTTAAACGATGGGCCGGGAACCAAAATGGGTCACTGGCATGTTTCAGTGGATCCCCACATGCCAAGAATACTAATATGCTTTAATGAGTGAATGTTCCAGACTCTCTCAGTATTTACTCAGTTTGGATCTTTGGCTGGAGATGTTTGAAACCCTTGCTGTAGCTATGTTGGACGCACACTAAGTTCACTTATGAAACAATTAATCATGCCAAACCATCATTGTCTGACACTATAGAAAAGTACACATAGAAAAGTTTTTCTTTTAAGATTGGCCCAGTTAGTGCTTTTATTTCCAAGCCCAGATTTAGCTGTTACTGCCTGTATGTTGCTCTTTCTGTTTGTAGCTATATTGCTCTCTGCTGGTCATGTTGCATAATGCAACATATACATCCCAATATTACAGAGATGTCAGATGGGTGGCCCTTTATTAAGAGGCAAACTATTCGGTTGAATATGATCTTTATAGAAAGTGAATGATTAAATCAGTACATGGTTACCAATATGTTCAAGCTTAACAACATATGTCTTCCTGCTTTAATCTTCCCATACCATATTTGGTCTGTATTCCAGCACCACTGGGGATATTGGCTGCAAAAATCAAAATCTATAGTGCATGAGCCAAAATGACTAATGCTGGACCAAAACTAAGCCTTTTTGAGATCCCAAATATGAAAGCCATTCTAAAGACGTAAAGAGACCTATGGATATTAATTGCTATGTTTGCCAAATGATTACATAATCGTGACAGGAGAATAGAAGAACCAGTAGTTCAATACTCGTCTTTATTCTTTTCTTTTTTTCTTGGTTCCTCTCACTGCTCCTCTCCGAGTCTGTCAGCCTTCCTGGGTGGTTTGTAAGTGTGCTCATGCATATGTGTTTATTTAGTCTGTATAGGGGAACAGAGCCTTGAACTGCCAATTTTTCTATACACTGAGAAAATATGCTTGTGGAGGGATGGAAAAAGGGGAGCAGTTAAACAGACTCAGGGCCAACAGATACAAGAAGCCTCCTTCTTCAAATCAACCACCACAACTACCGAACCTCCAGTCTGAGAAACAAGCACCTCAAAATTGTGCTGCTGTTTTTCCATGACTGCGACATCCACATGACACGGTGGGGACAAGAGACCAGGGAGACTGCCGTTTAAGAAGAACTTCTTCCCAGGGAAACATTGAATCCTTATTACCACGAGTAAAGCATTGTGGAACAGAGTTTATCTGAGGGAAAGGTTTAGCAATATATTTTCATCCAGTGCATGGATCAAAGGAAATTAATGATTCTGGGTGGCTGAGTGAGATTCCAAAATACTCAATGAATGCACACAAAACTACAGCTGTTGTTGAATGCTAGCTGTAGCACACATATGTGCATTGTTGCATAGCTGAGATCACCATAATGTATGTCACTTGATATTGTGTGATAAGACCACCAGAAGACTCAAATGTGATACAGACTTTCCAGAGACAGACACACGCCTGGAAACACTCAAAGGATTAACTTGAAACTAATAAAGATAAAGGAGTAAATACATACATTCAATTACCATATGAGTTCAAAGTATCATAACATTTATACAACAACAGCTGTTTAATCTCCCTCTTTATAGCCTGTAATGTAAAACAGGAAGTCTGAGTTTACTGCTAGATGTTCTTGCCTATGGTTTCAAAGAGAGAAAAAATATATATTAAAGGCCTGATTAAGGATATAAGTTACTTTGAGAACACCTGAGACAACATAGTACAATAATAATAAACAAAATGATTTGTAATGATCAAATGTTGTTTCTGGATGTGATCAGACCAAAAAAAAACAAGTAAACAATGAATGTATAATGAGCTCATGTGCCCATATGGCATTGTTTACCATTGATGTCATTATAGAGCTGACACATGAGAAACAAAAATCACTCAGACAGGTTAAAGTAAATACAGAGACGAGAAACTTATTTTCAAATGTGGCACATGGAAATAAATAAAAAAAGAAGTTGTTTAGCCAACTCCATCCTCTCAAGGCCACTGAGGAAGTGTTTAGCCAAGGACTGGAGCTGTGAGAATGGATGGACTGACTGGAGGGGAGGAAGAAACGGGGGAGGAGCTCTCGGAGTAGAGAGTATTGAAAGGGAGAGGAGGGTTTGAAGGAGGGAAGAGAGGAGGGTGTAGGAGTATGGGGGATGTGAGGAAAAGAAGGAGGAGGGGAATACCACCCACTAAGCCAGTTGAGGAGAAGCTCTGGGGGTTGGGCTGCTCACAGGAAACAGTTGTGGCTCCATCCCAGGCCTCACACCGAGCAACCCTGGGCCACCCAGTCATCGACAGACAGACCTACCAAATGGCCTGGCTGGGCCAAACCAACAGGGATTTGTTTATTTTTCATCCTTTGGTGGTGGTGGTGGTGGGGGGGAGAGGGACTGTTCAGCACAAGCTGTTTATTAGACCTTTGATTTGTCATGTGTCAGCGTTCGCTTGCGGGGGAATGTGTATACATAAGTTCAGCTTGTGTATAGTTAGGAGGTTTGGAGGCTGAGAGGGTGTGAGCACAGAGGAGTGGGAAGGCTGGGGGAGGGCAAAAAGAAAAGAGGAAAAATGGGAAGTCTCCCACGCTGAAGGCAAGTCTAAACTGCATTATGGGTCAGCTGTCCCTGATTGTTGATGTCATGGGGGACTGAACTGTTTTGCCTGGTTTGCAATGGGCGTTGGAAGAGAAGGGAGCATGTGGACAAACACAGGATTCCATGTGGTCACATGGATGAAATGCAATCCATCAGCGAGCAACAGAATCTGGGCGCAACTGTGGTCTGATCACTTGATGCCGTGTCAGTATCAAATATCAGTATCACACATTTATATTGTCTCACGTATATATCACCCAACATTTGTCAGCAGTGCGTTTTTTTTTCAGTGTTGGGAAAATGTATCGAGGCTTCTACATTGTGTGTGCTTCCTTCTTTTGCAAATGCCAACTGCTAAATATTTAGAAATGGCACCTTAAACAGAGAAAGCAGTGCAGTAGCAAGAGTACACACTATGACAAATTATGTTTGCTAATGATGTAATGGATGAGAAAAAGTCCTTGTGATGCAAGACAAACTCTATCAATATTTGATTTGACACGTTTGGTTGAGGCTCATGTTGTTTACAGAAGGGAAGGGGACGACATGTTTAGCCTTCGGTGACCACAACACCTCCTTGAACAGTGGCATTTTTAAGTAAATGTAAAATGCCAATGTACTACTGGGGAAATTGCCACTACCATATGATCAGTTTGTAATGTTGTTCTTACTTTGTTAATTGTGTTGTTTTTGTTGCATATGCTATATTGGCCTGATCTGAAAGTGAATACAACCATATTTTGTAAATCACAGTTTAGGGCCTCCAGAGGCATTTAGCAAACAGGCATTATTTTCTGAAAATGATTTTCCACAAAGCATATTTAAATTAGCTTACGGTTTACTTGCACGCAAATACATGAGTAGATTATGTCCTTGGTATCATTACTGTTACTCCTGGATCTTAAATATGAAAATATAACAGCTGTAAGACAAAGTTTAATGTTGTAAGAAATCAAATCACTCCATATGGTGGCCAGTAGCCTATACATTATTATGTGCTGATAATCAGTCTTTGCATATACATGACTTGTGGTGACCAAGACGTCAAACTAGTTTAGTAAAGTAAAAACACATATATTTCTGAAGTCTACCCCCTTGTGTTGCACAATCACAAAATGTATAGCTTTGTGACAGCTTTCTCAAAATAATTTCAGATGGACTGGTTATATAATAATAAACTTACATTTTAAATAGCGCTTTTCTAAATACTTACAACTGTATATAAAGTATTTTCTAAATACCTAGAACTGTAATATAAAACGGAATGGCTTATTTGCAAATTGCAATAAAGGTTACATCACAAAACCTACAGAAGTCGTCCGTTACTGATCCACGTCGGGGCAGTATAGCGCCAAATTGGATTTAGATTTTCTTTTTTAAGCCAGCGAAGAAGAAAACCGTCCAGGATAAGTCGCGTCTGGGACCAATCAGATCCTTCAGTACCCGGAAGTGCCACTCATTTCAAACTTTGGCGCTAGGTAAGTGTGTTGTTTTTTTACGTGAAAAAGATTAAACGAACAAACAATTAAAAACGTGTAGTGTTATAACGGTTCGATTATTTTTTTTGTACATATATCGACATAAGTAGAACATAGTTTCATAGCGACTAAAACATACTTGCTAGTTAGATAGCGCGAGTTAACCGAGCTCGTTTTCCAAAATGTTAACGCGAACTTAAACGTTACCTGGATTTAACGCTAGCTAGATTTCTCCGTTACAGCACAGATACAGACTGAAAATGGAGACCAACCTTTACCCACAACTTATTGGGGCCGCTGTGAAAATCAGTCGCAGTGACGGTGAGTTTTCCTTCACGACTTTACTCTCGATATTCTTACGCTGCATGTCGTTTATTAGCATGTCGTTGACTTGCGGTTTGTTAATGTGACACGTGAAACCAGGTCGAGTCCATATGGCAACGGTGAAGACAATGGACACCTTGAAGTCCACGTTAATGGTTGAGTGGATTGAGGGAACTGTCTGCAGAGGCAAGGAGGTCAGTAACATTCAGTCCATGAACGCAGAAAAGACATTTGTTACATTATTGATGATATGAAGGGACACTGGAAGTCGATCACTTGAAGAGCTGCTGAGAGAAAGTCAGTATATGGTTTTCACATGACTTTCAATGGTCAGGATAAGTTGTATCTAGTAGTTGTTGACAACACCAATATGTGAACCAGACACATGTTTTACCACAAGGTCAAGAATACTTAAGTCAATGATCATACAGTAGTTCATAACAATGCTGAGCAGGGAGGTTACAGCTTTTTTATATAGGGGACAAGCTATGTGAAACAGCTGTTTCTGTTATTGTTTTTAAACGTTGACCTTTAATCTAATCCTAAAAGTTAAAATGCGTTTTTTTTGTGATGTTTTAGGTTGACGTGAATGAGTTATGCACACTCAATCCAGAGCTTCTGCACTATATAAAGACCAGTGCCAACCACATTGCAGACCCACCCCTTCCTGCTCCAGACAAGGTAAGCGTTGCTTAGCCAAAGGCCGAGAGCTGCTTGCTGTCAATGGCAACAGATTGGACCATATTTCTAAGAACTGGAACATTTACACTTTCAGAAGTTTAAGATCACAGTTGTCCAATAATCATATCTGAGCTCTCCTCCAACAATACTACACTCAATAAATGACATGTCTAGTTGAATTGGAATTTTCTCATTTCTTTCAATTAGGAACCATGGATTAAACACTCGTCCTCAATGAAAAGGGGTCGTTATTGTAAAGCATCTAAATAACTGATGCAATTCTCTCTCTCTCTCTCTCTCTCTCCCTCCTTCCCTCTGTTTCTTCTGTAGAAGTATGAGGGTCGACTGCGCTCATCCAGGATTCCTGCCCCTGCCTCCTGTATGTAAACTTATTGTACAACTTTAGTTTTTTAACTTTGCATGTCCTGTAGTTTGGCTCCTAACGGCTTGTTTCATTCCAAAGGTTCTGCTCAAGCAGTCACCCAAGCCGAGGATACAGGTCGCTATGGCATGCACGTTCCTCTCACTTAAGAAAATGAGTCGCATGTTAATAACATTTAGGGTGCGAGTGCAAACAAAAATCATAATTCTTGGAGTGTACCTCTGCTCTGGCCAAGGAGAATTCAAAAAGAATAATCAACTTTACTTGATGATTAGCCACAGAGGGATGGAAATAAACAAATCACTCATGGATCACTTATCTCACTATGGGTTTCTGTTGGCTCTTGCTTCACATTTGAATGGCAAATTTGTTCTGTAGTCACTTTTGATTTGGAGACTCGACAATGCACAGTTTTTCCCTCCATTGTACCAGGGTTTGGGTTACATTTAACTCCAGAAAACACTATCAATGCTTATTGAAGTCACTGACACTCATACTGCAGCCGTTTGACTGAATTTGTCTTACTTTCAGTTCGGACTCAGACCAGGCAGACATGTATGTTCCAGGCTCCGCCTCCTGTTCTAGCACCAGTCCCGACCGCTGAGTCTTTTTTGGCAAACTTGGAGACGGGCGGCTCTGATTTCCCCTCTTCAGTTGTCCTGACAAACTCTGGTTGGTAGTGATCTTCTGAAATGAAACTCACAAACATATTTGTTTTATTTAACTACGCCGTACAGTTCTTCTCCGTGAACGGTAATTGTGAGACCTCCCCATATAGTATATTTTGCACACATGACACAGATTATTGGTAATATTACAATATGTACTAATGATGATACATTTCATTTATATAGCCAACTTTAAAATGCAGAGAAATCTCAAGGCGCAAAACAATTATGGTATAAGATTTAATGTAGATGTGGATTTCTCAGGTATTTTCCATCTAAAACTAAATCTTTTAGTGCTTTCTTTGTTCAGTAATTTTCAAAATGTCATGATGTTAAACACAAGTGCACTCTTTTTCCATATCTAGTGGTTCCTAAACAGCAGCGTAAAAAAAATGCGGCTAAGCCATCACAGTCGCTGAGTTTAGCCCGTCAGGCAATAAAAGAAGACGAGGACCCTGAGAGACTGGCTCCATTTGCAGCGAAAGGTCAGTAACACATTTCACATCAGAACAATATCAGGTATTCGCCCGATCACTTGCATCTATAGACGTATCCCCACCACAAAGAAAGAAATCTCGACACATTAACGTCACAAGTGCACTCCTGTTTGTTTTATTCAAGACAAAACTATTTGTCAGACAATGTTCTATGAGAACAGGTAGTGCATGATCTGAGGCACGTACTCATTATGTGATTAGGTTTGTTGCATATTGTGCGATGACAATGAGATGTGAGGGCATTCGGTGTTATCATCTCTAGGCACTTTAGGAAGAAGAAAATCGGTGGCTCTCCAAGAGCTAAACAAAGGCAGCAAAAGATTGTCTTCTGTCGTAAAGCCCCTCGACATACCGGTCAAGAAGGGAAAGGTGAGATTATTTGTTAAACTCATTAATTAAATAGTTTTTTATTTTATTTGGAAAAATCTAACTTGCTATAAACGTTTGACACCAGAAGACGCCACTCGCATGTTATTTACATTTACCCTTTAATTTCCTATGAGTTTGGGGAGGCTTCCCGACCAAACCAAAGGTTCTACGACATGATCGAAGAGTTCCGAGAGACTTTGGAGATAACCCCCTTTTCAACGACCAACCATGTAAGTTTGAACTCTATAACATAGGGTCCTTATGACGCTGTATGCTGGTGTGCCATTATGGCCATACTTATAGCACATGTTGTGTTTTTACAGGTTAAACCTCAAAGGATCTGCGTGTGCGTCCGCAAGCGGCCCCTGAACAAGCAAGGTATATTGGGATTGGTTTCTAACGTCCTGTGTTCATTACCATCTGACTATAAAGTAATTAATAAGGAAACTACAAAAATTCTTGCCATCATATGCTTATTCTTTTTTTATTTTTAAATACTGACTTTGACGTTCTTGTGTATGCCAGAGATTATTAAAAAGGAGATGGATGTGGTGTCTATACCTGGGAACGGTGCTCTGTTTGTCCATGAGCCGAAACAGAAGGTGGACCTCACCAAGTACTTGGACAACCACATCTTCCACTTTGACTTCTCCTTTAATGAGACCGCCACCAACGATCTGGTCTACAAGTATGACCTCATGTTACCTTTTTTTTTTTATTATTTAGCAACAAGGTAGATCTGATTGCAGGTTTCCTAAATAAGAGGGCAGTTGTTCAACCAGAAGCTGCAAATAACTTGATGTGTAGATAGTAGCGTTAACTACTAGAGTATCACTTCAGTAATGTTGATGAAAATGTATCAAAACGTTGAGACTTTTCAAAACATCCCATTATTGTCATTTATAAAGAGAACAATTTATGCAAATGCTTATATTTCTACTTCTTTAGCTTCACAGCCAAACCTTTGGTGCAGTCCATTTTTGAAGGTGGCATGGCAACATGTTTCGCCTATGGCCAGACTGGGAGTGGGAAGACTCATGTAAGCCTCTGCTTTTTTCTATAATGTTGTCTTGAAGCAGTATATCTTTATAGTCTTGTATTTTATTTTCGTTTTTTTTTTTGGGGGGGGGGGCATATTGTCACCCAAGACCATGGGAGGTGATTTCATGGGGAAGAAGCAAAACTGCACTAAAGGAATCTACGCCTTGGCAGGTAGGACCACAACCATCCATCCAATGGCTCTACATGCACATCACTGAGAAGGAATTACTTAATCTGGGTTGTCATAACAAGATAATTAACATAATCTGCATAATTTGTATTTATTTATTTAAATTAACTCAGGATATGACTGAGTCCTATTGCAGCTCCATTGCGTCATTCTTTAAACTACAGTACATTCAAGATTGTCCCAATTGACCACTTCCATTGGAACGTCACTTTTAAATAATGTTTGCGTCTTTCTCTTCTAGCCCAGGATGTTTTCACCCATCTGAACCACGGGAGGTATGCCCACCTGGACCTCTCTGCTTATGTCAGCTTCTTCGAGATTTACAATGGAAAAGTAAGAAAGACCTCCCTTCACCAATTAAATAATTTGTATGATATCTGAAGTAAAAAAAAAAGTGAAATATACTTTTTATTGTTTATTTAGGTGTATGACCTGCTGAATGAGAAGACCAAGCTCCGTGTTCTGGAGGATGACCGACAGCAGGTTCAGGTTGTGGGCCTGGAGGAGGTCTATGTGTCCAAAGCAGAGGAGGTCATCAAGATGATCCAGCTGGGTAGTGCATGCAGGTACCCATGTAATGGTCAACACCCATTCAATGGTTTACAAACAACAACAAAATTTGACATCAACTTTGCTGCTTTCCCTTTCCTTCTGTCCTATATATATTTTTTTTCTTTCTCCAGAACATCAGGCCAGTCCTCTGCCAACGCCAACTCATCCCGCTCTCATGCCATTCTTCAGATTGTCCTGCGGCGCAACGACCGTGCCACCACGCTGCATGGGAAATTTTCCCTAATTGATTTGGCTGGCAATGAGCGCGGCACCAACGTCAGTAGTAATGACCGCAGCACTTTAGTGGAGACTTCCGAGATCAACCGCAGCCTGCTGGCTCTCAAGGTAAACTAAGGAAGCCGTGGAGGTGTGCACACACCAAATCAATGATATTTGGATTTAAAAAAATCCTCTCGCACCTCAGCTATGCTGCATATAAAGTAACCTGGCCCTTGCAAATTGAGCCCGTAGAGAAAAATAAAATACTGCAAATGCTTGACATTCTCAGAACTAAAAAGATTTTGAAAATCCCACTTAACATTCCCATGTGTCCACTCTTGTGTCCTGTAGGAGTGTATCCGTTCACTGGGGATGAACAGCGATCACATTCCTTTCCGGATGTCCACTTTGACCAAAGTCCTCAGGGACTCCTTCATAGGTGAAAAGTCCAGGACCTGCATGGTGCGTTAAAACTCCAAACTTGGCTTACTCTGTTTGGCATATGGTGTGTTGTGGTCTGATTTAGATTTTCGTGGCCGATGCACATCAAACAAGCATGGTGTGAATTTATATGAATGAATATGTGTGTGTTTTAGTACAGAACATATGAACACGTACTGTATTTTCCCTGCTCCTATTCCATAGATTGCTATGGTGTCTCCAGGCATGGCATCGTGTGAATACACAGTGAACACGCTACGTTATGCTGACAGGTACAAACTTGGTTTATGAAGTTTAATATCATTCCAAGTATTTTTATTCTTCCCCCTCGCCACCAACTTACTCAAATAAAACAATAAAACTGTTTCCCGTCGTCTGACAGAGTGAAGGAACTCAAGGGAAATACCACGGCTACTGTAGCAGCTACGGCACAAGAGTCCATGAATAGCTCCACAGAGGAGGTCTGTTTGAACACAATCTGTCCAAAATCCTAATTAATGTTTTATGTTGTTTGCATAATTTGCTAAAATGTTATGTAATATAGGAATCTGACGGTGCCACAGTACTTGATGTCCTATCCAAAGTAGCAGAGATGAGGGTGAAAGTTTATGAACAGTCCCAGGTAGAGTTTATTAAGTCGGCTCTTCATTACAGCATACAAGATATGTGACGATGCCTGTGTTTTTTGTTGTTTTTTTATTGGCTCTGTAAATCCTTAAACTTGTGTCACTTTTGTTTCTCAGAGGACCAATGAAGTCTTCAGTGCAATGGGGGAAATCTCTTACAATATTGAGGCTGGACTTCCTCATCTGGTGGCTAACGCAAAGAATTTATTGGGTTTGTACAAACCACAATTTGGTCTTGTAGTGTTTTTTTGTTCGTAAATTAAATTGAACCTCTTTGGACTGCTGTTTTGTTGTAAAAACCTGAAATTCAACCAAGAAATAGGTTGACTATAACCAGCCACCTGGTTATTTGACCAGCAGGAGGCTATGTAGTCTTCAAATGGTTCATACAGCAAATGTGTGATTACTGCAAACTGACAAGGGAGAACCACAGAAGAAACCTTGTGCTGACTAGATCAAATGTTACAATGTGCCAGGATAAAACTGCCAAACATAAAGGACTGACGTCTGCCTGGATAAATGTGCTTTACCTTTTATTTGTTCTGTTTTATCTGCCATCCACAGACATGGTACTGGCCTTGCAGACTGCTGTGGACCAGGAGCACATGTAAAGACAAGGCTACTGAATTTCCTTTTAAAAACAGATATTTGAAAACATTATTCCCGGTAAACAGTGCTATATATCAAAGTATATATACTTTGTAATTTGTTTTGATTCATTGAAACTTCCCCCCCCCCCCCCCCCCGAGATCAGCCTGCCATTGTGGGTGGTGGAAAAGAAAAATATATTTGATATATTGTCAAACAAGCACATCAAAGACTTTGTAATGAAGCAAATCTCAGATCATACAGTATTAGTTCACACATAACTGCAGGCACCATCTGCTTTATCTTATCTTTAAATGGAAATAATGGCAAGTGCTAATCAGACATTGCTCAATAAACTGTCAATTAGTAATGGTAGTTTATTAATACTGTATGATCTGAGATTTGTCAATGACTGTTTTTAAATAAATAAATGTTTTGTATTTTGACACTATCTCATTGATGTTTTACGTCTTGTGAAGAGCCACTCGTGTATTTTGTCGCATGTAGCAGACACTACTGGATTATCTGAGTTTGATGCTAAGGAAGCAGCAGCAGACATTTGTTTTTTTTGGAAGGGGAGGGGGGGGGGGGGGTGTATCGTGACAACTATTGGTGAAATGTAATTAAGTATGCTTTTGAGATGCTTGCACTTTATGTTTTTTGCCTATATTTCAGAAACACATTTTTACTTGTATAGATTGTGATTATGCATAGTTTCTTATAATCCAATAATATTTCAACTCATTATTTAATACTTTTACTTTTGGTACTTTAAGTATGTTTTACTACCACCACCTTTTTTATTAAAGTACATGTTTTATTGATACTTTTAGTGAAGTTTTTTTTTTTAGTGATCTGAGTACTTAAAATATATTTAAATCCAGAGTTTGGTCTGAAAATATGATAAGAAACTTGAATTAAAATACAATATATTATTAGAGAGATAACTAATTGTTCAGTTAACCAGAGGGTTCACTAAATAGTTTAAAAACGTATCCAAGTTTATAATATAAATATTAATGGGTTCAAATTGTCAGATACAGAATACATTTGCAACTAAATGTGTTATATGGAGTAAGCTGCGATGTTGTCGTCCAGTTGCACAGGTTTGGGAAATTATACATTCAGGTTATGCACATATTTGAAATGCTTTTCAACACCAAACGTTTTGGGCTACTAGTAGGCTGTATTATTTTACTCCACTACTGAACATTCATTTTTGAATGTGTCTTAGTTTTTTTTAAAGGATTTATAATAACGCTACCTCACGTTCATACATATGAATTAAAAACAAAAGGGAGAAGAAGTGGCCTAAACTGATAATAATATCAATAATATTCAGTACACACTTTCGGACATGAGACAGCCTGAGCAGCAGGTGGCGCTAAAGCCTGGTCCCCGTTAGATTATAGCAAGAGGAAGAGGAGGGACCAACCAGTAACCGAACAGATTAAGCTTCCCCTCCATCTGACAAGTGAGGAAACAAACCCAGGGACTGATGGCTATGAAGTCGTTACGGTTTTCGCTCCTCGTCTTGGGGCTTTTCTCGCTGTGCTGCGCCACGTCTGGTGACGGCAGCGGCGTGAAGAAGATGAAGATGCAATTTGCTACGGGACCCCTTCTCAAGTTCCAAATTTGGTAAGCAAATAGGCGGATTTATTGGCGAGTCATTGCAAGCTAAATAGCTCAGCTCCCCGGCTAACACCGTAGGCCGAAAGCTAGCGAACTAACAGCGGTAGCTTAGTTTATTACAGCATATGACAGGAGAACTAACGTTTCTACTTAGCGATATTTGGCATTAGTCAGCCAAACAGCTGTTCAAAATGAATAATAAATGTTATCGAAGTTCATGATGTATTTTGTTATTTTCTTTGCCCGTTTCTCGTGAACATTTTGTCGAAAGCGTGGCCCCGCTTCCGCTGTCAGAGAGGAGAGTTAACGTTGACCCGACTACGTCAGTTCAACGGGTATTTTGTCTATTTTGTGGCGTTATTCAAAATTCCGGTAAATTGATCGGTCTGTCTGAAATTGTCTAGACCGTGCTGACAAGTTACGTTGAAGCTATCCTCACATACTAACTCATCAAACATTAACAACGATACGTGTTCGTCGTTAACGTCTAACGTTACGCAAATACCGTTGTCACGTGGTTTTAAGAAGATGTGTGCAAGGGAGTGTAAACGTAGCCCACGAACAGGGACATGTAGCATTGGAGTAAAGGTATAAAGTGTGGCATTTAAAGTGGGCTCGCTGGAATGTCACGCTAACGTCACCACTAACACTTTACTCCAACCTTTACAGTCTAACAGTTAAAGGAGGGATTCACATGTGCCTGATCTCAAGGCTAAATTCATAATCTACCCTTGAGTACTGTATTGTTGTGGCTGCCTTTTGTTCCTGTGTTATGTTGCAACTATACACTGTGTATGTCTTTCTAACAGCGTGTCTGTCTTCTCACAGCATTTCCTGAGGGTACAAGCGGGTGTTTGAGGAGTACACGCAGGCCTTGTACCAGCGGTACCCAGACATCCGAATTGAAGGGGAAAATTATCTTCCCGTGGCCCTGTATCGGTAAGAGAGATTGTCTGTCTGTCTGTCTGTCTTGCTACAAGTAGATTTGCATCTAGCTCTATTAAAGCAACCTGAAAGCTGCCTGGGATTAGCTGTGGAAGGTTTATCTGACCATGGAGTGGTCTTTGGTAATTTTACAGACGTAGACAGAGCTACTGGCCCTTAAAATGATTGAATATAGGTGTATAATGTAATTGTATGTATGTATTATTATTATTATTATTATTATGATGATAATAATCAGTAACTAATCAATGGTATTGTTTTGTGTTAAATTTAGTATGTCCCTCAACATTTAGTGCCATTCTTTTAAGTTTTGAATTACTTACTATTTTAACTGTAAGATATGTATGTGCATACTGTGCTGTAGCTGTTTTAAGAGCTACCGAATGTTTTTCAGATTTTAATCTAGGGGTCATAAAGGTTATAATGTTGGAAATGCCTCCGCACTTTCAGTACAATACAGCTCAATAATGTAAACTGAATACTCCAAAATAATTACTCCGTAGAATCAGCGCACCTCTTAAACTATTTTCGACCGAGCTTTGTCAGGAATGCTTTGAGTTGTAACAAACTGTTACATGATCCCACTGCTGTATCACTTTACAATTATCTGATATTTTATAGACCAATGATTATTTGAGGACGAAGTTGGCAAATTAACTGTTAATAATTTTCATAATTAGTTACAGCTAGGGCTGCAACAATGAATCGATAAAAATCGATTAGCAAAAGTGTTGGAAACGAATATCATTATCGATTGGTTGTGTCGCGCAATTATTACGGCAGTCAAAAAGTCGCGGAGAGAGGGGGAAAAAAAAAAGAGCAGAGCAAGTGGCCGCCAGCGTGTCTGAGATTAGAGATTAGACTGGTTCAGTTCACGCTGTCACTCGTTAACGTTAAACCGGCACACCGGCGGATCTGGCTGCAGGTTGATTTTTTACTCGTAAGTAGAATGAATCAAACCGCGTAGTTGGGCTTAGCCAACAACGTCATTTCGTGGTCGTAAGAGACCCAGAATGAAATAGTTTAAGGAAGATGACGCTCTATATATGCAGCGCAGCTTGATGCAGGGCTGAGATGAAGTGGAGCTGGGCCTGGCAGTTTCGGTTAAAACGGACGTGAGAGGAGCAGCACAGCTTCCCACTGTCCCAGTGTTTCATACATATTGATAAGGCAGGGTATGCTAAAGCAGCCTGTGCTCCAAGGAGATCAATTACAGTAAAAAGGGCTCACATTTGGCAGATGTAAAGCATACATGTGTATGTTTTTAGTGTTAGTCCATTTAAAAATGTTTTTTTTAATTAACAGCTCAGCGATGTTCAAGGAGCAACCTGTTTATGCTTTCTAAACATGTTTTGCACTGTGAATTTGCACTGTCACTTCTGTTTATGAATAAAGGGTTGGAAATTAATGCTTTTTTGCTTTTTTTTATCCGATTAATCGAAGAAAATAATCAATCGAATATTAAAATAATCGTTAGTTGCAGTCCTAGGACTAATATTCCTATTTAACTTTTCGCTGCAATGTATTCTTCCCCTCATTTCATAATTGTCCAGGAACTATTTCTGTTTTGGATACAGACTAGAATTTTGACTCTGAAATCAGCATTCATGTAATAAAGTAGTGGGCATCAATGGCTTTATTTGGATGTGTGCCTGAGTCTCAATGTGAGACTGTTTTGTGCACTTGTCCCAGGTGTTGTAGTTAAAGGCATGGCATCACTGATACCCTTGGGTCCTCATCAGTTGAACTCTTAATGAATACACCAGAGATTGGCTCCATTAAAGAAAGGAGACTATCACAACCTGCATTTCAAATTCTTAAGACTGGTTTAGTCAGTGGAAGAATAAGTCTGCGTCCACTGATGTAGTTCAACTAGTTACACATGTTTAAATGCAGTAAACAGGCTGCAGGCACTGTGTTGCAGGTTGATGGGTGGGATGGTGTTAAAGCCGTATCCTAGTTTAAGATTCTGCAGTGGAAATGTATACCATAACACATTAATCACTTTTGAAATGGATAGTAATTATTTGTATGACAGGAAGCAATTGCTACACGGTTGACTCTATGTTCTTGTGTGTGTTCTACACAAAGGAGCTTTATTTGTATAAATACAGGCCTTGCCCTTCTCTCTTAGCAAAGTGTTCAACTAATATGGTTACACTTGTGTCAAGATGATCTATTATATGTATACTGTGTATATCTTGGTGTCCTATATATCTTTCTATATTTTTAACCTCAAGTAAATACTCATCTATCTGGATAATTGTTCTATAAATCCTTTATGTTTAAGAATTATATTAAACGACAGTTTCTTGTTTTATTTCCTTAGACATTTTGCTTCCTTCCTGTCGGTGTTCAAACTGCTGGTGCTTGGGCTGATTATTATTGGCAAGGACCCATTTGCCCTCGTTGGTATGCAAGCCCCAGGCATTTGGGAGTGGGGCCAGGGAAATAAGGTAAGGTTCATTAAAGGTCGGATCCTATTGGGAGAGTTAGCGCTGTAATTCTCATGTGCTGCAGTGAGCACGAGGAGGGAGTCGGTATGATTCAGCTGAGCATTTGTTTTTGCAGGTTAATACCACAGATATCACACAGATGCATGCATTGAATATAGACATGGGGTTTAGTTTGACTGTTGTAATATAGTTGTGTACACTCACACTGCCAAGTACGACTCAACCCCATGGGATTGTGTGAGCCCATTCAGGCGAGTTGTTAAATTGTGTTTTGCTTGGATCTGTTATCCCCAGGGTTAAAGACGTGCCAAAGACTCAGAGGATGAATGACTGCTAACATCAAATATTTGCAAATAAAACAATCTTGCGCTAAATTTACAGTTGCATTACTTCATAAAGATACAACAAATATATAATTTAAATTTGATGGTAAACTGTGTGCCTTGCATATAACAAAAAACAATTGTTTGTGCAGACTGGAGAGGTTTTTTTTAATTAAACTTTTCTGCTTATTTCAGATATATGCCTGCATGATGGTGTTCTTCCTCAGCAATATGATTGAAAACCAGTGTATGTCTACAGGAGCTTTTGAGATAACATTAAATGGTGAGTATGATTCACAGCACCAACTTATTGACTGAACCTAATGCTTCAGGTTTATTCTTTAACATTATAGTGTTTATTTTTGTGGTGAACTACAGTGAAGTGAGTATTGTTTTTTTCCATAGATGTGCCAGTGTGGTCAAAGCTAGAGTCAGGTCACCTGCCCTCCATGCAGCAGCTTGTGCAAATCCTGGACAACGAGATGAAGATGAACGTTCACATGAACACAGGAACACACCTCCACTCCTAACCCTACTCGTCATGTCCTGGCTGGAGCTATAAACCCCTCCATGTAAGTACAGGAGAGTCTTTTGTTTTCCTTACTTGTGAGACTCATTGGCTCATTTATAAAAAAAAAAAAATTAAAAAAAAATGTGATCTGCTTTCCCTCTCTTCCTATCCAGGTCTGAGGTGGGTTTCTCACTGGGCTGTGAAGGGATGTTTATGAAGGTCTGCGCTGAAGGCAGGAAGACTGCTAGCATAGACTGGATGCCCCATCAATCTTCACCACGCCCCTTGGAGACGTCCCGCCCCTGACGCCAGAGTGGGATCCATGGCAACAGTGCCGGCCATTCTTTTGTCTATTTCTTGTACTATTCATACTACTGCAGATTTCATCAAATGTGCATAAAGAGAGATTTCAAATTGATACTTATAGTCTTTAACTTTTAATTGATCGATGTGAATTTAATAAAATTAAGTTATACCACTGAGCCACACGTAGAATCTTAAATTTATTGTTCTGAACGTAGCTTAGTCATGTAGAGAAATTCAACACTTCCAATCTGTCTTCACTGTCGTGAAAATAACATTGGTGACTGTCTTGATTTGATTTCTGAATAATTGTTTTTATATTTGCATAACTTGAAGGAAGCTGAGAAGATTAATAAAAACATATTGTAACTATTGAGTTGTGAGGCTGTGGTGTTGAGGTTTACTGACTGATTTAGTGCAATTGGGTGTTACAAATGGTATCCTGTTAGCGCTGAAGGGTCATCTTACTTTCAAGAGATGAAGCGAATAGATGGTGGATAATGTGACTGCAATCAAGGTTCGAGTCATGAAAAGTAGGGAGTCTGACTGGCTCGGAGATGCTTATTTTTTCGTAAAGCAGATGGCCTATTTGAGTCGGTGCACATCTTTCAGCCATCTGCCCAATCTAATGCTATTAGGATGACCAGAGAAGCTACACTGATTTGTTTAGAAGACACAAAACCCGATTAAGTAGGACTACAATGTACGACTAATGCACCGTGACGTAACAGTGCCATGCACACTTGTTGAATTTTGTGGATATTCCTGACCATCGCATCCTTTTATTGTGAGTTTTGAGGAGTAACTGAAGAAAATGCAGGGGATAAATTACAACTTTATTTTGATACAGCTTTTAATTGTTGGCACAAAGATAATCTTTGAGACCATTCTTAGTAAATAACCCTGATTCACTATTGAGACATTTGGTGAAAAAATAGAAACTTATTAGTTGTTATTTTTGGATACTTTTTTACTGGTACATCAAAGACTACTCTGAAGGCATCTATGGATGAAGGTTCTTTCATTCTCGCCCATCATCACATCAGCACTGACTTCCAGAAGCTGTTGGGCGACTACACGGAGGTGAGCAGCTTGTTTGGTCTTCGGCAGCCGGGCACATGATGGCGTCATCAGGTACTGGTGGAGGTGCTGAATGACCAGGCGGATCCTAATCCTGGCTACCTTCACAAACAGGTCATCCTTCAACACTGCTGCTCCTGATGCAGCCCCAACTGTTTTACATTCATGCTGGAGGGGAGAAAACATGTTTTCATGCTGCAAGATGGACATGTAGACAGAAAACAAAATTGGTTAGAAAAAGCAAACGGTGCTTCACCTGAGCGCAGCACGAACCCACGCTAAACTTTGCCTGTTGACCTCTTGCTAGGAAGGAGACAAACACCTGTTCCTTCCCGAGGACTCGGACCCCAACAGTTTCATTGAGGGACAGGAAGACGGGGTATGTGGGAGTGGGAGTGACGCCCAGGCTGCTCCATCTCCACCGCCGAATCCTGGCCCCCCCCTCATTCAAACACTGACCGCCAGAACAGTTTAAGGTCAGCCTGCAACGTAAACGCATGCATGCAATCATCACATATAGGTTATTTTTAAACCATACATTAGATACCCCCGTTAGTATAGAAACAGTTTTCCTTATTTATATTTACCTAAAGATAAACTAATTAATGTTATTACCAATATCACACAAATTCTAAACATTTAAAATAAATAAATGATATAAGGACTTTTCTTTGTACCATATGTTTCTATTGCTGTGATAACATGTCGCCCTGCCATCAGACTGGAACAGGGCTCTCATTGGTTGATCGGAGGCTTCGCTGTCATCGTACACTATGCAGACTCTTCCATTTTTCTCTGTGACCACGACCACGAGAGCCAAGAGACCTGAGGGATAGCTGTGACATGACGATAAGGATGGGAACGCCCACTGTAGAGTACAGGTTGCATTGGACATACAGTCGAACAAATGCCTAGTCACGGAAAAGATAATAACATGATACAAATCTACAAACATTACATTGTGAGTGGATACAAGACCTGGGCAGAGCCATCGGGGAACACAGTAAGAAATGTCACGCCATTGGAATAATACTTCTGTAGGAGCTCCGCCCCGTGCTGTGAACACATAAGGTTAAACAAAGTCTGAAAATGCTAATGTTGACCACAAATTCATAACAGAAAGCCTCCATTACAAAATGTGGGCGTAACGCATGCACAGTGAGACTAACAAAAGAAGCTACTGCACATGGAAAATGTAGGATGCCTGATCTAGGGCCTAACAATCAGGAGGAAACAGTTTGTTGGTTTCTGCTCCTCCGATTTTTCGGGAGTAACCCTTCGACAACCATAAATGTTTCTAATCCTAAATATTTATCCTATTTACAATAAGAAAAACACTATTGTATGGTTTTATCCAGTGTATTTGTGTGCATAGATTAATACACATTTGTAGACTCCTAGTCAAAGATATGATGATTATATGTTCATATTTTATTTCAAGGGTGAGTCTGCAAGATTTCAGGAGATCTATTGTCTATGTGTATAATCACCTGATACTAAGAAGGTTTTCATTACCATATAATGATACCTTCATAAATCTACATAGGGAGCGGGCCCTCTTCCTGGAATCCGCCATGTTGCACCGCCATGTTTCTACAGTAGCCCAGAACGGACAAATCAAACAAACTGCGGTAATGTGAACCGCCAAGTGCGAAACTGTGGTAACACCAGCAGCCGTCTGTATTTGGTCTTAAAAAGGGAGGAGTGAGCAATCATTGCAATCTGCAACCACATTGCTAGATGCTAGTAAATCCTACACACTGGCCCTTTAAAGTAAGGTATTCTTAGACTTTCATAAAAGACGACATGACAGTGATCTGTGGGTACCTGATGGTGACATATGCCGAACGAAAGTGTCTTGTGGTCACAAAAAGGCAACGACCTCTTATCCTCTTCCTCTTTCATTTTCAACTGCTCCTCAGTGGCGCTACAAGGATATACTGTCCAGCATCCATTCAATGGAGCACAAGACAGCCGGTAGCTGTTGGATGTTGAGTCAGCTAAAGAATAGCGCAACAAAAATTGTATCAGTCCCGCAGAGCTATTTCAAATCACACAGATACCATTCGCAAAACCGTGTGCCAGTTCGAGTTTGTTTATCATGACTGAACAGATTTAAAGCTGTCAATGTGGAGGTCGCTCACTCACGGGCTTCTGCGATAGGCATTCTGATCAAGTCTGATGTTTTTCTAATAAAGAAAACAGATAATATTGCTCTTGACTTTACTGCTGTAAAGTTGTATTTATCAAGAATATCATTGTATTTTTGTTTCTGTGTGTACCTAATTCTCCTCGTTAACTCCATGACCAACTTGTTGTGATCCTCCATCTCCTTGGCTTTGAAGAGAAGCTTGTCTGTCTCTTTGTCTGGCTTGTCTCTCGGTGATGTTAGAGTACCAGCAACCAGGGCACATCTCTCCTCGACCACACGTCTCTGCTTCACCAGAATCATACACAGCCGCCGCCGCTGGGCACAGCAGAAGAGTAGCATCGTCTATGATGAACACAAAATAGGATGCAAGGAGGTCAGCAGTGCAGTGCGTCATGTGTATTTGGGTTATTTGTTTTCGTATCTGCACTTTCTTCCTCACCTCAGACCCTCGTGCCCATGTTAGATCCAGGGAAGGCTGGGCCTCTTCTCCACAGTACTCACATTTCACTGGGTATCCCGTCAGGGCCTGGGACTGGACCACACAGTATTAAAGTGTCACTAATCAGTAACATAAAGGCATATTGCTGTCAATGGGATTTTAAAACAGTCAGTATAAATGTGATCTTTGTATACCGCTGGAAAAATGGTTGTTAAGTTCATCCTGTGGTTGTCAGACTCCCGATTGTACCTCAGAACTCCTGCTGCTCTGATACAATAGGTGTCAGTTAGAGACTCTGGTGTCCTCTTACCAAACCCAGGGAAAAACACAAATCAAATTAATTAATTTAAACATGAGATATGTATTAAAACAAAAAAGATCTGAGCTGAAAAGGAAAATAGATTTGTGAATTGTCCACTACTTGATCTGTCTTACGTGGTCCAGGACAGATGGTGGCTCACTGAGATCATGTTTTAATGTAGCACCAGCATCTAATGGTAGAACAAGAGTTATTGTTGCATCGTTAGATCATCCTATACTAAGAGAAGAAAACACTGTCCTGAAAAGGATAGGAAGTTAAAGATTTTCCTTTCCAGTCTTTTTCTAATAATTTTATTTTTATTGCGCTTGAAGCAGACTTACATGAAGAGCTGGAGCTCATCTTTTTGTCTGTTCTTCTTACTGAGGTGGAGCGTTTTTGTCTCAGGAAGAGAATATCAGCATTCACTGCTTGTGTTTAGGTTTCTCTACGGCTGAAATGAATATATACAGTAAATAGATGATGAAGCAATCACATGTCAAATATCTCAGAGTCTTAACCACATTATACTCTACTATACACATTTCTTATTGTTGTTTCTACTGTCTACATTCCTCCTAATGCAACTTAAAACAATATAACAATACACCTTTTAAATGTATCTACTTGAGAGTTCCAAAATATTGACTTTAGATCTCAATTTGAGTTGCAAATGTAATCTTCATCTGAGTCATTACATCAAAAATAGCACACCAACCAAAACCAATACACTAAGTAGACACAAGGTTAGGCACTCACCTGAATGGTTTACACTTGCTGGTGTTGTTAGTAGCCTTGGAGATGAAATAGCAATGTGTAAACATAATAGCACTCTGTTGAGTTATGACGCTTGGGGCTCAAACACAGTCGAAGATGATGGACAATTTTTCCCTCGTGTTGAATTTTTTATGTGAAGATGTCGGACATATTATCTGCCCAGAGAAGTATTTTTGTTGCTGCTGTTTATTCCTTATGAGGCACATTCAAAAAATGCGCTACAGGAATGTACTACTGTTTATCTTTTGTTTTGTTTGTCATGTGTTTATTGTGTTACAAATGGGCTACCGCTACATCTTGTTGTGCATCCCAGTGTTGCATATGACAACAACATTATCCTTAAATCATTGAATCATGTAATACCTAATGGCCGCTGTCTGACTGGTTTGAATAGCAACAAATATTATAAAACCCAATTACAATATATATAATACTGTCAAATACTCCATCAATGTGTTTGCATGAAGAGGTAAACTTTATGTCACAGCTCCAGTTTTTTTTAAAGATACAATTTCAGATCTTGTTAGACTGAATCTGGATTTACTTTTAAATATATCTAAATTATATTTGTTTAATATGTTAATTTAGCTGTCCAATGCTATTCATTTGAGTTTGAAATTAATTTCTAAATTTTGCAAAAGATATATACAAATACAAAAACAGATACTAATGTCAAAATCAGATCAGTAATGTTTCAGTGGATTTGGAGACAAAAAATAAACAAAAGATCTCACCTCAAGGTCCATTTATTAGATGATCTAGAGCAGGGGTGTCAAACTCATTTTACATAAGGGGCCACATGCTGCCCATTTTGATCTCAAGTGGGCCGGACCAGTAAAATCATAGAATAATAACGCATACATAACGACAATATTTCTCTATGTTTAAATCATTCTTGAAGGTTTTTGGATAGTAAACCCTATTTTAAGGTACAATAAACTAGAAACAAAAGACCAAAAATTCAGACATCAGCCCACTATTTATCTGCCTCGGCTATCCTCTGCAGATTCCCTCGCAGTTGGGCAATATGTTTAGTAATGTCAGTGCTGTGATCAATTGTGACTGTGGCTCAATGGTTAACATGCCTGTGTTACATCCATAGGATCAGTGGTGTGAGCCCCAGCTCAGCAATAATTGTTTTTATTTTTCATCTTTGTTTTTTTCTTCTGCAATTTTAACAATTATCCCGCGGCCCGGACTGGACCCCCTGGCAGGCCGGATCCAGCCCGCGCTTCCTCTGGAGATGGAGTTTGCCTAGCTGACATGGAGCTGTAAAATATTTTCCCGTAGTACTTGTTGGCTTAAATGTCCATTCGTGACTTCTTTGTCTCATATCATGCTATCTTATCGGTCAAGAACAAACTTTGAAACCTCACCAAGTAATCCTTATCTAACTTATAATGGTGAACACAGCCTATGTCGACAGTTTGTTAGAAGTTAATTAAAACAGGTTTCGTAAAGTAATGTGCTTTGTCCCTCTCCATCCGCCTGTTCATGCAGTAACACATGCATCTCGGCCTCATCTCCGCCGATGATGACAGGGAATACAGAGAACTGAACCAGGACTTTTTAGAATGGTGCCAGTGGAACCGCCTCCAGATAAACTCTAGCAAGACCAGTGGACTTCCGCCGGGGTAAACGCTCTCCTCCGGTACCAGTGAGCATACAGGGACTGGACATTTAGATTGTTAAATCTTTTAAGTACCTGTGTGTTCACTTGAACAACAAACTGGACTGGACTGACCACGCACACACACTCCACAAAAAGGGACAGAGCAGACTCTTTCTGCTAAGGAGACTGAGGTCTTTTGGAGTGCAGGGAGCACTTTTGAAGACCTTTTTTGTCTGTGTGGTGGCATCAGCCATTTTCTATGGAGTGGTCTTCTGGAGCAGCAGCATCACGGCAGCTGACAGGAGGAGACTAAATAAACTGGTAAGGAAGGCCAGCAGCGTGCTGGGGTGTCCTCTGGATACTGTGGAGGTGGTGGGGGACAGGAGGATGATGGCTAAACTATCATCCCTGATGAACCACGCCTCCGACCCCATGCAGGACACTCTGGCAGCGCTGCACAGCTCCTTCAGCCACTGGCTGATTCATCCCCGGTGTCTGAGGGAGAGGTACCGAAAGTCCTTCCTTCCAGCTGCTGTCAGGCTGCATAACAAGCTGAGCTCACAGTAGATCACAAACACGTAAAACACTTTAATCACTTTGGTCACTTTAATTGCATTCATCTGGTGCAATATATAATACATTTAAGTACTTTTATTTTTATTTTATTTATTGTCAGTATATTTAATATTGCTACTGTATTCTTATTTACTGTTTTTATTATTGTTTATTTATATTACTGGATTTTCTATTTATTATGTGTCTCTTGTGTGCAATGCTGCTGTAATCCTGCAATTTGCCCACTGCGGGACTAATAAAGGATTATCTTATCAAATCTTATTAACACAATTTATCCACAAGATGGCAGAGTGGCTGTGCTTCTTTTCTCCCTCAGTTGGTTATGTGGGTTGCTAATCAAATCCCTCCCACCCATCTCCCTCTCCTGACCTGTGCCAGTGACATTTCCCAGGTGGAACCAATTGGAGGTGATTAGAGAGCAATCCATTTTGCAGAGTTTGATTGGTTGGTGTAGAGAATGTCTTAGAACAAATAGCTGCGGCAACAGCTGAAGTTGTCAGTTCTTAGCCTTTCCAGGAATCATGTGTAACAGAATGATGCGTAAAGGAAAAAGGAAACGTGCTGCTGTTTCCTTGGCTGCCGCTGTTCTTCTGATGTGTTGTTTGGCGCAAACGATAGACTGTTATCGACTAAGGAAAACACAAAGACAAGAAGGGCGAAAAGAAGCTGACGCATCCAAAACGATAGGTGTCCAAGAGGGGAAAATTGTGTTAGGGAGGGTCTTTAAGAAAGGGTCAGGCCTTGAGTCACAAGTCATTGACGGAACCAAGAAGACGTCCTCAAACTCTTCTATGGAGGATGAAGCTGCTTATCAAGCAGACTTTGCAGGTAAGCATCTTTATGAGATCCTTTACTGTATTGAATGAAAGTGTTATTTGGTTAAATTTACCTTTTTGGTAACTGGACTTACAAACATTTAAAATAACTAATTTTACAGTTCCTTAACTTTAACAATAATCTCATTCAGGCTGGTCGCACGGTCAAATGCAGGATCCCAGTTCCATGGAAGCAGCATGGAAGGTAATGTCGCCCTCTCTGCGTTGTGGTGGGGACCAGTTGAAGTTCAGTGCAGTGGGACCAGGCGCTTCTCAGTTTGCAGTGGAACAAGGTAAAGTGATACGGAAAACTCTCTATAATCTGTTTAAACTGTACAATGTTTTTCTTCTGATGACTGAAGTCACATGGAGACTTTGTTCCCCACAGAAAATGCATCGCCAATGCCTCTGTCCCAAATCCCTGGGTCATGTGGCTATGGCATGCAGAGGAACCCCCTTGGACTTGTCTTATTGGTTCCCTTTGATGGCTGCAACGTGGCTCAAGAGGTAATGCTGTTTGAAATTAAATGTCACTATAGTCCAGGCATTTAAAGAGAACTATTTCCCCACTTGTCTTCAAATTGAAATACAGTGTGTGTATATATACTGGTTTGGAATGGCAGACTATATTAATATTTTGATTAAATTCATTGATGGCAAATATAGGCCTGTAGACTAATCGACAACTTGTTTACTGTGAACATGTAACCTCGACTGTTTGTGTGACACCTCGGTTTCTGTATTTTGTTTTCTTCTCAAGGGTGGAAGTTACGTTCTCCCAATGCGTTGGCACGGAATTCCAGTCCTACTCTGGTGTCGTAAACCTGCTGCCCAACAAAACCCACAACATCAGACACCCTGGTACCCTCCATCGCCCCATGGGATGCCATCCCCCTATATGCCGCCGTCCCATGGGATGCCGCCGTCCCATGGGATGCCGCCGTCCCATGGGATGCCGCCGCCCTATATGCCGCCCTCCCACGTGCACCCGGCCATCTCCCACGTGCACCCGGCCATCTCCCACGTGCACCCGGCCATCTCCCACGTGCACCCGGCCATCTCCCACGTGCACCCGGCCATCTCCCACGTGCACCCGGCCATCTCCCACGTGCACCCGGCCATCTCCCACGTGCCCCCGGCCATCTCCCACGTGCACCCGGCCATCTCCCACGTGCACCCGGCCATCTCCCACGTGCACCCGGCCATCTCCCACGTGCACCCGGCCATCTCCCACGTGCCGCAAGAGGTACCCGATGTAATGCAGAGGATGCCGATGCCACAGGCGATTCCCCCAGGTGCACCCTGCCATCTCCCACGTGTATCCTCGGGTGTACCCCATGATGCATAACGAAGATGATTCTTTCCAGAATTCAACAATCGTATTACTTTCGACCCATCGGTACCAGAACTTAACACTAGAAAGACACCAGGAATGCTTCAACCTCCACGATGGCCCTCTTTCTTCCATATTTCAGTCTTTACTTTCCAGTCGCAACAGCTGCACCAATCGCCGCAGCAGCAACCCCTCCCTTGATGGTTCCACTTCCTTTCTACCATCACTTTCCTTGGCCAGGCTTTGGGCCTCTCCAAAACCCACTACAACCATGACTAAGCCACAACATTTACCATATGTGCCTTTTCTGTCTCCCTATTCTTGGCTAGCCTGCTCAAACTGTTACAATAAATGTTTTAAATAAAGTGACTCTGTCAAGTTAATTTGTATTGTTGTGCTTGTTTTTTTTTTTTTTAAAGAAAAGGAATTGCTTTGTTTGAGGATTTAAGGGCTTTACTTTTGACAAAACTGAGCTTTTTGATTATAGGGAACGTTTAGTTGACAGTCTCCTTCAAATGTATACATAATACTTTCTCAAATGTTGTGGTTATGAAACTGACCATGTTGGCATCTTGACAGCCTCTACTTTGTCAATGTGGCTGTAATTGGGCTGTGAGTAGACAGTCCACAACACTTTATAATAACTACACGCTATTTAGCATTGGTAAAGTATGAGTAAACACTTCATGTATAAAGCATTGGTATACAATCCATAAACAGTTACATGTTTTATTCTTGATTATACACTTGTTTATGAGTTTCATTATTAGGGGTTAACGCAGCAAACTATTAACAGCGTTAATTATTTGATCATGCGTTAACTTGTTTTTTTGCATTGGGAGGGGCTTAATGCATTCGCACGCAGGTGCTGCACTTTAAATCTCTCCCAGACGGCGTAGTTCAGACCTGTGCATCTTACGGCTCTCCCAGTCCGGCCCACGTGAGGTCAATCGAAAAATAAGTAAGATGCACGCCATAAATGCAATACAACGGCACCACTTTTACTTTGAAGGCGATTTACGTATGTGCACGCGTGCTTCCGCAGCCTCACAGACCGACTCGTTGCCAACAGACTGAAGCACGTCTTGTTCTGTAGTTTGTCCTCAACGTGAAAGCACGTAGTGTTCTGTAGTTTCTGTGCTCTGAGCAGCGGGTGCTTCCGCGAGCCGCTCTGCCTCACAATGCGGTCAGTCGCAACAAAGTGAACAAGGACAAAAGGAGTGGCTTGTCCCTAACAGGGACCCTTATGCTGTGTTCACAACGAACGCGACACGATTACATGCAAAGTCAATGTACAACAGGTTGCGAAGGTGCAACATTTCAGCCGTGCGACGCGACTGACATGTTTGAGGCAACAAGAACAGACCGTTTGACGCGGGGCGAACTGAGCGAAGGATGCAGGGCGAAGTCGCACGAGTTGAAATAGCCCAACTCTGGCGACAAAAACGTGTGAGTCATAGTTGCGTCAGCCAATCAGCGTTGAGAATCAGCGTTCAGACGCTCCGTCTGTCACCACCGCCGTCTTGCCGTCTTGCTGCTGCTCCGCCAGAAGTAGTGCTGGTAGCGGCCGTCATTCAGACACTGTTGTGGGACTACGGATAATATTATGAACCCAGACACCATGGAGTTTGATGTTCCGACGTATGTGGAGTTTACACAACAAGTATAAAGCAGAACTAGTGGTTATTTCCATGGTGGATGAAGGAAATGGTAACCGTTTTACGAAGATAAGCCAGACGCAGTTCCTGGAGGAGTCAGTGAAATTCATCGAGCTGTGTGCGGCTACGGATGGTGTTATGAACCCAAACACAAGGGCGTTTCATGTTCCGACATGTTTGGGACTTCCAAAACAAGTATAAAGCAGAAATAATGGTTATTTATTCCATGGGTCGATAGCGGAAAAGAAAGCTCCTTTCACAGAAAGAAGTGACGGCGATAGGCCACGCCCCCTTTGTCTTGTTTGGTGTGAACACCCTCGTTTCAGGGGCAACTGGTGCTTCAGGGGTGACTGTGGCTAAGTGGTTAGCATGCCCATCTTTCAATCAGAGGGTTGGAGGTTCGAGCCCCAGCTCTGCTAGTCCCAGTCGTTGTGTCCTTGAGCAAGACACTTAACCCCTAATTGCTCCCTGTTGCTGTGTCTGCGGTGTATAGAGCAAAAATGTAAGTTGCTTTGGATAAAAGCATCAGCTAATGTAATGTTTCACTCGCGCGACTAAACTGAAGCAGTAAACTTTGGTGTGAAGGCAGCATTACGCCACGTTTACCGAGGCAGTTTACTCGCTCGACAATAAAAGGGTGTTCACACCGAAGGGGGCGTGGCTTATCTTCGTTGCTTCTCTCCATGAAAATAGCTTTCTTTTCCGGTATCAACCATGGAATAAATAACCACTAGTTCTACTTTATACTTGTTGTGGAAGCCCCAAACATGTCGGAACATCAAACGCCCTTGTGTCTGTTCATAACACCATCCGTAGCCACACACAGCTCGGTGAATTTCACCGACTCCTCCAGGAACTGCATCTGGCTTATCTCCATAAAAAGGATACCGTTTCCACCATCCACCATGGAAATAACCACTAGTTCTGCTTTATACTTGTTGTGTAAATTTCACATACGTCGGAACATCAAACTCCATGGTGTCTGGGTTCATAATATTATCCGTAGTGCCACAACAGTGTCTGAATGAAGCCGCTACCAGCGCTACTTCTGGCGGAGCAGCAGCAGTTTGATTCGGCAACGGCAGGACGGCGGTGGTGAAGAGCGGAGCTTCTCAACGTTGATTCTCAATGCTGATTGGCTGACGCAACTTTGCGTCACGCGATTTTTCCGCCGCAGTTGGGATATTTCAACTCACGCAAATTCGTGCTGCGTCCTTCGCGCTGTCCGCCCCGCGTCAAACGCGCTATTCGCGCCGCCTCAAACGCGTCTATCGCGCCGCCTCGCGAAAAAAATAGCTTTTTCGCGGGGCGGCGCCTCTGTGCATTGACTTTGCATGTAATCTGGTCGCGCGTCAAATTTGCGCCGCGTTCGGTGTGAACACAGCATTACTACTGAACATGGACAAAAGAAGGAGTGGCTTGTCCCACACAGGGACCCTTACTACTGAACATACTGTTTATGTTGTTCGCTGATAAAAGACAAATGTTTCTTCTTCGGCATGATATTGAGCTGTTTTACATTAGAATGAAATAGTCTATAACATTTGAAAATTAATACAATATTTAATTGAATGACCAGGCATTACAAAAATAAAATACATCTTTTTTTTCTTCCCTAGCATATATTTTTGATTTATATACTGTTGTTAACTTGCTGTTGCTCCATAGTGTTATATTGTCCTAATAACATTACTTTAAAATAAAAGCGCACAATACACTAGTTTTTACTTCATTATTGAATTTGGTGCATAATGCAATTAATCGCAGAAGAATCAAGCGATTAATCAGTTAATTCTTTTCAACTTTGCCGAGCCCTAGTTTTTATACTTTATAAAGACTGGATTCCCCATTTATAATACTACAAACCAATTAAGGACTTGTATATTATGAGATAATTTATGAAGTGTTAATAAAACATTTAAACGAAATTTATTCATGCATTTATTTTTAAGTTATTTAGAGATGCATTAATGGTTAGGGACTGTTAACATGTGCTTTGTAAACGTGTTTTAATACTGCAATTCATGATTAATTACGGTAATTACTAGTCATTGAGTATTTTGTGTGACCTCATCTAATATGAGGACTATCTATGCCTTGCAAAGCATTTAAAAATGACAGTGAAAGTCCAGCTATGCCTCAAAGTGGGACAATGGCAAATCCTGCTTCATACGTGGAAAACACGTTTTGCTCATCTACCGGGTACAAAAGTGCGTTCATAAATAATTCATTAAGTGTTTACTTAATTAATGCTATAGCGTGCAGTTATTATTAAGTGTTACCGTGTCAACAACTGACGGTCAAATTAAAGAAAGTTGAATTGAATAATATCTAAACAATATTATTACAGATTTCCAATTTAAGATTAATTGTAAATAAATACATTATCTTCTCTTATTTCAAGTAAAATAAAGGCTGGATTTTAAACAGAACGCTATTGAACAATGTGAATATTATATTCTTGTCATCTAAAAAATATTCTGTCCATTCTAATCTGGTTAAAGTGTCCACTTGTTTTTTTTTGGAGCGCCAAGTGAAAAAACTTCTCTGACTCACGTATTTTTTCCAACTATCGGGTCTCTCTCCTGTCCCTCCGGTGTGTGTGAATGGCCCAATCTCAATCTCCACCATCACGGACTCACGGACTTTGAGGCGTGCTCCCGCTAAATCGTGAGGGTTTAGGGCTGTCCCACTGTCACATCGTCGAGTGCTTGAGGGCTCTCTGGCAGACATTTTGAGCCCATTATGAACCCTTTCCGTAAATCGGCAATAGATGCCGAATTTGCCAAAGGGAATTTCCCACAATTCATAGCAATGTGATGTTAAACACGCGGTAACCAATGGAAGAATGGAGACGTAAAAAAAAAAGGTAAAAAAAGAGGCACGTGGGTGATCAACCCGATAAGTTATATTTACACACCATTAAGGATTTAAGATCTGATGTATTTCATGAAATGACAGTAATATATATATATATATATATATATATATATATATATATATATATATATATATATATATATATATATATTCTTTGTTATTTACACAGGTTTATTTTGACAAAAACGAGTGAATAGATTATTTGAAATGACCTCTCATCTCGTAAGGAAAGAGCCTGGAAGATGTTCAAATCAGGGAATAAAAAGCATAAAATTAATGCCGAAAATTGTACGCAATATTTTTTTTTATGTTGTAATGGTAATGTGATATGTTGCAGCAAAGTGTTGTCCTGTTCATATTTACACCAGTTCAAGCCCTCACAGCCTCTCACACTCAACCATTTACCAGGTGACGTCAGTAAGTCCCTGAGGGGTCAAGGTTTGAGGGCTTAGGGGGGACATTGGGATTGGCCCACGATCTCACTCGAGTCGAGGGCGATGCTTATGTGATTGTCCGAGTAGCATCACATGAGATGATTTACAACACGTGTAATTGGTGTGTTTCCTGGACCACTGGCCGAGAGCCGTAAAGGCAAGAAAAGCTGAGCCGGTTAAACAGAAGTAATCCATGAAAATGTTATAATTCTCAATTATCGGTTTTCGGTCCAGGGTCCAGACCGCGGCCCGCCTGTTAGTGGCCCCTGATCTAGAGCTTCCTCTGTAGATGGAGTTTGCCTAACTGACATGGAGCTGTACATATTTTAGTAGTACTTGTTGGCTTAAATGTGTCCCTCTCCATCCACCTCTTCATGCAGGAACACCTATGCATTAACACAATTTATCCACAAGATGGCAGAGTGGCTGTGCTTATTTTCTCCCTCAGTTGGTTATGTGGGTTGCTAATCAAATCCCTCCCACCCATCTCCCTCTCCTGAACTGTGGCAGTGACATTTCCCAGGTGGAACCAATTGGAGGTGATTAGAGAGCAGTCCATTTTGCAGAGTTTGATTGGTTGGTGTAGAGAATGTCTTAGAACAAATAGCTGCGGCAGGAACAGAAGTTGTCAGTTATAAGCCTTTCCAGCAATCATGTGTAACAGAATGATGCGTAAAGGAAAAAGGAAACGTGCTGCTGTTTCCTTGGCTGCCGCTGTTCTTCTGATGTGTTGTTTGGCGCAAACGATAGACTGTTATCGACTAAGGAAAACACAAAGACAAGAAGGGCGAGAAGAAGCTGACGCATCCAAAACGATAGGTGTCCAAGAGGGGAAAATTGTGTTAGGGAGGGTCTTTAAGAAAGGGTCAGGCCTTGAGTCACAAGTCATTGACGGAACCAAGAAGACGTCCTCAAACTCTTCTATGGAGGATGAAGCTGCTTATCAAGCAGACTTTGCAGGTAAGCATCTTTATGAGATCCTTTACTGTATTGAATGAAAGTGTTATTTGGTTAAATTTACCTTTTTGGTAACTGGACTTGCAAACATTTAAAACAACCAATTGTACAGTTCCTTAACTTTAACAATAATCTCATTCAGGCTGGTCGCACGGTCAAATGCAGGATTCCAGTTCTATGGAAGCAGCATGGAAGGTAATGTCGCCCTCTCTGCATTGTGGTGGGAACCAGTTGAAGTTCAGCGCAGTGGGACCAGGATCTTCACAGTTTGCAGTGGAACAAGGTAAAATATGAATAATTATCTAATATAATCTGTTTAAACTGTACAATGTGTTTTTGCTGATCATGAATTTACATGGAGTCTTTGTTCCCCACAGGAAATGAATCTCCAATGCCGCTGTCCCAAGTCCCTGGCTCATGTGGCTATAGCATGCAGAGGAGCCCCCTTGGACTTGTCTTATTGGTTCCCTATGATGGCTGCAACGTGGCTCAAGAGGTAATGCTGTTTGAAACTAAACCTCGCTATAGTCCAGGCATTTAATGAAAACTAACTTGTTTTGTTCCCCCTCGTCTTAAATTTTAACTTGTCTGTATATCCTGGTTTGGATTGGCTAAGTATATTAATATTTTGACTAAATGAATTGACTGCAAATGTAGGCCTGTAGACCAGTCGATAATTTGACTGAATGTGTAACCTTAACTGGTTTGTGTGATATCTTGATTTCTGTATTTTGCTTTCTTCTCTAAGGGTGGAAGTTACGTTCTCCCAATGCGTTGGCAGGGAATTCCAGTCGTACTCTGGTGTCGCAAACCTGCTGCCCGACAAAACCCACATCAGACACCCTGGTACCCTCCATTGCTTCCTTATATGCCACCGCCCCATGTGATGCCGCCATACCATGGGCTGCCGCCGCCGCCGTCCCATGGGCTGCCGCCTCCTCCTTATGTGCCGCCGTCCCATGGGCTGCCGCCTCCTCCTTATGTGCCGCCGTCCCATGGGCTGCCGCCTCCTCCTTATGTGCCGCCGTCCCATGGGCTGCCGCCTCCTCCTTATGTGCCGCCGTCCCATGGGCTGCCGCCTCCTCCTTATGTGCCGCCGTCCCATGGGCTGCCGCCTCCTCCTTATGTGCCGCCGTCCCATGGGCTGCCGCCTCCTCCTTATGTGCCGCCGTCCCATGGGCCGCCGCCTCCTTATGGGCCGCCGCCTCCTTATGGGCTGCCGCCTCCTTATGGGCTGCCGCCTCCTCCTTATGTGCCGCCGTCCCATGGGCTGCCGCCTCCTCCTTATGTGCCGCCGTCCCATGGGCTGCCGCCTCCTCCTTATGTGCCGCCGTCCCATGGGCTGCTGCCTCCTTATGGGACGGCGGCACATGGGCTGCCGCAGACGGTGTCCGACGTAATGCAGAGGCTGCTTCGTTTTACGCTGCCGATGTCCCATGTGCACCCCCAGATACATAACTACAAAGATAATTCTCTTTCCAGAATCCTTCAATCAGATTACTTTCTACCCTATGCTAATTACCCATCGCTACGAGTACCTACAACTACAGGAAAAACAGAAATGCCTAAACCTCCAGTATACCCTTTATTCCATCCTTTTTATCCTTACTTTCCTCACACGGTCACAACGCCTGCACCAATTGCAACTGCAAAACCAGCAGCAGCCCCTCCCTCTGGGTTTCCGCTTCCTTTCTACCATCACTTTCCTTGGGCCAGCTTGGGGTCTCTCCAAGAAACTGCTAAACCCATTTCAACCATGACTAAAACTCCGCCACCGCTATTACCATATATGCATTTTCTTCCTCAAGATCCTTTACGGTCTCCCCAACATCCAACCTCCAAACCAGAGACCACAACACAAAGGATCAAACCTCAGCCACCGCAGTATGAATATATGCCTTTTCCATATCACCCTTTTCTGCCACCCTTGTCACCACCAACGACGACCACAAAAAACTGATTTCTCTCCCCCCCCCCCCCCCCCCCCCCCACCGCCACAACCTTTTCATCTACAGCCCCCAATTCCCTTCATGCCTTATCATCCTAGGCTAGCGTGCTCAAACTGTTCTAATAAATACTTTAAATAACAAGGTGACCCTGTCGTATTAATTTGTACTGTTGACTTTTTTTGCGTTTGATTTTAAGGAGTTGTATTAGGTTTGTGGATGACGTGAACAAGGCTTTACTTTTTACAAAACGGAGCTTTTTGATTAGACGGGGAAAGTTGCGTCTGCTTCAACTGTATACATGCTTTCTCAAATGTGGCCATGAAACTGACCATGTTGGCATCTTGTCAGCCTCTACTTTGTCTGTGGGGCTCTAATTGGGGTGTGAGTAGACTGTCCACATTGTGGTACCACAGCTAAATTATTTTGAGTCCTAGTGGATTTCTCATGTTTGTGCTGTGTGGACAAGCTTTACTGAAAGGATAAGGTTTACTTTAAGTCAAAAGTAAAGAACTGTTTAATTTCTGAAATGACTAAGCAGGTGTGAAGGAGGCTGGCTTTAATCAACTTCACATTTAGCTTGCGCCACCTCTGACATAGAGATTGCGTGTTGCCCAATGTGGTCTGCCTTTTTTGCACTCTACAAGGTCTGTTTACACCTGCCTTCAACCAAAGACTGCTTAACCGTGAGTGGTCAATACTAATGAAAACCATGACTTTCTATGCCAAAATCTAGTCTTGTATAAACCTGTTAAAGAGTTCCGCACAATCACCATGAAGTGTTTTCATCATAGAATTATTAGCTTATCTACTGTAGCGACCCATCTCAAAACTAAATTGTACACTGTGGATGGACAAATGCTGTTGCCCAAAGTTATGGCTGTATCATTGTCTTCATATTCACTATTTGGGAAACTAAAGGGCAGAAATGAGCACCAAATTAAACATTGTATTGCACACATTCCTGCCTGTAACACTAGGCATAACATTGAAGAATACAGTGAAGAAATACAAATAAAGCCAACTAATTCACTTAACACACTGAAGGGGGGGATATTTTCAGAACCCTGACAAAATAACTTGTATGTTGTACCATGATATGCAAATCTGACTTTATTGATGTAGTGCCCAAGTTGCCTACTTGGCTGCTCGCTTGGTTAATATTCCTGATGCGCTTTACTAATGACAAAGTCCAGTTGTAACGTCCAACATGTTTATTCTTTGCAGAACACAATCTCATCAGCAGAACTTAGCTGCATATATTCAAATAATAAAATAAACTATAAACATTTGCCTTACTCTGTTCCAATACTGTCAGTAAAATGGTCAAACTGTTTGCTTCCGAAAACGAGCAACACCTGACCATAGGGCCGACTCCGTTGAAGTCGGCCTTACGCCACGCAGTGGTGGGAGGTCCTACATACACCAAACAAGGCAAAATGGCTCGTACAATTGACATGAGAGAAAATTAATCAACCACAGGTTCTTATGTGCGCTAAATGAGCACAAGTTCAAGCTGCAGCTGAAGTTGCATTTGATTGGTTTATTACCTGATGCTAAAATGTGCCCAGTATTCAAAGCCTTGACTCAGTTGTTCTGCTTCGGACCTACTCTAAGCTTGCTCCAGAATGGCAGGTGATGATGGAAGAAGACACGGGTCTCGGAGAGTGGATGTTGTGGTTGATTGTCATAGACTTCAACCAATCAGATCTTTAGTTTGACAAGCTGGGCGTGTTCTTTGACGTGCCAGGGCGAGCGATATGGCCTGGAAGTTTAACGTGCTGTGCTTGGTCAGTGGGCGTGACGGCAGCACACTTGCAAAGCCACTGTGCTCTTGGTTTGGAGAGATCCGAGTGGATTTTCAGATCAGCAAACAAGTTTGCAGGGAAACGGAGCTCCACAACGAAAAAGTTAAGAAGAATAGGGAAATACTGAAAAGACTGCTAGATTGTGTCATCATTTTGTGCAAACAGGAGCTCTCATTCAGGGGACACAACGGACGTAAATAGTCTACAAATAAGGGGAACTATGTGGAGCTACCGTAAAATGCTGGTTATAAGCCGTGTCTGGTGTGAACGCCACCTTAGTGTATTTGTAGGTGTTGCGCTTCATGTAACATTTTATTTCACTTGTCAAATGTTGCAGTCTTATGTGAATATGAAGTGTTTACACGAAACAAATAATAACCGGTAGCTGTGACGTCACAATGAGGTGATTAGGTTGTTCAGCTGTAGAATGCGCAGGTAGAAAATCCACAGCCTGCCACTGCATTCAATGCATATGACAGAAATGATTCATATAATGAGAGCAGAACTTAGAACTATCAATGATATCAGCAGTGCAGTATAATAATAATGACAATAAAAGCAGTAATGGTATTAGTATGTGACTAATAATAATAATGATAGTAACATGACTGATGAAGCAGCCATACAATTGTTTAAATTAATTTATTCTCTGCACTGTGGGCAAGATGAAGTTGAAAGCCATGGAGCCCAGAGCTGCTGGCGTGCAGCTGGACATGGGTATTGCAACCCAACCACCTTGTATGTCAGTTTATACTAAAGCTGTAAGCATATGGCACAGAAGAATGTGTTTTTTCCTCTGAATCCAAAGGATACCCACAAAAAAACAAAGGAACCAATGCAAACTACTCTGCCTGCCAATTGTTGGCCAGGTGACAAAGTTCCCACTTCAAAACCGTTATGTATACGTCAAAGCCAACTGTTGCTTCTACTGCTTAAACAATAAAACCCAGCAGTAGCAGCTATCTAGGCACAATGGGTCCATATGTTCATTACAACCAGCTCCCCTTTGCTACATACTTTTCAACAAGGCTGACAAACTTAATTTCTTGTGAATTTTAGAGTTTCTCAAACCCTAACTGTCTGTCCGGCTTTCTTTCAGGGGCTGGTGCCATGTGATACTGAGCATTCAGTGAACATGATTTTATTTGCACTTTTGTATTCATGATCTGTGTGTGTGTGTGTGTGTGTGTGTGTGTGTGTGTGTGTGTGTGTGTGTGTGTGTGTGCGCACACCTACCTAATTGTACGACCAAATAATTCCATGGCACCTTATAAAATATGATTTTATAAAAAGGTCATTGCGCTACACTCATACAGTGTGCACACCCCCACCCCATTCTGTCTGTTCCTATTTCCACATGGTGCTTTCTCCTCTTGGCACCGTGTGACAATGGACACACGCACACATCTACATGTGTGCGCATCACTGAAACTTGCCACACGTGACATCAGAACGCAGTGTAATGCTGCACTTTGAGAGCAAGGATGCGTGTCTGTATTTTTTCCTTTTTGTTTACTACCGTTCTGGGATGTTTGTCAGCTGGAATTATGGAACACTGAGTGTAAGAATAACCACTACTCTGTAGAGGATTATGAGATCCTGAAAGGCATCCTTTTGGCTTTGGTGGGGACTTCTGCTTTTTCATTTTTTATTTCAAGTACCTTAAGAATTGGTTTGCAGTTTACAATGCAGGTGAGCCCTTTGTACAGCATAAGTGATTATATGATTTTGCTTTTTATTTTACCAGTGATTGGATGTTAGGATAGAAGATTATGCTATGGATTTGTGGTTCAGCAAGTTTGACAATTACTTTTTTGACTAAAGAAAAATATGACCAGAGACAGACACATCTGATAGGAATAGCATCTATATGATAAATATTATGAGTATTGCAATAATTTCATGTTTAAGCCCATGCCGCAATTATATTGTAACTAACTATTGTGTTTGTTTGATCACAGTAAACATAAAGATACCATGGAGATTAAAGCGATTAACACAGCCAGCACTCAAGTGTTTGATTTCAGTCCGAGATCTGTGTCCTGCATTTGAATCTTCAGTCTCATATTCCCAGCCAGGGCACTTAGTCCTTCCCCCAACCCTGGCATTTTCTCCAACCTATCCATACAGTGTGTCTTTATGGAGGATTATGATGTGGACATGGATGGGGAAGAAGAGGGTGAGGTATTCATGCGAAAGACTACAACAGGCCAATGGTGGGAGGACTGTGGAGATGACGGCAACTGGGACACACAACACCAGAGAGGCGGAAGAGGCTCCATGGTGAACAGCCACAGTTGGGCCGAGGAGCTCCAGGATATCTTTGTACCACAGGCAGACGGCTGTTACAGTGGAGGGCGAACTCGACCGTCCAGCATCTCTGTGAGTGATTGTCATTCTCTCTTTCTATCTGAGACACACAAGCACTGAATTATTCCCTCTGAGTCCATTTGTTCTGACATATTCCACTGCATCCCCCAGTGATTCAACAAAAGTTTAGTTTGCTTTAAAAAAAAAAAACACTTCTCAGAGTAATAGAAAAAATACAAACTATTTCAAGTAAAAAAAAAAAGTGTAATTCATTAAACCCAAAAAATGTGCATAACGACATTTGTAATCTGAGTCTATGAATATCTTGTTTCCAGACATACAGTATATGATTGTATTGTGTATGCATTAGAGAAAGTAGTGGAATAGGCGGACTGAGAATATTTGGCCTCTGATCCTGATGAAGGATGAAATATGACTCAAAATGTTACGTTGTTTAATCAGCTGCTGCATTGTGACACAGCATTGTGGGAACTAACTGTGTGTGTGTGTGTGTGTGTGTGTGTGTGTGTGTGTGTGTGTGTGTGTGTGTGTGTGTGTGTGTGTTTTCTTTCGCACGTGTGGGCACATACTCCCTTGTGATTCCTTGTCTCTCTTACGGCTCAGCACGATTGAATCTGTGATGTGGAATGGGGCTGAAGGAGACTCAACAAATACGGATAACGTGCAATTAGAAATGCATTGCTCATGCTTTGGGTCAACGAGCAGATGCAGACGCCACGTCAGTGCTGCTCAAAAGTGCTGACATTTATTAAAGGAGCTCTTATTGATCAGCCTTTTAATGGTTTTGTTTCCCAGTGTTGCGGTCTCATTTATCATGCTATGTTTAGCCTGGACTTTCAGCCTACCATATCTCAACTAATCATGTGCCTTTTATTTCTGTAATCTTTTTAGGCCTGTCTCCTCTTGTCAGGACACAGATTTCTAGCAGCTTCGGTTAAAAGAAAGATGAAGATGAGAAGTGAGGAGAAGGAAAGCAAGGGAAGAAGATGGAGGAACAGATAACATATCAGGAGAGCACGGCAGCACTGAGCAGCTCTGTCTCTCCCCACCCTCTCCCTTCCATTTCTCTCTCCTCTCCTGCTCCCACATCCCCCCTCCCTCCTCTCTCTGCTGCTTCCCCCATTCCCCTCACTGCTTTCCTCCCTCCCTCCCTCACTCTCCTGCACGGAGCTGCAGTATATGAGAGGGTCTCCCGGGTCTAGCTTCACTGCAGTGTAGAGAAGGGCAGGGCGGCTGTTTCAGTACGATGCGCTGAAGGATGGTGCACCAGGAGAAACGCGTTTACCAGGTGTGTGGATTTGTGTTTGTATGTGCTCGTGATTCTAAGGGCGTAGCATAATATTTACAGGTAAACATGATAGGTATCCATCATGGGCAGGCTGTATGAGTCAGACATAATGGATGATTGTGAGGCGATGTGGGTGGTGTTCACATACAATCTTCACCTGTGATTCTCTGTATTTTTACATGTCCTCCATCCAATTTTAAATCATTTCATCTCTCATCTGATGGATATGTGTTTAAATCATACGACACGGCTTGTTCTATTCCTTCAATCAAATCATTCTTCAGAATTTACAGTGACAATGAGATGCTTTTCATCGACCACGTTCTCTCTTCTGGGATGGTAAAATAGCTTGTGTGTGTAGATACTAGACAATCTGCAGTTAAGGAGGATATCTGAACCGGCTGTCTGAAGTAGACGAGCAAGAGGCAGAGCGTTGGGAGAGTGAAGGCGTTCAATTGTGACGTGTGCTATACATCGGTCTCATCTAATGATGCGTCACAAAAGAAGAGAGAGGGTGTTGGGCTGGTTTTTAAGAGAGTGAGAGAGAGAGAGAGAATATTCCTTTATTCGTCCCGCAGTGGGGAAATTGTAGGATTACAGTAGCAGACGGGTAAAGTGCACACAAGAGACACATGGTAAAGTAAGGTGTTATTCAATGTCAGTGTGTAACAGGAACACACATGCACTCACATAGTATGCATTTTGGGGACATATGGGCATTTGGCATAATCCCACAATATAAAAACACTTTCCTTACTATGCCAAAATCGAAAATCATGTCATGCTGCAACATTTTGTTCAGTATTCAGAAACGGAGATACTGAGATAACTGAGGGGCAGTTCCATAGTGGAGGCTGAGATGCATTAAAAGTGATAAAATGATTCATGGTAGGATGTAAAGAAAAGAAGTAGAGGGTACAGGAGGTGAGGAAAAAGAGACCAAATTAAAATCAGGACAATAAAACTTCTAGATGTTGAAGGGTTTCTTTAACTTTTTTTGTCACATTTGGACTTGCACATGTATATAAAGAAATTGTTTGTGTACATTACAATGCATGACATATGATTATTAATAAGGGATATTATTATGAAGATTGTGTAATTGTATGCATATGAAGGTCACTGTTTTTATGAATGATTAATGTGTGAATGGAGTTTAAAACAACGTTTGCATAGTGCATGTGGATGCCAGGGCACTGTTTTATTAGAAGGAAGTGTAGTTCTATGTTCGCCTGAGGTGGCGGCGCTGAACATCGACTTTTGAGATAATAGAATCTACCCTTTTTCTAGAGAAGAAGAAGAATAGCGCCGCCCCTGAAGCTGCAGACCAATGAATGAGTAAAAAGGCACGAAAAAGTGTGAAAAATAGAGCTAACCAATGGAAGGGCCTTATGTAGCTATGTGAATGTCTGGGATAAACTAACACGCGAGACTGGAAGGGGCTTCTCTTGAACGACAGAGGAGGCAGCTAACTGGAGCACAGACTGTGAATCTGTGAGAAAGAGAGGGCCTCAATCGAGAATGCATAAGCTGTTTTTGTGATGAACCTTTTATTAAATACTTTTTAATTATCATCGCATTCCGGGCTATTACTTCCCATGATCACCCGGGATTTAAAGAATACTCTTCAATGTTAAGAAGTAAAAGAACATTTATAGTAAAAAAAAAGAACAGAGGAGGGGAGGAGAGAAAATGGCCGTGAAGAGAGATTAGCTACATACAGGAAGTTGGCAAACAGAGCAGAATGATAGTATTTAATCATCAGTACGAGGTGGATGGCACAGCTTTTTTTTAACCCTTACAAAATATATTGTTCAAGTTATTGATGTCTTACATCAATTATAGTCCTGTGGTTACAAATATTTACCAAAAAACATCAAGATTTTGATTGCTGTATTTGGTCAGAATTAGTTTAATGGCATGTAACAATATGGGGAAATACTTATGTATGGATATTCTTTTCTTGTTCAGGTCTGGTGACCTGGCAAAAAAAGAAGAAGAAAAAAACTCTATAGTTTATTTTTGTCATTTTGACACTGTTAATGATAATAAAAGCCACCAAATATATGCACTTGTTTATCCTTACGAACGCCGCAGTTTGTCCCAGGTCGGACAGCTTGTCGGTCTATAACAGAGACAAATGCAACCATACTGGCACATTCATAGCTGGGAGCAGATGTTAGAGTTTCTATTCTACATGATCTGCATGTTTATGAACGGTGGGAGAAAATCAAACCATCTGAATCTGGCAGATGTGATTGCAAATGCAGTCCAGTATTTATTGTAATACCTGTGTAACAGGAGGAACAGGATATTCTGTATTCCGTGTATAGTGGGATGAAACCGATTTCTATTGATGATTCAGACCTGATATCTTTAGGGTTTGCTGATTATTTTGAGTGTTATGTAAGGGGGGATGTCTGTATCTGTTAACCCTTGTGCTGTCTTGGGGTCAAAATGACCCATCAACACACATACATATACACTCGTACACGGGTCATTTTGACCCCAAGACAACACAAGGGTTATCTAAGCTCATGATAGAGCAGAAGAGAAGGAACTGATTCTAATGAATGTGTTAGCTAAGCTTCGTTAGTAACATATGCAATTATAACGTCATGTGAGCCCACTAGGTTATCCTATTGTGTGAGAGGCAGGAAATTGGATTACATGAGTTTGCTACCTTCTTTCCAGCTATACCTTTCCCTATAATCCCTATTTCTCCTTCCTCCTCCTCCTCCTCCTCCTCCTCTACCTCTCAACCAGAAAGTACTTTATCATTTGCTATAATACATGTATTTATAGTGTTAATTTAAATAGCATACTACGCACTCAGCTTAATATTTCTTCTCACGAGTGTGTCCCACTCTGACGGAACTACAGCATTAGCAGGAATAATATTAATATTCTTTGTATTTGTGTATTTTCCTCTTTTCTCTTACAGGCCCAGAGGAACGAGAGAGAGTCCATCAGGCAGAAACTTGCCCTTGGCAGTTTCTATGACGACGAGCCAGTCATCTACACCAGCTGCAGCAAGAACGGCCTGTCCTCCCGGTGGGATTAGATCGTGTGTGTGTGTGTGTGTGTGTGTAATGACTAATAGGGTTTGATCAATGACAGCTATTGAAGGCTGGCACCAATATGTTTGTGTCTTAGCTTCTCACAGTTGACACTTCAGGTCTTTAGATGTTCTTCCAGAATGTATTCTTGGATGGATGACTGGGAAACAGTGAGATACGCCCTGCATTTAATTAACTATTGATACACAACATTATTAATCTATTTCAAAGACTGAATATGAAACTAAACATCAGGTTTTTGTAGACTTAATGTGTGGCCTAAACCTCCTCATATAGACATTATTGTCTATCATAATGTCTACCTGCTCATTATATTGGCAAATCAAACAATATCAATTGTGCCCTCTTTTTGTGTTCATATTAGTGCATGTGCACACACACACACACACACACACACACACACACACACACACACACACACACACACACACACACACACACACACACACACACACAGTAGTCTTTGTATCACCCCTTTATGGGTTAAGTAAATTATCTCACTTCTTTATCAAGAAAGAAATATATTTTTTAATGCTTTTGATTATCAATTAAACAAAAGCATAATCACAAAGCAGACCTGGGCTGTTTTTCATAGCTCTTGGAAAGTTGACATGGTTTTGAAAGAACAGCTTGAACTATGTCTACATGGCACATATGATCGGCTATTTAACAGCCAGGGGAGAAAGATATTCAGATATTTAACTTTATCTATTCACTAAAAACTATAAGGCCCAAAACACACCAATCAGAAAGATACAACTGCTTGGATTGGCTTGTTGCTTCATATGTGTCAAGTGCAAATGACAGTAAATGACAACAAGTCTGTTTAGAAACAGTGAGTCATGTAGTAGACAGTGTGCATCATTGTGCAATAACTGAAGATTGAGTAAATACATTGATTTATCCTGTTTGTCTGTCTGTGTTATACTTAGCAGCAAACAGAGGAAGAGAACAAGTGATTAACATCACAGACCGGCAATGCCATAGGAAAATGAGAGCTTTCCCTGAAAGTCACAGTGCTGTTTACAGTCATTCCAAAGGAACTGACATTGAACCTAACAATTTACAGCAGCAGAACAATGAAACTCAAGTATGGAAAGAGTAGGCGCAGGAGGTGGCACAGTGGTCAACCTCTGTTGCGTAATAAGTTGCTGAGACAGAAACTTTCCGATGCCCTAGATTCATCACGCAGACAGATTTTGACCAAATTCTCACGGTTAAGTGTTTCATTCCAAAATTAGATATTCCGGTAGCACTTTATAATAACTACACGCTATTTGGCATTAGTAAAGCATGAGTAAATGGCATTTCAATTATAATTTTTTTAATGTCCTAACACTTTATAAATTATCTTATTAATCATCGTACAAATCCACCATTTCTAAAGTATGAAAACCCAATCATGAAACGCGTAATAGTCAAGCTTATTAATCAAGAATAAAACACATGTGTTTATGAATTGCTTATAATGAGTTACTAATGAGTGTTCATGTTGGAACAATGCTTTATAAATTATGAATTAAGTTTTAACTCATGCTTAACTAATGCTAAATAGCATGTAGTTATTATAAAGTGCTGCCGATATTCCATATATATATATCTATGTATATATATATATATATAGATATATATATATATCTATATATATATATATATATATATATACATAGATATATATATATATCTATAGATATATATATCTATATATATATATATAGATATATATATCTATAGATATATATCTATCTAGATATATATATATATATATATATATATCTATCTAGATAGATATATATCTATAGATATATATATATATCTATAGATAGATATAAAATGTCATATATATTTAATGTGAAAAATGGATCTGTTGACATTTAATGCTGTTTGTAGCAGATTGTGGGATATATTATAGATGTATTATTATTAGTATAGTAGTAGTAGTATTAGTAGCAGTATTTATGATACATGATTATTTTACAAATGTGTGGGCATTAGTCTTCCATTCATTTAGTATTTATATATTTATTTTAGTTTGCTAGCCACCTGTACAGCATTGTGACAGAAAATAAAAATACATTTTAACATGTATTTATCTAAAAAGATTTGAATATTTCAATCATAAAGACAATTCCAATCCTAGTATGTATCTATATATTTATTCTCGAGGACAATTGATCAACATCACTGTATATGTGCCAGTGTTTGACTGCTTTTAAACTGTTGTCCCTCGGCCTGATGTTAACATGTTCCATTAAAACAACAAATAAAACACACAACATATATTAGAACAGGGGAAAGCAAAAGATGATGTCAAGAGCTGATAAAAAGCGAGGGGTAGATGCGAGGAGGAGAAGCATTTAAAAATTGATAACATTGAATCATATGATAGAAGACACCAGCATACAATCAGCACAAACAGTTGAAACATGACAAGATAAAAGCACTTTACTTTTAGAAGACAGGTGAAACCAGAAAGGACAAAATTTAGGACATATTGGATGAGGACATATTGGTCAAATTAGGTGCATTATGTTTATGACAGATGAAACTAACCGAGACAAAATTGATATTTCACATTTGTAATTGAGGTTTTGTGGACATGCACACACACGCAGTGGAAAGAGTTGCATTACATCAGACACAAGCTGGTTAACAGAAGCCAAAACACTGCTTTCTTTTCATGTCAGCGTTGACCTCCAGTGACTCGTTGTTTTCATTAGAGGGGGCGTTTACATCAAACGATGGGGCCGCCCCCCTATGCTACTGGCTGCGGTTTGAGGAAGTGAAGTTCTGTCTGTGGCTCAAATGCTCCTGAAAGAAGAAGTGATGCGTGATAGAAGTCTGCTGCTGTGATAGGTGGAATTGGAGTCATGTGATCTCTAGTGGAGGTGAGGGTGCACCTTTTGGAGTTTAGTTTGGAGTGGAAATTCCAGCACCACCCTGTCCGGTTTGTGAAGTTGTATGGGTTATTGTTCTCATCCCAGTGTAAGGGTCGGTTACTTTGGTTAGTTAGGTTCTTTCAGTCAGAGTATGATACTATGGAACTGAGTGATCTACGCTCCTGGAAAGACTGAGGTTGAGCTGCAACTGCTGCAGAGAGCCTGATGTTATGTTTGTGCTTTATTCGCATCATGACAGCTGTCAATTGCTTTTGCTCCAACTTGATTAGGTCACAGACCGTGACGTTACTGGCGTCACTGCACTTCATAGCCAAAAGTATGTGGACACCGAAACACAGCCCATGTGCACTTGTTTAACATATCATTTCAAAAGCATTGGCATTGCTATGCTGCAGTAACATCCTCCAGTCTTCTGTGAAAGCTTTTGACAAAATTGTGAAATGACTGCCACGAGAGCATTAGTGATGTCCGGTTGGGCACTGACATTTGGCGAAAAGGCACAGGATTACAGTCGAAGCTCCAGTTCATCCTGAAGCTATAAAGATGCTGGATGGGGTTGGCTGTGAGCTTTTCCTCATCAAATTCTGAACATAATTTCTTTATAGACCTCATTTATGTTGAAACAGGACCCTCCCCAAACTGTTGGAACACTATTGTGTCATAACATTTAATGATATGCTGTACCATTAAGATTCCCCCGTAATTAGAACGAAGGGGTCTCACCCAAACCATGAAAGACACCCTCGGACCAAAATTATAAGGACAGGGATGTCCTTGTTTCAGTCTTATACTGGACAGCAATGATACTTCTGACATTATTCCAAATAAACTTTTAATTTTTTTGCTGAATTGTAATTGCTATTGATCACTCATCCCTGTCATTATTCCCATGAAAACGTGTTAACCATCTTAACAAACAATAGCCATAAAATAATATATTAAATATATATATTAAATGTGTTTGTTGTTATACTTTTTTATTCTGAAAATGCTTGAAACACGTTTTCAAATATCTCCTGGCCGTCTTTTAGCATCACCTTGTTAAGAAAAAAAATACAGATCTAAATTCCTACCTAAGTCTGACATGTTGGGATTTCTGTCATTCACATTGGGCTTTGTTTGTAAATAAAATCAGAACAATAAATGAGTAATGTAGTAAAAGACATGTGCAGTGTCTCTAACAAAAAATCCACATGTCCTTGTGTCACGTTCTTCACTCTTTGTGTTTTTTCCTCTCAGGCTGCAGAGTGGGGTGAACCTGCAGGTGTGTTTTGTTAATGACAGCAGCAGCGACAAAGACAGCGATGCAGAGGACAGCAGGACAGAGACCAGTCTGGACACGCCGCTGTCACCTGTGGTATGCACTGCTCTAAAAGTCTCTGTGCTTTTGTTTTACGACACCATTACTCTTTGGAGTAATGAATTGTGAGAACATTTGGCTGTTACCTCATGATACCACTCAAACGTCTTTGTCGCCAGAGCAAGCAGAGCTCATCTTTATCAGACCGGGACACAGCGGAAGAGGACTCAGACCCGTTAGATGACTGCGGGGGGTTCTGGCGGGTGCAGCGGAGGCTGCAGGAGGAGGCCCGGGTAGCGTTGGCTCTGGCTCGACCCATGGCCCGTATGCAGGTGGAGGTGGAGAGGCAAATCCAACTGCACAGACGTTCACCTGTGGCTGACTTGGTTAGTCATTGAGAGAAAGAGAAAAAGAAACAGATACATAAATACAGATCCGGGATGTGTGTTCTCTTTGTTTCTGTTCGATGAAAAAGGCCTTTTAGGAGATGATCCAGGGCAATGAAATATCCTTTCCATACGTAAAGGGGGAAAAAAAGGAGTGAATGCACAATGACTTACAATAACTTGCTTTTACAGTAAACGCAATAAAAATTGCATTAGGGACTTACGTCCATTAAATAGAAGGTCAGTCAGGTGTTATAACGGTGTGTGTGTGTGTGTGTGATTAATATCCAATAAAACTGTTTCAGTCTTTATTCAAATTCTGGCCGTTTTGCACGCTTTGACATGCAGTAATTTCCTGTCGCCGTGTTTTTACATATGCAGCTTCCCCATCTGCCCCATATCAGCGAGTGCTTGATGAAGAGGAATCTGAGGCGAGGGGACATGAGGGACATGAGTCTCGGACAGCTGCAAGTCATCACAAATGACTTGCACTCACAGATTCAGAGTGAGTGATCTTTGACAAATATCCAATAAAAGAGTTTCAAACAAAACAAGTAAAAAAAAAACACAAAATCTTTAGGATATCGGAGTTTAAGAATAAGTTCATCACATCTACCAACTGACACAGGTCTAAATGAGGAGCTGGTGCAGTTGCTGCTGATGAGGGACGAGCTGCATGTGGAGCAGGACGCCATGCTGGTGGACATAGAGGACCTCACCAGGTGAATCACCCTTTTCTCTCCTGTCACTGTTCTGCGTCTTTACTCTCTGAAATATCTGTCAAATTCTCCACAGCGAACGTTGTCCTGTGCCCGCTCTAATGTACTACCTGTCTCTATTGCGACAGGCACGCTCACAGCCATCAGCGGCACCAAGCAGAGAAAGCCATCTCTAAATAAACTCCCCGTCTACACGTGTTTCCGTCCGCACGCCATCTTACCTCTTGCTCCATAGACCATCACCGGTGTTACTAATGAAACTCCATCTGTGCTGACTGATTCCGGAGAAGTGAATATACCATATACCCAGCGTTATCACACAGACGTACCACATAAATGTAATGCGCCACAGAATGTTGTCGAAGGTCAGAGGACATTTTACAGAAGCGGAGTGATCGCTGCTTTCAGTATGGACACTTTTGAGTTTTTGCAGGCTTTCAACTCAGCATGATTAATCATGCCATATGTTATAGAACTAGGGGAATCCTCTCAACAGAATTGCATCTCCTAACCCTGATTTACCTCTTAATGATTTTGCATGGTACACTCATGTTAATTCTGGGATAGAGAGAGCGCCTGCACGCCTTGTTTCTCCGTTGTCTGACGACTTCTAGGGGCCACACCTGACTGCACTTTGTCTTTTGTTTGTCACTATATTAGATATCAAGAGATTGATCAGTTCACCTCTTCACCTATTTATTATTACTTTTACTAGGAGCACTGTGTCGTTGCTGTTTATCACTGAAATTCACTATTAAACACCAACTCTCTGAGCTGTTGCCATAGAATATGATGAACACTGAACAAATTTGCAGCTTAGCTTCCCAGTGGTGTTCAAGTGCTGCAGCAGCTTCATGGAGGTCTTGTAATTTGATTGCTGCTACAGTTTCCACCTGCTTTAGAGCTGCACTATAGAGCTGTACTGAAAATGTTTAACTTTATTTCGACAAATTTGTATTTGTCAAATGCCTTTATGTGTTCGGTAAAATACACAAAATGACATGAAATGGTTTTAAAAGGTTTTACTGGTTAATACATAGGGATAGAAAAAAAAGCAAAAGCAGAGGCATGACAGCCCCTAAAAAAAAAAATGCAAAGTCAAATCTTATGCCCAATTTGCTAATGCTAAAAAAGGGTAAACAAGAAGAAGAAAAAATATATGGATAAATCACAGCTTAAATATATACAATTTATCTATTCAGAGGATTTATAGACATACTATATGTAAATGTTAAAATATACTTTATTAAAAGGATGAAGAACATGCCTTGTTGTCTGGCTATGTTTAAGTGTTTTCACTCTCAGCTTTTTAAGAATGTTATTTAACACAAAGTACACTTTCTTTTCTAATATGCTTTAGTGATAAATGTAATGTATAATGATTGTAAAATCAGAACTCCAGTAATAAATGTTTCAAGTGTGTGAACTTTGTTTATATATGGCTGTTTTTCATGAGAGTTCATTTGCATTTTGGTGTTTTTCACTATAAAATGAAATCATTACAAAACTAACAGACATTGTTTCATCAAGTGATGCTGGGGAAAGCATATTGAGCTCGCTCTCATTCACATATTCAACCTCAGCTTTACGCGAGTGCAGTAGTTTCTCTACTCATTCACACTTGTGTTGACACTTATGTAACTGAGTTTTTTATGGAAGATTACCACAAGAAAAAGAGGAAGAGCAAGAAAAACAAAACTCAGCTAGACTCATATGTTGATCCAAATGAATTAGATTATTACATTATCATTATCAAAAAGTAAGTGAAGTAACTATTATTTTTTAAACTAACATTTTACCCATACTTCAACTCGCTTGAACTACTGTACAAAAATCAATAAATAATTTCCACCTTGGAAATGAGATTTTTAACATAATCAAATAACAATAAATACATATATTTTTCCCACACAAACAACAACATTGTACTCATACATGGAAAACATGATGTGGCATTCTGGTTGTCTTATAAACAAACACTGTTTTAAATATTTTTTCTTAATTAATTCATGAATTTTTTTTTTTTTTATCATCCTTAACTAATAAAAGGCTTGCTTTCTGTTTGGCACTTGAATAAAAGGAGATATGTTTTGTTTGTGATTATTGATACGCATGACATATATTAAACACATGTTAGCCTTGACTGTGCAGGATTACAGTTTAAAATAGCAAACACCATAATGCTTTCACTCTTGAAATGTCAACAGTTACCAGTGTGAAGCTCAGTTACTCATCACTGTTTGTGTTAATTCCAGTTTCACCAAAGCAGTTAGTGCTAGAGGGGGGGGGAAATTAGGCAACCTTAGCTGTACACTTCCAATTTACAGTTAGGTGTGAAAACACTGCTGTATGTTGAGGAAAACCCCTGCATCAGCCAGGGTATAAAACACTTATGGATATCTGAGTTGAGTCAGTTACGCCAAAGAATCTGAAGTCTTATCCAAGATGGCACTCATCAAGCTCTGTGAGTATTATGTAAACCTGACTGAACAGTATTTTCCTTTTGCAACAAAGTAGTTGAAACTGTAGTTTTACTATATTTTAACTATATTTAATTTTTTTTTGTCAGACTTCACTCCTGCACTGCTGCTCCTTGTGCTCACCTGTTCTCAGGTCAGCCAGTCTGTGCCAGTGATGAGTAAAGGACCGCTGACAGAATCCTGTGTTTTATACGCACAGACGCTTCTACAGAACATCACTGAAACACTCACACAGGTATGACAACAAAACTAAATATACGTATACAATTTACTTATATAATGTGTATATTATTTATGGTTAAAAACATAATCTTCCCATGTGATAGAATAAACTCTTCAGTGGAATCGACTGCCCCACGCTGAGTGTGGAGCTGAACATGGAGACTAAGACGCCATCCGTGTGTGCACCAAAGGTATAATGAAAATACTTCTTTTTTTTTTAATGATGTCATGTTATGTATATATTTAAAATTTGAGACATGGCAAAATTCTCCAAAATGTAAATAATAAATTATTGTTAAAGACAAAATAACTATTATAAAAATGTATTCATGGCCATATATATTTTATAGCTATATATATATATATATATATATATATATATATATATATATACCTAAATTTGAACTCTGTTCGTCCCACAGGAATCAACATGCTCAGGAATAGTCAAGTCAAAATTTGATCAGGTAGGTTGTGCTCTGATATTATTTTACTGTTTCATCTTTCTACTTGCATATATCTTTAAAAAGCCTATACATTATGTTTGTCAGACTTTTAAATGTAGACATAAAATTTCAAAGAAACAACTGTTGACAAAACTACAACTGTATTTTGATGAGTTTATACATACTCTCATTGTCTACATGATGAGGTACAACTAGATAATCTAATGCAGTCAGACAAATGTTTAGCCATATAGCGTACTTTTATAATGCCTATAATGTTCCATTTATATCATATAGGTGTTATTCAGAGGTGTGTATAGCCCCTATAGTCATAGTTAGATATAGTGTACAGAGAGGTATAGTGTACAGGACTGGATAAGATAAAGTGAGTGTATATGTTGTTTTGACAATTGTCTTTGTGTTTTTTTCTATCCAGGAGTCATGTCTGACAAACATTGGGGAGGATTTGCGTCACTACTATAAATTCTTCACTTCTCAGCCGGACCCTAGACTGGCTCCAACTGTTCTGTTCAGACTCATGGAGGTACATTTCAACCCATTCACCTACACCAATTTTAGGACATAACTCAATGACTGCAATCAACTGCCACGGTTTAGATGAATAACCGTATCTTGTGAAATATTGAATTGCTCATGAAAGACATTTTCTCTCAACAGAACTGCTTCCCATGGTCTCTGCCAACAGACATGGCCTCAAAGGAGGTAAGATATGTCTTAATGCACCCCATTACCATGATTTCATAAAATTCCCTCGAAGCACTAAAAAAAACGGTGTTGTTTGGCTTGTCATTTTGAACTTTTATTTGTTTCGGTTGGTCAAAGAATCAAAGATTGAAAAGATAATTCAAACTCTAAACTTACTTTGGAGGAACAGTCATAGTCTATATATAATACATTATTTAATAATTCCTTTGTGTTTCCTAAAGGTTGCTGCAGAGCGTCCAAGCACCTATGACGAAAGACTGAGCCTCTGCAAAGTGCTGAAGGGCTTCCAGGTCCGCAGCATCACAATAAACAGAGCCATTGCATATATGAACTCCGGTAAACACACTAAATGAGACCCAGAGCTCTAAGAGATTGAGTAGTTTCAGAAAGCTAGACAGAACCACTTCCCATATATATCACACAAACTACAGCAGTTCATGTTACAATACAATAATTTAGAAAAAAACTCCAGTCTACTTTATCAACTTTTAAGAGCACATATTTATTATTTACGCAATCATGTAACTTATATTTGACATCAAGATAGTGTGTTAAAGTACGTATTTATAAAGTTTATTTACAGACTGTATGTTATTTATTTATCAATGATGATATTATTTTCACTATTTATTGTTGTGTTATTCAATTGGTTCCAAGAATCACCAAATAAAGATAAATATTTATCCTGCATAAATCCTGTTGATTTGTCATTAATTTATTATTGTTTTCACTTTCATTTATTTTTAAATGTATTACTGTGTGTACTATCAATATACTCTTTGATAAAGACATGTTATAGTCAAAGTCAGTCATTGGACTTTCTCTTTCTATACAGCTACATTTTCTTATTCTATTGCAGCCACAAAACAACAATATGATTGACAGGAATATGTGAATTTACTCTAATTGAAAAGAGTTCTTATTTAGACTATTTCATCACCTGACTGTATTTTCCTCTAACCACCAGCTGAGCGTTGTGAGAATATTACTGACAAAATGCAATGTAGTGTTTGTTTATGCTTAAAATGGAAAGTCCAGTGCTAATAAACAACTTACTATAAACTATCAGGTGACAGTAAACAAAAAAGAAAGCCTTTGATGTTCAGAAGGATGTGAAAGTCAGTCCAAACATATTCAGTGTCGTCAGGCTTTGGCGTTTATTAATAAATGTAACTAATATTTTAAATGGAATTCAAGATAAGATTTAAGCTTTTAAAGAAGGTCAAGGTTAGAGCTGGAGTCTACGGTAACACATAATCAGGTGTCCCTCTGTTGACCATGTAAGTTATTCCTCATGAATAACCAACATGGCATATCTGCCCTTTTAAAACATCATGTCAGAAAACAAAGTGCCCAACAATAGCAACTTACGGTTGAACACTTTGTTTTCTGACATGATGTTTTGAAAGGGCAGATATGCCAAGTTGGTTATTCATGAAAATCTCACTGAAAGTGAAACATAGCTTTTCGTTTCAATTTGCATGCCTTCTGTTCAGTAGAATTGGCACAACTGAGATTTGTGGCTGCTGGGGTTGAGAGAGACCTATGACGATCAAAACGTGTGAGAAAAGGTGGGTCAGAGTCAGACACAGGAGAGACAGAACATCTGAATATGTGATGATGATAATAATAATGTATTTTTAACAACATAAAGGGCGCACTCTGAGAAAAACACTTATCACACTTATACTCCTATCCTATTTCACAAAGCCCACCACACAAGCAGAAATGTGTTCATTAATACTTGTTCATAAGAATACAAAATATGTATAAAATACTGGATGACAAGCAAGGCACCCATAACACGTCTGTACGACACTACAGGGTGTTGGTTTGGTTTCAGAGGTGGTGGGAAACAGGGGGAAGGGGAGATACCATTTCCTGCACTTATAACGTGTCTAAAATGTGGTTAAGTTAACCATAAACACTGAAATGTTGTGTAAACAGCTGTATTAATGCACTTACCGAAAAAAGCATGTTGTATGTGCATGTTTTCTACAACGTGCTCTAATTTGCTGCCTTATCTCTGGATAGCAGAATGTGAACATATTTTGTTTCTTCTTTTTAACTCCATAAAAATAACTTCCTCTCAGGCTTCATATACATTAATATCAATTACCCATTTGTATTGTTTTGTTATTTAAGACAAACCTCAAAGCAAAACGGAAACCCAAAACTATACTGAGAACACGTTATTTACGAACTGACATGTCACACCTGAAAGGAATTACTAAATTTAACTCAGTGGCATTCATTCAAACCGTGTCGACGGAGATACAATTACAGCTGTGGCGTCATCTAGTGAAACAAATAGCGTATAGCACGTACGGCTTAGTCAGAGGATCATGCTACCAAAATGCGTACAAATAAGTTGTTATCTAATGTTTTTAAACACTGACATGAACTAAAAAGGCATAACACTTCGACGTTGACGCCTTTCAAGTAATTATCAACAGACATTCGCAGTGAAACTGGCTAGTAATCAGTCAAACCCTGCTGCCAGGTGTGTGTATACTTGATTAACCGCTTACAGCTGTAGTGGCATTTTCATAGGCCGCCGGGACGACTGCAGCCAAACGAGGTCAAGAATGGACTGCAACTTCTCCCCTTGGTGGCTTATCGTGCTTATCTCAGTTTCCACGCTCACAGGAAGCCGGTTAGTGTCCAGTCGAGGCTCCATTGCCACAGTGAACTCCCACATCCCGAGCAGGTCTCGTGGATACACCGAGCCTCAGATGACTGCGAGCAAACCGCAGCAAAGCGCGGCGGCCATTGCGCTGCCTCGACCTGTCGTGGTCAACTGCCACCCCGACTCGATGCGGATCGTGGTCCAGGCTGACATGTTTGACACGGGCCTCCCGGTGGACGGCAGACATCTGCGCCTGGGCTCGGACTCAGTGAGTGCATGCGGAGCAGTCCCATCAGGATTGGCGGAATTCACCATCCAGGCCGACCTGCGAGATTGTGGAACTAAACTCTCTGTAAGTGTGTGTTTATTTTTACGGATGCAAGCTACATGTGACTAGGATTAAACGCCTATCTTTGTTGTGTCGCTTTATACCCTCTGAAAGACTAACTCTGTTTCTTTCAGTCGACAAAAGAGAAGATCATCTATTCTAATGTCCTGGTCTACTCCCCTGAATCTTCATATGAGGGTTTGCTTAGACTGAATGGAGCAACAATTCCAGTTCAATGTCATTATGAAAAGTAAGTTCTGTATATTTTGACAGTGTTCTGTTCGTACTGTTGGAACCAGCTGTTTTGATTGTTATGCCTTTTTTGCATTGTTTCAGTCAGCCTACTTAGGCATTTAAACGAAATATGCTAAGAATTGATCTTAAAAAGTAGCTATGACTGGCTGTCTATTTCCAGGAGGTATGCTGTTGCTGCCATTTCCCTGCAGCCCACCTGGCTTCCCCTTGTCTCCAGGGTCTCGGCAGAAAATCGTATCGACTTCAATCTGCTACTCATGACGGGTAAACTAAAAGGATATCATTGATCGCGCATATTTTCTATTTTCAGAATAGTTTTGTGACCGTTTTTATGATGTCTGCTTCTCTTTTGAAGATGCCTGTTGTGCAGCTGAATTTGTTTACTTTTTGGATTTCTCATTGTCGCAGATGATTGGCAGTTTCAGAGGGGATCGGTTTCTTACTTCCTGGGTGACCCCATTCATATTGAAGTTTCTGCCATCGTCGGTCATCACATGCCCCTGCGAGTCTACGTTGACAACTGTGTTGCCACAGCAACTCCTGATGCAGAGGCTATATTAAGATATGACTTTATTGAGCATTATGGGTGAGCTCCACAACCAAATCTTAAACTCCACTGTTGCAGTGCATATTATCACTGTGCTCATCATTTGCTGCCCCAGCAGATGTCTTGCTGATGCTTACCTGACAAACTCCAGCTCCCATTTCCTCCCAAGAGTTGAAGAGCACAAGCTGAGGTTTCAACTTGAGGCCTTCAGATTCCACCAGGAGCCCAGCAATCAGGTTGGTTAATTGTCCTTATGTGGCGTGCTCTTTGGACAAAATACCCTTTTTAATAGAAGGGTGTAAGACGAGCAATAGTTTGATTATTCTGTTCAATATACATGGGACATTTTTTTTTTTTTAAAAGTCTTTCCCACTAAACTCTCCCACAGGTCTACATAACCTGCTACCTGAAGGCTGTTCCAGTCGAGTTATCTATGAGCTCTCAAAACAGGGCCTGCTCGCTAATTGAGAACAGGTATGATGCGTTGTCAGTTCACCCTACTCCGGTCGGTGTATTATCAGAAAATAAGGGTTTCATTTAAACCTCCTTTTTTGAACTCCATGGCATCGGACACTGTTCCCTTGTCCATAAAACATCCTATGAATGACCTTGCTATTTTCACAGCAGTGAGTTCTTTAAATTTTAAACATTAACGCCGTATTCAGATGGCGATCAGTTGACGGGAACGACGAGGCATGTAGAAGCTGCAATATCTCCTATTGGACCGAGGAGCCTCTGCCCACAGAAGTCCTCAAAACTACCGTCAGCACCCAAGCATGGCCCGCCAAAACTTCACAGGAGACAACGCCAGAACAACGCCCTGCCAATTATTTCCGTTTTCGTCCAGGAGTTCTCCAGAGCAAACGCCACAAACCTCAGCTAAATGGTGAAATCTAAATGATTGTTTTATAGTACTGTTTATTAACTACAAAAATCATATTTGGTTGATTAACACAATAGTTGTGTTTTTTTTCGCCAGCATTTAAGTTCCAGAGTTTGTGCATCCAATTTATTACATTTTTAGTGCCGCTGAAATATACCCTTTACATTTTTGAATTGTTTGTTTTTACAGAGCAAAGTATTCGGCTGGGACCCATTACTGTACTTCCACCCGGCAAAACCAACATGAGGCCATCAGACTATAAAATAACTTTACCAAACAGGACCCCCTGAGACTCCAGATGGCACAGTGGAGACTGATAGTCGATGCCTTGTACAGGACAAGAACATTTTGGACGGAACCCCCGTGAATGCACATATTAATCACATCAGTTGAAATGCACCTTCCCTGAAATCAAGTCAGATTCTTCCCCAATAAATATTTTACATGAACTTGTATTTTTTGGTTTCACTTGCTCTACACAACGCATGCACATTGTAATTCTCAATTATTTGATGTTGGATATTTACAAAAAACAGCATCCTTTAGTTCTTTGCCAAGAACTTGATATGCCTGTAGCAAACAATTTAATTAGCATTGGGTTTTAAGCACTCAAAGTCATTAGGCCCAAGCAGCATAAGTTGATGTCAAAAGGATGCATTGTGTCGTTGTATTTTAACACAAATACACGCACAATGCAACCTTTTGACATCCACTGTAAAGATTCATCTATAAAACCAACTATTAGACGTGCTACTAGGCAGCACTTTGCCTCCATTACAACCCGCAGCCTACTCATCATGTAGTCACATTATTGATTAATCATTGTGAGGGTATATGCAGCAATATGAAACGCTGCCTGTGCCTGCCACATCCAGGAAAAAAATGTGTGTTGGTCACTTTACTCTTGTATGTTTGTATTGGATTTCTTTTCTGGAAAAAGAAAAAGCCTATTTGCTTCTTGCTGTTGAGTGCCGCTCCTGTTCTTGGGTGTGTTGTCGCAGTTGGACGGAGGCTGCGCTTTGCACTTAAAGAATCCCATATACTAATCAGCCTTAATGGGCGTCCACACAGCCATCGAAGCCTTTTAAGAAAATACCGGACTTGACCTCTTAATGTACCCTTGTATAAATATTGCATATGGAAAATCTTGGTGCTTTTGCCATCTAGAACATTCGATTTGGGTTAAGTTGTGTCAGCATCTCGGACAGCGCCCCTCCGTTTGTTTCCCTCAGTGGGTGTGGTGAGCGCTGTCCTCGGTCCTGAAACATCAACCGCGTCTTCTGCTGGCCTCTGGTCTCAATGTCCCCTCCTACCTCCACGATTAATCTTCGGGTCATTGTCCCGTGCTTCTGAGCGGACTGGTCGATGTCCTGGGCGCCTGTTTACTTCTATCCCAGGAATAATCCATTCTATGGAAGACTGTGTTCACGATTTGCTGGATGGCAATTATGCACACGCTAAGTGCATAATAAATAACGGGCACATTAAAGTACACTTAGGAGTTAATGTCAAACTTATTAGCATATGCATATGCTGCAGAGACATTCTAGCTGTGCGCTCAGCACAGAATATAGTCGTGTGAACATGAGTGCCTATCTCATGCGTGAACATTTTAACATTGTTTTTTTAGATTGTCCGTCACACGTTTTTTCTGTGTCTTTCGGACTTCTGGCCATGCGATGCGTCGATGATGGCTCTGCGTCAGCGTTTCAGCCGACGCATCTTTCCGCGTATTAAGTGAATCGTCTCGCCTTGCACTTTTCCCCCAAAGCTTTACCCTCGAGGTTCACTTGATGATTTCTCCCCTTTGAACGCAACAACGATGCTTTTATACAAATGCCAAGCGTTGTCGGTGTTCACCGTTTGCTTTCTCGTTCGCACGACTGTTTCTGCCATCCGAAGATGTGGACTGGACATTTGTCGGGATGACCAGGTCTGCTGCGCGCAGGGAAACGACACCAAGGCCGTCACCTGTTGCAAGAAGTTCATGGACAATACCTACTACAACATCGCCATGGTCACTCGGAAACTTTCTGGGGTGCTTATTATGCTGCTTCTCTTCGCCGCGGGATACTTTGTCCAGCGAATGTTGTGTTCCAGATCCAGGCAGCTCACCCCGCCTCACAGCGGACACCCAACTGTCACCACATCGCAGGAGCCGCTCATGGAGAGCAGTATACCGAACAGCTCGGTGGATCCGGCTCCTGCTTCTCAGCTGCCCTCGTACGACGAATGCAAACGCCTGCCGACATATGAAGAAACAGTGTGCGATGGGAGCAGAGGGCGGCCGGAGTCCAGCATGGGACAAGCTACATGACGAGGACGTCAGTTTGATAAGTAACGGTTTCAACATGTATTCGACATTTGAGGTTATATTCGTCGTAGTGGATATTTCCGAAACACACACACGAACCGCCCAGGACGTTGTCTACTATTTCCCCTGCAGCAGCCTCGATTGTTCGGGTCGATACAAGAAGCGTCCATGTCCTATACTGGCCAGGGTTAAGAGAGGCACGTATCAACAAATGTGCAAGTTATTGGTTAAATGTCAAAAAAGGCACCCTTTATTAATCGCTTTGTGAATATTAATAAAGCAGGTATTGTAATGCTTTAGTAATCCGAAATAAAACATCAGTAAGAATAACTTTGGGGTCGCCATGTCGTAAAAAATAAAAACATTTTTCGACTCTTTAAATCATCACGAGTGATCTTGGAAAACAGCTTATAAACTTGTCCCACTACATGCTGGAATGGACTGTTATACAACCCCTACGTATTCATCAACATGTATAACTGCTTTATTACGCAAGCAAATGTGTTGCTTTCAAACCGCAGTTAACAGAATATAAATGCACGTGTCTTTGTTATCCGCTGGTATTGATGATGTAAAGGCTTTATAAACCCAATAGTTTAATCGAAATGCACAGGGCTCAGTGAGACTATCGAAGATCTGCTAAATAATTGAAGACATGCTGCACACTGGTAAAACAAATCATGTATACAGTATAGCGTATTATGGTTTGTGGGACTCAACGGTGGTTCTAATGCACGGTAATATACTTCACGGTGTCTTATGTTTCATGTGGTATCCATTAGTGTCACAGGAAGTAGCCTAATTGTCTCACTCACTCTTAAGCAGCTTGCAAGATGATGTTGTTCCAACTGGGATCTGTGAAGAAGTGACTTAACCAAAAGGTCTGATCTCATTAAATATGATTTATTGTTGGTAAAAAGGAGTTTGGATTTACACACTTATTTCAAAAATAAATTTGTCATATCATCGATGTTTTGAAAATATCATTACAGCTGTAATTTGCGTACAAAATAAAAGTCGATGTCTCATTTCACCATTTGGATCACTCGCTTGAAGGCTTCTTCAACTCCAAATCCCGTCGATGCGGAACAAGGCTGAACGAACCAATCCCGTTCCGAACACAGCTTCCTCAGGCTAAACGTGTCTTTAATTTCCGTGACAGTCAGCGCGCCGTTCACGTCCTGTTTGTTGGCGAGAAGGACCAGCGGCCGGCCCCGCAGGAGCTCGCTCTTCAGCGTGTTCTCCAGCTCCCTGCGCGCCTCCTCCAGGCGCTCCCTGCCCGAGCTGTCCACGACGAACACGACGGCCGCCGTGTCCTGGTAGAAACTCGGCCAGTGCTCGCGCATCCTTCCCTGGCCACCGACATCCCACACGGTTAGGGCGATGTTCTTCCCGTTCTTCCTCCCCTCGAGCATTTCCACGTTGAAGCCGATCGTAGGAACGGTGCTGACACACGCGTTGAGTTTCAGTTTGTAGAGGAGAGTCGATTTCCCAGCATTGTCCAGACCCAGAAGCAGAACTTGGGCTTCTGGTTGTTTAGATCCTCGCAGTCCCATGGCGTCGTGGAGATATAAAGACAGTCAACTCAAGTGGGACAGGCACATCGTCCGCGCGAAGGGCTTTCTCGACGCAGTGTTTGCTTTGTGCGTTGCCCGGAGTTTAATAGATCAGCCATTAGCTCAACGCTGACTAACTCAAGCTCACCGATAAGGCGCCACACCACACCAGGGTGCAAAGTGTGTACCAACCAGAGGATATCCCTTGTTTATATACGCTGTATGAGTAGAGCTGTGCAAACCTATTGCTTCTGTTAAAACAGTATTGTTCGTCTGCGTTTTTTACAATGGCAATGTGCTATTCTTGTCGTGAATAAAGGTTACAAAAGGTTGTCCTAAGTTATTTTACTGAAAGACATTCTGCTAGTCGCACACTGAAAAGACAATCAGACACATTCTTGCTCAAACGTTTTTCATTCTAGAAAAGTACCTTGCTGGAGTTATGATTCCTGAGAATGAAATCCACTTTAGTAAAACACTGCTGAATTAGAAAGAAGAAAGGATGAGTCATTTGGTTGTTTATATAGGACATGGTGCACAGTGCCATGGATGCATTGTTGCACACATATACAATCATTTGCCTGATTTTGACATAGTTCAGGAATTGTAATCTTAAAACACATAGTTGCTTCAGTGAAAATGACAATCAATGGGTAAAACAACAACAATATCCAGACCTCACCTGCCAAAGAAAGAAATGCAGTTATGTTTAACTGAACCAGCAATAGTCTATATAGTAAAATAAATAAAATAATGTGTTTTTCTTTTAAGTCATTACATATTTCATTTTCAACATGCGTTTCAAATAGTCCACACAGTCCAACCCTGACAGCCTGTTGACATATAACATATCAAGTGGATGTTGTAACCACTTTCTCCAAGCAACCTCAAAGTGTCAGAGAAAAAAAACAAAAGGAGACATACACCCATTTGGCAATTATGCTGCTGTGAGAGACATTCTGAACAAACATTCAGTCCTACATCTAAAAGTGGGTCATTGGTGGTATCGACTTGAGGTCAATGATATACAGTATACATAGTCAGGATGGTCAAATAATAAAAGGAAGGAAAAATAAATGAAGTTCGGTCAGCCATTGGAAGGGTGCAGTTACAAACCACTCATACATGTAAACAGCGGTGGTTGATGTTAGCTGTTCTCACAATGCGTCTACACCTAAATATTTCCAACTCTCTACTGACTTTAACCCAGACTCCCTTCTTTCAGTGGATCTGCTCCATTCTTTTAAATACATAGGTGTATTTATTCTTAACCTAAAACAGATAACAATTACACTGTTTCCCAAGAAAACACGTTCCTCTCAGTGCGCATGACAATATGAAAATCGTCTCTTCATCCCCACTAATGGTCTTCCTCTCTGCACACACTGCATATAATGTCTCATAAAGACTCAATCAATTAATTGCAGTGATCAGTCCAGCCAACTCCATCGTGTCGCGGAGACGATTTAAATCCACGTTGACTCCATGGAGCACTACAGCTAAGGAAACCCACATCAGCGGCATCCTGCTGCTCAGAAGCCTCCAGAGCTTCAAGGACACACAGAGTGCGTCCAAGCACGCGGGGCTTCGCTTAATTCCATCCAATAATGCGTTGGCGTTTCACCTGATTGATTGTTGTATCAAGATCTGGTCCGATCTGGTCGTGGGCTTCACCCACACGCCACCGGTTGGATCGTCCATCACGTACACCAGTCCCCCGGTGTCACAGCGGCTTTGTGGCCAAGAATGGACGGCTGACTTCTCCAGTGTCCGTGGGGACGAGTGAGGGCAAGCCGAGTGGCTGGTCACCTTCTTCTGAATGCGCACAACGGAGGCTGGAGAACAGCACACGTGTACTGCGCCAGCGCGATGAAAGATCACCCGTGCTTCGATGGAGGTCTTGGAGCTTTGCTGTCCCATATTGTGCCTTCTCTTCAATTCAAACACCTTTGTATAATCAACGCAGAATTGTGTAACTCCTGCTTATGTCTGAGTTTCTTCAACGTCAAGTGTCTTGCTCTGGTGTCCGGCGCGCACTTGTGTGTCACATTACAAAATGCCAAATCTTTATAGAACAGTGCAACGGGTTCCGGTAAAGTAGTGTGACGCACGTGACTTTATGTTGATTAGATGCCTGGATGTTCCAACCCGGGTCTCTGGCATTTGGCTCAGTCCCCGAGCTATTCTGAGTGTCTCCACCTGGTGAAGACCGTCACTCAACTTGGCGTCATCGAGCGCTGCCGAGCTGTCCGCACCCCTCCGGAGGGCTGCAGCGGGGTTAAGCTGCCCTGCATGCAGCAACGCAACAGTCTGTCCTGCATAGAAAGCTATTTGTGGTGCGACGAAATGCATCCCGGAAACACGCGAAGACGTCACGTGTTCCTCACCCACCCAGCTCCCTCTGATCTCACCACCTCATTCTTCTTGAGACAGGTGGTTGCTGGCAAGAACACAACTGATTCAAATTCCTGGAGAGATGGTATTAGACATTACGTATCTCTGTGCAACTTACAGCTGCTTGAACAGAATACATATTCGTATAACATGAATGAGAAAGTGGTGAAACATAAAGTCAACGAAATGTGGGTGAAGAAAAAGAGATGAGAATGGATTTCAAAAAGAAGGACCCTTGAAAAAAAGAGGGTGCTGCACAGTCAATGCAAGTCAGTGGTTCTCAAATGGGGTACTAGTACCCCTGCTGGTACTTGAAATGTAATAAATATATATTTAAAATTAGCATAAATTCAAAAATCCTTTCAAAATAGTTATTTAATGAATATTCAATAATATACGTGTACATTCTTAAACTGAATTCTATATTAAATCAGACACTGTTGGCGCCGTGCTGTGTATAACATTGTTTTTTAACCAAAAATGCTTTGCCCCATTAGTTAGGGGTACTTCCACAGGGGGTACATCACTGAAAAAATGTTGAGAACCACTGATGTAAGTAATGCAATACCAGAAGACATTTGAGATAATTAAGACTGAACATGCATTCAAGATGAAATAGTTTATTATTGATAGTTTACATACAGATTTCTTTTCACATTGAGCATTGGCTCAACATGTGTCAACTGCCTTTCAAAAAAAAGTGATGGGTAATTTACAGAAGCGCAACAAATATATTATACAGTGTGCTGATTTGGCAATCCGACAGACACACCCAAACACTCAACAATAAATAAGGCATTCGGTAAACTGTTAAATAAAAAAAAGGCATCTCTCAGTTGATGCAAATATCATTAAACACAGTAATAAACTGTAGTTGAACATGAAACAGCAGCAACTTAAGTTTGACTGTAACCTCACTTGACAGGTTGTTGTCGTCGTATTGCCGCAGGAGCATATCATATCACTAGCTACTAGCATTCCGGTTGTGAAGTTCACTGTGTCACCTCTTAGTCCTTTTCTGGAGGGGGTTGGGTTGCACTTCCTGTTTTGTGCACTTGCAGGTCAAAGGCAGGCACCCGTGTCCATAACATTGTGTGTATTTTGTTCATGAACATGGATAAGCAGAAAAACATGCCCTGATACAGATGGTGAAAAACAACTTTGATGGAACAGTTCACTTTAGCTCCATAAAGCTGCAGTACCAAGAAGTGAAAGTCGGGAACTAAATCAGGTTCTACATACATTAAATCCCTATTGTATTACTGAGGGTATACAGCATTTACATTGGCTGATATGTAAGAATTCACCATTCTAAAAAATAAACATCTAAAAAGAGCATTTTTTTAGTTATTTTTTATATAACGGTTTGTGTGTCTGTGTGCATGTGTTGTATGTTGAAGTAATACTCCACCCAGTATCTCCCTTCTGAGTATCACCATGCCGCCTGCACTTGAAAAGTGAAAGTACAATTTTGCAACCTTCAATGAAAAGAGCGGCATGATCAACCCTCAGCTCATCCATTGGTCCAACTTCCTAACACAGTTTACTGGTTGGCTTCCGCAAACATCAGTTAATAAATTGATCAACTTACAAAAGTTATTCTGGCTATGAATTGATTGATCAAATCTACATAAAAAAACTATTATTATTATTATTAAGTAGTATTACTAATTATGTTTACTTTCATCTTTAAATGATTAATTAGTTATTACATGTTTAAATTGAATCACATTACTTAATTTGTTTTATTTATTGTTCCAATTGCTCAAGTTTCTTGCGTAAACATTTACAATTTCCATGTCTGTTTTAACTTAATGACAGTCCTTTGTAATTTAAAGATGTGCAAGCACCTAAAGGTTTACTGAAATCCAACCCACAGAGCAGAAGTGGGAGCTGTGATTGGTCAAAGTCCTGCCAAAAGAGCAGCTGGCCAATCAGAGCCCTTGCTGTTTGAATTCATATTCATGCAACTTCTTTTTCCGTGACACTGTTTCAAGCTAACTGCAGCCAGAGGGTGAAATATGGTTAAGAGCTACCTCTCAAGTCTGCAGGCGCTGAGGGTTGGATACTCAAGAGTTAGATTTTAGGTGCAGCATCACTTCAAGTTCAATAAAAGGTATGGATCCACTGGAGTCTTTTTGTATTTGACATTTTCCAGCTCAAAACTGTGACAGACGCATACATTAATCAAAAGTATCATCAAAATGCGCAAAGCAGGGTGGCGTAAACGCAAATACATTTTCAGTAGCTTCCTGCGGTTGCACAGTAGTCCTTAAGTAGGCACTAGTGAAAGCCTTCTTTGAAGAAGTCTCCAGTGGAGCTGTACCATTTATGTGCATGTACAGCAAACAGTTATTCACTAATGTATGCTGGTTAAGAGAAATCCCCGGTCTGGTATCTGTCTGTGTTTATGCATCTCATTTTATGTATTCATCATAAATTGAACAGATGCGTTTGGATATGTGTATTGTGTTCAAATGCCCTTATGTCAATCAAAAACCCACAAACAAAACAAAACATTACATTGTTATTTCTTTTTTACAACGTTTTTGCATGTGTGTCTGTATGTGTATGCACTTGTTTAGTTCTCAGTGTCCACACTTAAACTTCCTCCAGTCGTCCTGTGATATCACTCTCACTGCTCCACCCAGAAGATGTGGCAAACCACTGAAGTCATTGATCACGACGTGAGCTCTGAACTGGACCCCGACCTACTCCCCGGCCTTGCTGCTGCCCCCAGCTCCGCTTTTGAACTTCACCACCATGACGGTGATGTTGTCGGGGCAGCCGCGGTAGAAGGACTGGAGGACGATGCTCTTGGCGCCGTAGTGAGGCTCGTCCAGACGCTCGCGGACGAACCGAACGGCCTCCTCGTTGCTGAAAGCGTCCCACAGGCCATCCGATGCCAGGATCATGAACTCTGGCTGCAGCTTGTCCAAGTCAAAGGTCATGATATCGGGATCGGGGATGACTACGTTGAGGTTTTTAAGTGGGTAGTCCCCTAGAGAGCGAGACATAGCCAGGATCCCCTGGACTCTCCAGGATCCATTAAAACTGATGAAACCTCCTGGAAGTGAAGAAATAAGAATATAAAAGGCTTATGACAAAAAAAATAAAATGAGCTTGAAAGAGCTGACGTTTTAAATACTCGCTCGATTTTATATTACTTGATAATCAAAGCGCACCTGTGAAACTCTTTTAGTCACACAGCCTAGGTATCTATTTCATCGAAGTCTGACCCTGCATGTGCTTTATTACACACAACACTGTCCCTAAATAGACCAACAGATGGCAACAAAGGGCCTTACATTCCACATAAGAGTGCAGGTACGTTCAGTACGTGTTTTATTTTACAGGGTTGTTCCTCTACCTGCCCTCTTGATCCTCTTGCGCTCCTTCAGCTGGTACGGCTTGTGGTCGTGCGATAGTGCAACAGCGTTGCCATCTTTGTCACACAACACGCCGCGAGAGTCTCCAACGTTTGCCACTGTGAGTTCTCTGTCCGAAAGCAAGGCCACTAAGCATGTCGTTCCTGCATGGGAGATTGGGTGAGAAAGACAGAAATAAGAGGAAAGGAAGGAGGAAGCTGTTTTTAGTTTATGTTCCAACAATTCTGAATTAAATCTGGTTGAAAGTATATTTTAGACATCAGGAGAAACTGAAAAAAAAAATTGTAGCATGTGAAAAACATTGCATTAAATGGTTTTCAACATCTTTTGCGATCACACTAATGCACCTATGTTGCAGGTGAAAATACAAAAACAGTATTTACAAATACTCTTTGTGCCAGATTTGATGTATTATTGTAATGTATTGCTTGTGGTTGCTGTTCAGAGCAAACAAGATAATGACAGGCAATGTTTGGTTTGCGTGACATTTAAGATAACAATGAGTCTAACGACATTCTTGAGCTAAGTCCAAAATGTCAGTAAATATATCTCCAGGAATGAAAATGTCAAGAGATCTCTGGTATGATCATATCTGCCACCATTATATTTTTTAACACTATAGTAAATACAGTCATTTTTAAAGATTAGACCACCTAATCCCCAGGCCTGAGCGTACATGTACAGGAACCTACAATGACATGAGGTCCTGTTTGACATTTAAGGTGTGATCGAGAGAGAGATACAATGTCACCAATTTTCTTTTACAATGACAAATAATGGGCAAAAAAACAACAGTTCCTTGGGGTAGATGTATCAAATGCCATAAACTGATCAATCTAAAGTACAGCTCGGAATTGAACATCAGAGAAAAGCGTATCAGTGACAGTGTAATACAACATTCAGTCTGCACGACAAGTGGAGTGTGCAGGAGCCAAAATAGCAGTTTGTGTTCATATTTACAGAACAATTATCATTTTTTCAACACCTCTCTTCTGTTTGTTGACAGCCGTCATTCACTGATTTTGATTGGAAAATTGAGTAATTGTGGTTGTAGGAAAACAAAGGGAAGTAGGAATATGAGTTTATTTATTATTTTGGAAGAACAAACAAATAGCGCCTGGCACAAAAGCGTGTCTCAATTGTCGGATATTGTGAATGGTGTGTTGTGGCTCAAGTATAGTGATATTTCTACTGCTGTCGGGATGTCAGATTTAAAAAGGAAGACACATGAGCAGAGAATGCAAAAGAAAACGCCTCACATGTGCCATCTGTCAAAAAAAACACCCCACTCTACTGCACATCAAGACCAGAGAGCATGACGCTAACAACGAGGTTCAATCTGTTATTGAAACTCCCAAAGTAAAGAACAAAACTTCAGATTGTGCTGGAAGAATCGGTCTTCCGTCTGTCTGGCGCTACATTGACAATACAACAGAAAGCTTCCACACGTGCGTGGCAAATCAAGTCTGTAATTTGGTTTTCTGGTTTTCACAGCAGCAGGAAAAGTGGACTACAAATGAATGTTTTGTAGTCTGCAAAAAGGCCAAAGCAGACGAGCAAAAGACGGCGAGCCCAAGTCACACCAGACAAACCACCTTCAACTGAAGTTGGTACGTACTGCTTTGGACCAATCAAAGTGAAGTGTGGACAAAGTTATGTGTAATATTAGTACGGCGTCATATTCATATGTTTTGTCCAGCCTTGGCTTCATCTCTGGATACTGACTCCTGCATTTACCACCTCAGCAGATTTATCTAGTGTCTTAATGTGGTATACTGAAAGGGATTTGGAGTGCTAAATTTTCTTTTAATTGAGCAACAAATCTGTGTAACAAATTATATCAACCAAAGAAACGCTGCAACAAATGAGACCTAATAGAGCATCGGAACTGCCATCATATACTTCAGTCATAAAGGTTGAAGCTAAAACAACTCTTCCATTGCTGGGATAGTGGCGACAACTTTGGAAATGGAATAACCACTATAGGGTGTAATGTCCGCTGGGAGGCATTGTGCTCAGAGGACATGATACAGGAACTTGTGAGATTTGTTTGAGGTGTTGTGTCATGTCCTGTCAGACATCTCTACTTTAACCAAGGCCAGGGTGCACAACATTTCAAATATTGCAAGTGTTTTTAGGTACATATACATCCTTGTACATCTTAGCTGGTGTATTTCAACCCAGCTTTCTTCCTGTCTTCTCTGTTAACCCATAAACTGTCCCCCCACCACACACACATATATACATATATATATATATATATATATATACGTATATATATATATATATTTATGTGTGTATATATATATACGTATATATATATATATAATATATATATACGTATATATATATATATATAATATATATATATATATATATATATATATATATATATATATATATATATATATATATATATATATATTATATATATATAATATATATATATTATATATATATATATAATATATATATATATATATATATATATATATATATATATATATATATATTATATATACAATATATATATATATATATACGTATATATATATACACACATAAATATATATATATACAAATACATATATATACACACACATACATATACATATATACATATACATACTAGTTAATATTCACTTCCAACCACTCTCCTCCGCCCCCTGACCTGCTTCATCGTGGTTGGCAGAGAGCTTGTCCAACATCTCACGATCAACGGTCAGGATGCGCTGCTCGAGGATGCTGCCGTAAGAGAGAGCGCCGTCTCTTTTCTCTCTCTCGAAAGCCTGCAGCTGCTGCTTCAGGGAGTCTGGCAGGTGGGCCTTCACATAGTCGGCCGCGGCCTGGGAGAGAGGTCAGGAGGGAAGGGAAGACAGGGCGAGGGTTAGACAGCGGACCAAGCACAGAGCTGTTTTGGTTATGATTATTTTAAATTAGTTTAGAGGTTCGGAAATATGTACTTCATGCCAGTAATACATAAGACAACTGTAAGAGATGTTACTGCTTGTGTAACTCATACATTACTCCAAGATCTGCAGCCATTCCATGGAGTTTACATCCAATGTATCCTGACTTAAAGCTGCACATCAAAATTCTTCACACTCAATTAAATGACATTGTGGAATGTAAAAAGTGTCGTTCGTGCTGACAAACTCACAGAAATTTGACACCCAACTGTGCAGTTCCCCTTCTATAGTCGCCACAGAAAGTTGAGCTCCTTTCCACCCCTTAACTTTACTGTTTGGGTTTACTGCTGTCATCGGTATTGTAGCAGGTAACCATTTTTTAGCTCTGCTAAACATTGTGGACACAAACAGTGGTCTGACCAGTAAGTGAGCTGGTTATCCTAGTACTGATATACAGGATATAGATATGTCATAATAATACAGTTTTGTTTGGCTTTCATTTTCCACTAAAGAAAAACTCTGTTCTCCATAGTCATATAATTGGCTGCACAGTATTACACACGCAGCTCATCACATTGATAAATAATCCTTCCCGTTTTTACCAGGAAATACGAGCCAATATATTTACATGAGTACTATATTTCTTTTCATACAGCAGGTGCTCTGTGCTGAATTATTGAACAACCTCCTCATCTCCCAGCCCTCCTCCTCCTCCTCCTCCTCATCATAGTTATCTTCTTCTTCCTATATTTTCTCTGCCAAGATTTCCATTATGCTAATGAATAAAATCTTTATATGGGAAATGTCATACTATCTTAAGATACAGAGTACATATTTCATATTCACAATTCTTATGGAAATTAGTGCACTTTGGACTGCTGATGATGTGTGAAAGCAGTTCTACAGACCTTCATTCAGCATTCAGGAGCTTTACCCTTCACTCAAAGGATATCACAGTCTGAGGCTTTAATGAGTGAATGTACATTATTGGACCAACTTTTTCAAAGGCTGATTCATCTGTATCGTGGATCTCTGACAGACATTGCTGCTTTTTTTGGCCCACGAGTCATGAATTCAATTTTATGTAGCAAAGTAGTGCGAAAGCCTTTGAAAGTTGTAAACTAATCAAAGTTCTTGCTTCAGCAGCAGGTAGTCTCTGTAAATCATGCTTTTTTTTCTTGCTTTTTTTTTAAAGAAGGGAAGCAGCAGCTTGTGCTGACTTTTATCATTCTGGACCATAACTCACTACCTCAATAAAAATACAGGGAGAAAACAAAAAACAAAGACGTGTTTGAGAAATGTACTGCATATTTTCAGAGCCGGAACACACTACTCTGCCAGAGAAAGACTGTTCCATCGGCCTGTATTTGTGTTGGCGGCGTAACTTCATTTAATATTGGTGAGGTTTGTGCAAGTGTATGTTTACAGTTGTGCCAAACTGCATAAAAAATGCACTGCAAACAGGATGTCCACCATTTTTTCCGACAACATCGTCGGCATTGAGAATCCCGGAAGAAAAACACAGCGTTCCCACATAATCCTCAACTTCGGACTCAGAGATAAATATGTTTGTGGGACAGGACTGGAGAGGGATCCAGATGGGTAAACACCTTCAACTGTGTTTGTTGTCCTCTCTGCGATTGAACACAACCAAGTGGCAACTAATCTTGTAAAATGGAGAACACAGGAATGAATGTTCTGGTGTTAAATCAGGAGAACATTTGGTTTGAGAGTCAGAGCTTTTAATTTTCATGAATGTTATAGAACTATATGATATAAGAACTATGCTTAACCATGGCATTCATCTTTTAGTTGCACATAACATATTGTACACAGAGCTTGGAAGGTCTTTTCATTGGAGAATTCTTGGATTGATGAACGTGTGTTAGAATATAGATTCAAAGAACACCTTAGTTCAACTTAACTCTAATAAATCCCCAGATAATTTAAGAAACCTAAAGAATGGAGCTAAAACCAAAACGGCACTGATTCCAGCATTTTGCTGGCTTTGTTAATGATAGTAAACTGAATATCGTTGGGTTCGGGATTGCTGTCCAGGCAAAACAATCTAAATATATGTTCCTGTGTCGTGTTAAGGGAAATAAATAACAATAAATGATGTGAAACTGGAAGATTGGGCTGTAAATCAGAAACTCAGCCGTGTCATACGCTGGAACCTCTGGGGGAAACAGGGGACAGATGGCATCTGGGCCACGTGGTCTGAAGGGAGCCATGAGAAACCAGTGACCCCTGACACACAGGGGAGTGGTGGACAGATGGAAAAAACCTTCTCTCTCTCACACTCACACACACACACACACACACACACACACACACACACACACACACACACACACACACGGTCTTTGTGCTGCATCGAAAGTTAACTCCCTGATTAGCAGTGGGACAGAGGAGGTGTTCACACAGAACAATACAATGATGGAGAGGGGAGGGGAACTCAAGGCACGTACAAATAACCGTGTCCCTATAGACACCTGGCATGGTGCTGTTATTTTTCTATCTCTTATAACATCACTTGAATGTGCCTTCCCATAATGTCATATATCATAGTGTCACTCCACACATTTCATAAGGGGATTACAATACTAAGTTTCATTGAGAGAATATAGAGCTACTGTATGCTTTCTCCAAATAACTTCCCGTCTCTCCAGGTCTGGGTGAGTCCAAACTAAACTAATGGCCCCTTTAACCTGCTCCCTCCCAGCCTACCTACCTCTCCACCGTGGCCGTCAAATATCCCGAATATGGACGGGTGGGTCTTGTTGGTGATGTCGGTGAGCACCTCGAAGCGATCCTCCATGTGATCCCGCCTCCCCTGGATGGAGTACACGGCGACGTTGTTGTTCTTGAACTCCCAGGTCTTGGAGAACTCCGCGTCCAGGACGCTGAGGCCTCCCAGCCGGTCGTTCTGCATCATCTCCGCCACTTTCCCCTTCACCATCTTCACAGCGTCCCGGCTGGACTTGACGATGGTTTTCACCTCGTCCGTGTGGAAGAAGTAACTCCACAGCGCCAGGCTGATGCACAGCAGGAACAACGTCTCCGGCCTCAGGAGAAAATAACGCATGATCCGACCCAGGAGAGACAAGAGCGTCATTGTGTCTCCTATCATCACACGCAACCAGTCTGCGGTCCGTCTTCTCTCACCCTTTTGCGCTATTCACTCCATCCGCTCAGCGGAACTATGAAGAGATCGATTCAGTACCACGATGTCTGACGGAGACTGGATTTCTACATCTGAAGAGTTTCACGGAGGCCTTTTTTTTCTTCTTCTTCTCCTCTACTTCGACCTTATATACGCACTGTGCACGGCAGACTGCCAGACACCGGGCCGGGAAGCGCAGCACAAAAGCGGACAGGCCACCGGCATTGACTCGGTCCGATGTCTCCGATCCTATCTGCGGCTTTCTGAGCAGCTGCACGGGGATTCTCCGAGTAGAGCCGATTTCCCACAGCCCATTATAGGGTGACTGATATTTCGGGTTAGACCCACCCCGACGAAAGACATGTCACCGGGAGAGTCGATGAAGTGACTGCAGGAGGTGTCCTCCTTTTCCGCCGCTGACCCCGCTTCGTTCAGTCCCCGCATCAACAAACAATTCTCCACGCGCGCGTGTGCTTTCTTCAGCTGTGTCAAACCCCGCCAGTAGATAATTAGGCCGGTTAATAAAGCCAAAAACACAAGCTGAAGCTGAAGCTAACTGGTGTGCACAAAGGATGTTATTGAAGTCGGGGCTTTATTTTGAAAGTATGTAGCGGAAGTAGATCGTTTGACACTACTTCTGACTCATCCTGACGAAAGTGCGCAGCTGCAAACTCATGTGATGAAAAAAAAAACATTGCGGAATGAAATTACGGTGTCATGTATTCTAAAATGATATCAGACTGATATTAAATCTAAATACATTTTCATTCCATATTATCTCCACATTGTATGACCCTGCTGACATTAATCAATAGAATATAATCCACATCTTATTTGTAGACACACAAATAAAGTAGCTATAAATGCAGCACAATTCAAATTTAAATAAAAGGGTATGACGCAATAATACAAAAATACGTATTCTAATATGGGTTGTAATGAGTGTGAGACGAGGCCTTTGTTCAGATGTCGTTATTGGCATTGCATTGACTCGACACTGCCACTTGGTGGCTTTCTAGAGTACTATTTATCTGACAGTCTTATCAACGTCACAATACACACACACACACACACACACACACACACACACACACACACACACACACACACACACACACACACACACACACACACACACAAAAACGTCACAAATATTATTAAACATGTAACATTCATTTGAAGGTACATAGCATTTAGGGGGGCTATATTTGCAGAAATGGAATATAATATTGTAAAACAAACCGTAGTTTTCCTATATGCGTGGCAAACAGGAGGAGTTTCCATTGATTGCAATCTGAAACCTCACTGATAGATGATGCACATCCTACACATTGGACCTTTTAAGAAAAAGAATGAGTGAATCTATATTGGTTTTATTTTTATTTTTTGATATGTTAGGTACAGTGTTGAAAACCAGCCTTTTCCAGTTCAGAGGTGTCATTGGGCCTCTTTCACAAACAGTGGGTATACACAAATCTGTGCTTGGACTGGGCAATGCACGTTTTATGCACACATCCAGGATTCATCAATATATATATATATTCGTACCTCATTGTTACTCCCTGAACAAATGTATAACTGCCTCAGACCATGCGTATACAGCTGATGAAGGCCCACACAGCTGTTTTAATTCACATGCACACACGGTGTAACTAAATGCATTTCATATTAAAAATCTCCTGCAGTAAAACAAAAACAAAAAGGCTTTAATAGACAACAATAATCAAAATATTGAGTTCTTAAAATGAATGATGTCAAGGTTATGAACTATCTGAGAAAATATTTGCTTGATGTCATCATACACACTAAAACATGCACTGTGGAAACAATGACAGACTTGAGGACATTTTGTTGATTACACCTGGATAATTATATTTTTCTCTTGTATTCCAATCTTATATAAACACAGGTCTACAACAAAGCAGTGTATGCAGTTTGTACGGACATATCCTTAATCCTCAGCAATTGTAGACGTTCGTAGAGACCTTCTTTCTCTTTCTTTCTTTTTTGAGTTGTTTGTTTATTATTTTGCCATGTACAGTATATGGCTCCACACAAGATTATGTGTGAAACCTTGGCAACCAATGAGGAATCAGTTAATGTCAGAGGTTTGAAACTACATCCAACATTCTGAGACAGGTAAAGCTTGGTTCAGTGGGGCCAGGTTTCCAGGTTTCCATGAGGTATACTGGGCTCTTTGGGTTGGTTTGATCAAGGAGGTGAACGGTCGTATCAATGTTGCCACGCCGCCTGTTTTGGGACATTGATCCCTCTCCCACTGGGTGCATGGTGATCCATTTTCTGCTTTGAGGTGCTGCCAATTGGTGTGATCACTACAAGGTGTTGCACCCAGTAACTCTTACATGATGTGCTATTCATTACCAACAATGCGTGAGTTTGTGTGTATGTATACTCTATGCTTATGTACACATGTTCCGGCGATGTGTACCCTTGTGTGTAACCTTATATTTCTGCTGTTTGTGTACAAAGCAAGCATGTGTGTGAACAACATTTAAGCAGTGTGTGCACTCACGGGCCCTGGAATCATATCCCACATCACAAAGAATAAAGTCTTGCCTTGTATACAACCTGCTTTATTTCATATCCCTCAGGAGTCATGTAATCTCTTCTTGCCAGCCCACCTACCTCCTAATAACCCTGGTGTTCAGTCCCTTGTTCTCTGTCTTGAGGCAATATAAGGAAAGAGGCAGTCTGCATCAATCAGTAGATGGAAGGGATGGAGTGAAGAGTCAACACCATTTACATCAACAGGTAAGATGCACTTGTTGCTTTACTATTCAACGTTAACACATGTGATGCAATACAGCAAAAGTACTGCACCTGTTTTATCTACAGTCCTTAAACTTCCACTCTTCTCCCTTACAGCTTTTTGTGTCAAGCGCTCAGTATGCCTTCCGTTCGCCTCACCTTCCTGACCACTCTCCTGGTGGTTCAGATGGCCACGCTGGCCTCCAGCACCAGAACCACACGCTGGCCCAAACCTCAGACCACCAGGAAGCCCCCTCGAGCTGGGAGCGGCAGCGGCGGCGGGGGTGGAGGATCCGGACGCACCACCACCACGACCCCGTCTCCTTCTAGCAGCCTTCAGATGGATGAGACTACGGAGGTGACAATGGACACTTACTCCCTGTCCCCGACAGACAGCACCACCTACTCCAGCGACACTTACTCCACTGAGTTCCACACCGATGCCTTAGCGCCCCCCGGGAACCCCCTTGGGAACTATACCCTTGACTACAATGAATGCTTCTTCAACTTCTGTGAGTGCTGTCCGCCAGAGAGAGGCCCCGTAGGGCCCATGGGAGAGAGTGGGCCACCAGGACCGCAAGGAGAGAGGGGCCCTTTCGGTAAGGTGGATTATCATTTTCAGAAAAATTACCTTTTGGAGGTCAGCATTTTTTCTTCTTCATACTCTTCTCTGTTTTTGTACAGGGATACCAGGAGACAAGGGAGAAACAGGGCTCAAAGGACCCCCAGGATCAGCAGGACTACCTGGAGCCAACGGACTCAATGGCGACATAGGTACTACGGGGCTTAACAGCAGGAGAGTTTCTGGTTGCCTCTCCAATTCTCTCTCTCTATCCCTCTCTCCTTTCTTGCAAAACGGCATTCTTTATAAGTATTTTGCGGATGCCATTTCCTACGCTTTATTTTTCAAATCTACCACAGGTGAAAAAGGTGATCAAGGACCGGTGGGTCTTCCTGGTGCCCCTGGTACCCCAGGAAAACCAGGAGATGGAGGTGTGTAGTGCTAGTACAAAAAAGGTTTACATTTTAGATCGGCTCCTTTAATCATGCGAAATTAGATGAGATTAAAGAATGCATAAAAGGCACCCTATACACATATGCACATGTATTTATTTACTATTGGAAAATACAAGTATTCTAATCAAAACATGTCTTCCTATGTGAATATAATCTTTCTATAGGTGATATGGGCCCCAGAGGAGAGAAAGGTGAACATGGCTTCAGCGGTCTGAAAGGGGACCCGGGAGAAAGAGGAGAGCCTGGCCTGAATGGGACTAATGGCAACACAGGGCGAGAGGGGCCTATGGGTCCCCCTGGGCTAGCTGGGACAAAAGGTTCGAAAGGTGAACAAGGACTTACAGGCGAGTGTTTACAAGGCGAGAAAGGCCATGTGGGTGAGCGTGGGCCCCCTGGTCTGAGAGGTGAGATGGGCCCCCCAGGTGTGAATGGAACTGATGGTGCAAAGGGAGAGAGAGGGGAGCCAGGACCTGTAGGTAGGAAGGGGGATACTGGTAACAGAGGGCCACCAGGACCTCCAGGAGGCAGAGGCATGGCAGGGCAGAGGGGGGAGAGGGGAGCTAAAGGTGGGCGTGGGCCTCGAGGCCCTAAAGGCCCACCAGGTGAGAGTGTGGAACAGATTCGCTCTGCCTTCAGTGTGGGCTTGTTTCCTAGCAGGTCCTTCCCTCCGCCCGGCCTGCCTGTGAAGTTTGATAAGGTGTTTTACAACGGGGAGGGGCACTGGGACCCGACAATCAACAAGTTCAACGCCACCTACCCGGGGGTCTACTTGTTCAGTTACCACATCACCGTGCGCAACAGGCCTGTGCGCGCTGCCCTTGTGATTAATGGGATAAAGAAGCTGCGAACCCGGGATTCTCTGTACGGCCAGGACATCGATCAGGCGTCCAACCTCGCACTGATGCAGCTGAATGAAGGAGATCAGGTGTGGCTGGAGACGCTAAGAGACTGGAACGGAGTTTACTCCAGCAATGAGGACGACAGCACTTTCTCTGGTTTCCTGCTTTACCCAGACTCAAAGGACAAGCCTATGGGAAACCTGTGATTGCATCCTTTGACCTTGAATGAGCCTTGCTTGTAACTTCTTGTAGACTACACAACCTTCAGCCTATTACAGTGCTCTGTCAAATTCATGTGATTCAGCTAAATACTGCTGCTTTTCTGCCCGCTGCTGTCATGCTAATCAAACCAAATGCTTTGCTTGCCTTGCTGTATTTGGAGATGGATGAGGCTTGATTATAATTCTGCATGCAACACATCAGTTCTTTTTAACAATGCATTAAAAATGTCTATGCTTGAAATGGATGACCCTTCGGTTTTATTTATTAAGAACCAGAACTAGAAGCTAATTCATAAGCCATTAGTCTCTGCAATTAGAATAGATAAGCTCTGTGTCAATGAGGCCAATACAAATTTGGGAACAATTGAAGTAAATAATCCATGATTGCATTTGGTTCCCACTAGAGGGTGTAAGGTGTCCAAGTTCTGTAAAGAGGTATTGGAGAGGATCGTTAAATGCCGAGAAGAGTACAGAGAAAGTAATAAAAAAAAAGGTGGCAGACATTGAATGAAAATGGGATGTCCAATATTTCAAATTCACAAAAAAATCTTATTTACTATAAGACTCCACATGTTCTTGTCCACTTGCTGACTGCAAAACAACAGGAGATCAATACTAATGCAGATTCAATTCACTCAAAAGGATGTAAGGATAATTCTTGTGGACTCTCGTCATTCACTGCAGCTCTGTTTCTGTTGATTTCAGTGAATTTGGTCTATTAAATGGGGATCGACTATCCCTATTTTCTCCTAATTTTCAGCAAAGATTGAAGGCGGTGGTGAAGGTGAGTCAGAGCCACAGGAACACAGAAGACTGACATGGGTTTATAAAAGCATCACCCAGAAGCAGATACAAGTATAAAAAAGGGTCTAATTTGCATTACACTGCAATGACAACAGATTAGCTGCCCTATAGCCCCAAACACAGGATAACCCTCTGCACCAGAGAGACAGATGAAGACAGTATAAATTATACTGTGTACCTACCGACACTGTACCATTCAAAAATTAGCGCATTAGACTAAACAATCAAAACACAAATGTTAGAATTATTTTCCTATACGCAACAGCAATCCAGTTGAATGATGAATATCATTTAGTATAGTTTCTTTCTCTGAGAGGCTACTGAGACATGTTTATGTTGTGAAGTAACAGCAACTGCATTACCTAGTTCTAAAATATTTATAATTATTATATTTTCACAGACAAACACAACAATCTGTCTTCCATTGCCAGAAATCTTCAACATTTTAATGAAAGTATGTTATCACTGAAAATATATATCTTACATGTAAAGTGATTACACCTTATTAGAGGGATGTAGTTCAAATGAATAATTTGAATAATGCTCATATTCTCGTGTTTTGAGCAAATTGGAGTACCTAATTCAGTCTTAATCAGTTTTAATGCAACAATGGGACTTCATATTTCATGTTTTATTGACATGTTAGATGTGTACTATAGGTTGCTTTTTCAACACAAAGATGCTCAAGGCAAGATTATGATGAATGAATAGGAAAATCTGACCGGAATGTTTTTGTGGGTTTGTATTGATAAATAAGGTAAAGAGATTGTTTTTATTACAATATTATGTTAGGATGTTGTGTATTTAAGTATGTTTTGTCCAAACTATATGAAAAACATTTCAGCACACCTGAATGTGTGACAGTTGCGTCGGAGGGAAGTGCAGTCGTGACGCAATGAGAAAAACTCCTGCATACTCTTACTGACGAAATATTTATTAAATGTTTCAGTCTGTCCGACCTTCATTCGGTCTAATTTCCCCTCTGCAATCAATTACTACATCTCTTCTTATTACTAATTCTATCTCACAGATTGATTCTTATTTGTACAATAAAGCCATAAATTGACCCTCCATCTAGGAATGTCATTCATTTATCCATACTAAGAGCTGATAGCGTGTATAAATGTCTCATTCATTTTTATACAAGTCAGACCTGAGAACAGTCCTTTTTCCTGAGGGAGACACATGCGAGAGGGTGCACTTAACCAAAATTGTAGCCGGTGGCACATAAGAAGATGAGTAATTACTATAACAAGAAATATTATGACATAATAAACATCAGGGATTTATATTTTAAATTACGTCCAAAAAATAATAATATGTTGTCATAGACTGCCTGTATTTTTGTATATTTGTGTCTTTTATGAAGGAATGTTTAAAAGCAGGTGACACTTAGTTTTTTCCAAATTCAACGACCAAGCGTTGGATCTGAGTGTAGGTCAAAAGTCAAGAGAAGATAAATCAACCAAGAATATAAAGGTAATGCAAATATTATGTGTGGATTTTGAAAAAGTGTCATTTTGGAAAGACAGTGGCTAAAAGTGATCAGTTTTCCAACGGATTCAATAATTGCTGTAAGGATTTTATTTTTCAGCTGAAAAAGCTGGGTCAGCTGGGTCTTTAAAGCTAAACATATCCCTCAATTGGACAAACCTTATTGATTGGGGACAAAACATTCTGGGAAATTGAAGATTTTCTTTAATTAAGAATAGGTAACATCTTGTAACAGAAACATAACTCTGAAACCAGTTAAAGAGGAAGGCCTAGAATGGCATCTGCATCTCTCCTGGTCAAGGACATAAATTTACTTTAAATTTCCGTCATATTTATGTTGTTGTTGGTGATGGCGGTGTGTGTGTGTGTGTGTGTGTGTGTGTGTGTGTGTGTGTGTGTGTGTGTGTGTGTGTGTGTGTGTGTGTGTGTTACAATGTTAGTTTGCTTGTTTGTTTATAGGCCTATCTGTGGATGTGTGTGTGTGCATTTATGTATTTTCTACTACTCTGTGTGAAAATATAAATAACTACCTTGGCGGTGTGTGCAGTGTAATCTGCTCCCAGCAGGCTGGATTCCCACTGTGAGAAAGACAGTATATTGTTCCTGCAGCACCACAGATAACAACTCATTAGCATACTGAATCATTTGGCTGCAAGAGCCACTCTGCCACCCATCTGCACTGAGCTGATAAACACACACACACACACACACACACACACACACACGACCACTCTCTCTCTCACACACACACACACACACACACACACACAAACACACACACGCACGCACAGAGATCTATGTACAGCAAGCACATACACACTCACACAAGTCTCTCATCCCTTCCTTTCAATCCCTCATATACACTCACTGTATCCCTCTCTTTTTTGTGAGTATGTGTGTTTGTGGAGCGTCAGGAACACTGAAGCAGGTAAATGTTTGGCAGGCATTAACCCTGAGGGCTTCTCAGTGGAGTCCCAGCACAGCCAGAGCAGAGCACAGGAGGGGTCCCCAAACACATGGATGTCTCTGATGCTCCCTGGAAGCAATTCCCGTTTTTAGAAACGTCTAAGAGCTGATGCTGTTGTAGTGGTGGTAAAGTCGGCTGTGTGGAGGTATAGAACATATAGGGACATATAGACGTTTCAGGAAAGTAGCATTTATTTTGCAAAGCAACAACTCCTCTGCTAATTTCTTATTAATTAGTGAACAGCGGTTGGTGAACATAACTTTTCGATTGCGTAAGTGAATAACTTTTGGGCGGCGGGGATCTCTACCACTGTGGCTGTTTCACAATGTGTACAGACACAACAGTGTGCAAACGAGTGCAGCGAAGGCTGTCAAAACCACTTTCACAATGGCAGGATATCCTGCAGGTCACCAAGCCGCGTTAACCTCCACAGGAAGTTGTCACTTGTTGGGTGGAAGTGAGGATTCCAGCCTCCATTGGGGGAGTTCCGTGAGGAGGTTGTGGTTTCAACTATTCACTCTGTACAGACAAGGTGGGAAACAGCTGCATAAGTTATGCCATTGCCTGCCTGAATTTTGTAAATTAGGTTATGCAATGATGAGTGAGTGTGTAAAGGGTATTAATAGTCATACATGGTGAAATGTGGTGAAAACAAGTTTTTTAAGTTCAGTTTCTTGTAGAAAGAAGGAATTGACATAAACTGAATTGAATCAAATGATATTGAACTGAACCGAACATAAATAATTGAACTGAATTAAATAGAACTGGATTGAATTGCCTTGAATTACAGTAATACAATCTACAACTTGCTTGAGCGAGATTGACCACGAGGCTTTTCCTCTGCATGTTTTATTCAGGGGTTTTGTATAAAAGTCATCGCTTTAACATTGGATATATGTATAGATACAGCTATCATACAACAAATATGTCATTACCAAACGTACAATGTCCCTTGACTGCAATTCATAAAATACCATAGTTACCAAAGGTACCAATATAGGCTACTATGTCCTGCTGAAAAAGCAGAATAACCAACAACAGTGAGCAAACCTTAACTGTATTAATCAGAAAACTGCTGGTGTTGTTATGATATTAACACTGTATGTGTGCATGTGTGTGTGTGTGTGTGTGTGTGTGTGTGTGTGTGTGTGTGTGTTGTTGTGTGCCTCTGTGCTTGTGTCATATATGTATGCGGCAATGAAGGGATTTATTTGTGTACCTTACTAAACTACAACTGCATTACAGTTTTTTTTTTTAAAACACTGAAACATTCATATCAAAATGACTGCATGAGTCATTTCATAATATCGCATGACTCATATTTTGTACACTTTAAAAAACACTGCATGTCTTGTACCTACGCAAAATCAAATAGATATATTCATTCCCGGCAGTGAAAATGTTTAACTGTCTGTCGTCGTATTTGGTGTCATTTTCTCATCACCAAAGTGTAACAGAAGTAAATGGTACCACATTTGATGTACTACACTCAGTTGTTGCTTTACATTTTAAGTTCTTCGCATTCCGTCTTCTTTTTTGTTTCCTGTCTTCCTTAAAGACCATTTTGCTAGTAAACCAATTGACAAACACACTATAGTACATCTTAAACCACATGACTTGAACTCCAGTCACTGTTGTTACATTGTGCCTTGGAAATATAATGCTATTTACAATACATACGTTACTGCATGGGTACAATAGAGTCCAGTCGGTTCATTTACGGCCTCCAACTGAGACAAACTTACTCTTGTGTCATTATTCTAACACATTCAATTTGTTGGGCGTACATTTCTAGGGTTGGCCGCATTACATTGTCATCAATAGCATCATAATTGAAGCATTGGTCCAAACTTCAATATTACACATCGGAAAAATCTTTGCCAAGTGTGTCTTAATTGATGTTTTGTTTGAGTTGGTTTTGTTTGCGTTTTTTTTCTTTCTTTTCCTGTTTTTATTTTTATATCCTGTCTTTGGACTTTTAAAAACAGGGACAGTTATAAACCGCAGGTCAGTCAAAGACATGAGACATGCAGAATTTACAAGTCTTTTGTTGGATCAAATTCAAACAATCACCAATCAAAGCAAGCTATTCATCAGCGCTCCCTCGGGTGTCGTGTAGAGACAGGAACATACACCACTATCTCATTAGGTGGAGCTTGATTCTCTTTCCTACACTGACAGCTCAAAGCTAACAGATCCTGAGCATAGACACCTCTTTCTTAGTCCCTCTCATTTCAGTCTCAGATGTTGTGTCTGTGGCCTGTTCGCATCAGCATCAGCATCATCGGCGACTGGAGCCATCTATAGGGCGGCCATTGCGCCTCAGATCTCGAGCAGCTAGATGCAGCGCCGGCCCACGTGAAGCCGTTAGAGTCCTTGGAGCTGGAGGCGAGTCCTGGTCCTCCATAAAGCTCTCAGGACTGCCCTCGGCATCGCCATCAGGCAGGCTTCCACAACTGGAACCCGGTGACATTGTGTCCAGAAGATCGTCCCTGGCCAAGCCAACCACTGTGTCCTGATGTGGACCACCCTGAGGGCCGCCCTCGTGGTCCCCAACTCCAACCAGCAGCCCTGCTTCCCCATCAGTTGTGCTGCCAACATTCCTCCCGCCGTCCTGGTCGTCCAGGAGGTCGGAGAGGAAGCTGATGTACTTCATGGCAAGCCGCAGGATCTCATTCTTGCTCAGCTTCTTGTCTGGTGGGTGAGTGGGGATGAGTTTGCGAAGCTCCGCGAATGCCCCGTTTACGTTCTGCTGCCGCCAACGTTCCCGACTGTTAGTGAAAATACGACGTACAATCTTTGGCTGGCCAGCTAGCAGGGGGAAAGGGAGGAAAAGAGACGAACGCAGAGAGTAAGAAGAAGAGGCAAAAGTGCAGAAGCTGAAACTGATAATGCTGTCTACAAGTGCAATAGTTAAAATGGAAGAGATAGCCGCATGGAGAACCAATGCACATAGGATTTGAGGAAAAATGTGTTCATAGTGAAAGTTTAACAATCCTAAAAAAAATGTCTTCCCTAAAACACGGGTTTCTGAATGATGGAGAAAAAGTTATCGAGGCTTGCAATATGCTCTGTGTCAATAATGTACATGCGCTACAAGATAAATGGTTGGTTTGACATGCCAAACCCCAGGAAAGGGTTTAGGGGAGACTGTATGCTGCCTATTCCATTTTCTATGCACTTTTATTTATTCAGATACAATAAAATACTCCACTGCAGGTAGTCACATCCTCCCGCCCACAACAATTGTGTCTTCCAGGCTATTGTCGCCCTTGGAACACACCCAGACTATCTTAATCCTTCAGCCCACTCTGCAGTAAAACCTTGGCATGGAGGCAGCAGCACCCCCATCCTCCACCCCAGTATATGGCAGTGAGTGGGCCGCGATGGAAAGGAGGTTTCAAATAAAATAAACCCCAAATCTGATTAAGTATAGCTTACTTTAATGGCATGCAGGTACATGTATTTGACATTCAGATTAGCGGCATTCATTTATGCCATGAATTATGATGTATTTATTCCTCTGGGTTAAATACTTATTTATTTTAAGATGCATCTTCTGCAACACTCAGATTAGGTATAGATCAATGTCAGTGGATGAATGACAATGGAGATGAGGATGGGACGTTTTGGAGACTATATTGGCAGAAGGAGGACGCAGCAGAAGTGCGTTTTACCATACTTATAAAGATATAAAATGTACCTACCCTCGTCGAGTTCAACCTCATAAGGCGCCGGGCGGCGCTTCACCCTGTTGCTGGGGTACATGATGTACTGCTCCGACTCCTCTCCGAGACTATACAGCAACAGAAAGCAGACAAAAGATGCACAGGTATATGAGAAAAACATGAATTTACATAATTTCCTTCATTGCATCTAACCCTCAACAACCCTCACTCCTTGCACCAGCAGCACACACACACACATACACACCTACATATGTATATAGGATAATTATCCGTCAATTCCTGCACATACTTGCATAAATAATGTCAACATATTGAATACACTACAAGCACGTGACACTTCCGAAGCCTATTCCTGTCGGGTCACAATACAGCAGCATACATAGCAGCCATCAAACTTATGGTGAACACAATGAACAAATGAAAACGTGCGTTCATGAAACTGCATTATGTATTCCGTCTTTCTCCGCCTTTACCTGTTGATGGCGGCGAGAGGCTGCGCCAGGTTGTAGAGCATGGCCCGGGCCGGGACAGGAAACGCGTTTGGGCTCAGTTGGACCATTCGAGCGTCGTCTCGTTGCGGCGGCGGCAGCGGCAGCGGTGGAGGTCTGCGAAGTTCCGTGATCGGCACCAAATGGCTTTCAGTCCTCTGCTCCAGCGCTTTTATAGCGTCCCTCCTGGAGAGCTCGATCACCGGCACTTCCCTTTTCAGGTCAAGGGCGTTGTGAGAGGCAGTTTCCTTGGCAACGCCGTTGATGATGATGCTGATGCTGGTCCCGTTGCTCGAGTTCTGCAGAGGAACGTCATCCGTCTCCTCAACCCCCTTGAAGCTCCCTCCCCTTCTCTCCTTCTCCCCCTCCTCTCTCCCCGGCTTCTCTTCCTCCTTGCATCTGTTCAGTCTGTAGATGATGGAGGAGTCCTCCCGCTTTCCAGGACCAGACTCTTCGTCGGGACTCCCAGGACGAAGCTCTGGCTGCCGTTTTTCCATCATTTTTATACCGTCACCACTCGCTCGAGTCCACTACGTCCTAAATAAGATGTTCCGCCATTAATGTATTGGTCAGAATAATGTGTGACAGTCTGAATATAGCTGCAACATGAATTACCAAGCGTTTCCCCGTAGGAATGTAACAATCTATTCACATTGTTATTATTATAAGAATTCATTATGATTGCATGTTCATATTATAATAGTTATACATTAATTTTATCAATTACATAATTAACAAATACTTAACAAAACAAATAGTCAAAGATCAGTATAGGCAGTTTCTTGCTAGCTAGCGTCATTATTTTTCCTAATTACTAGATTTTACCCAATATTCAAATATTGTTTTATTAAAAATCGAATGCAGACAATTTTACCACAAGGGACGATAACACTCATTCTTTCCGAGAATTCAGTTTAAAAACGTTTCGAGGATTTTGTCATTTTTGTGAGCTTTTCTTTACGTTAAACCGACTGGGATGTGATTCAGTATTAGCTAATTATACAATCATGAATTTTTAAATTTATAAATCATAAACCTGGAGCCAGAGATATTTTTCAAATCTTCACTTGTTATTTACAAAGAGCTTTGTCTTGTGATTCCTGTGATTTTTCTCTCTTCTAATACATCTTCGTATATAATGCTTGCTTATGTCATAACGTTCAGCTAATATCGTAATGTATTTAAACCGACGTTTGAGCTCTGCCTAAAGTCATATTCGAATATATTGTAAAAGCTTATGTAGGCTGCTTATGATTTAGAGGTGAAATGATCGTCTTGAAGAGAGAGTGCATGCCAGGAGCACGAAGAGAGCTCTGTATCCATTCGTCGTCGGAATAAACCTCATTTGTTCCCGTCTTCAGTTAATCAAGAAAAAAAATGTAGAATCCAAAAACACTTTGACCTAATCATTTTTATATAGCCACAAATGTCAGGGGTGGTGTGATTCTCGGCGGTGTAGGCCATGGGGCTGTTGTTATAGCCGAACATAAAAGGTTTGTCATTTGGAATAAACTACACAGTGTTAGGGGTTTTAGTACACTTAACTCGATTCATGTCCTTGGAATATTATCATAAACGAACAAAAGACCGCCAATAAAAAAAGCGCACTTTTATTTCTGGGAATTCTCCAATAGGCCTCGCATCCGTTATTACATCCCGTACAGTCTGAACCCTCCGATCGGACAAAAGCGGAAAATATAGGCTGAAACAAATGTACATACCACCGATATAATTCAGACGATAGAAATCCAATTACAACCTTTAGGAACAACGAATACGCTGGTTTAAATTATATATTTTTTTGCACTTACCGTTCCAGTCGTGTTGTTGATGTTACTGTGTAAGTGGAGCCATTTTGTGAGTGGGTCATCCATGTCTGAGGTTTTCTTTTTTTTTCTTTTTTTTTCTGCCAGTTGTGGAGCAGTGTGTGTGTGTGTGTGTGTGTGTGTGTGTGTGTGTGTGTGTGTGTGTGTGTGTGTGTGTGTGTGTGTGTGTGTGTGTGTGTGTGTGTGTGTGTGTGTGTGTGTGTGTGTGTGTGAGCTATTCCTCGCTGCATCCAGTGCGCTGCCTCAGTGTGGGGAGCGGAACACAGGCCGCAATGTGGCCGAGTGAGATAAGCGCACGGCAGCGGCCTCTTCATTCCCGATAAGCCACTAAACCCATTATTTATGAAATGATTCATTATTATTTGGCTGTCGTGAGCTATATAGGCGTGTGGAGGGCAAAGCATTAAAAAAAAAAAAAAAAGCAAACAGGCATAGCGCAACGGTCTGTAACAACGTGAGTTACACTGCAGCCTGAGTTATTTGGAGGTGTTTTAATTTTTTTTGATGAAAGAAACAAAAGCTCAGGTTAAGCTGTTGACCTATTTATAATTTCAACAAAGGGGTTTTTGCTAAGCCTATTCATCCTGCAATAAGATAAGTGACTCTTTTTTATTTTCATTTTACCCTTAAAAAGAGTATATCCATTCATCCATATCCATGTCTGCATGTATGCGCCTTGAGGCTGGATGTGATACGATAGATGGCTCAAATGAAGAGAGAGTAATTATGATAACGATGCTGTATTCGAACGGGACACAATTATGTATCAATTAACAATAGATGTATACATGAATAGGCCGGAATGTGCTGTTGCATGTCCGTGTTTGTGTTGGAGGAGGAGGAGGAGGAGGGGTTGCACGGCGGTTCCCCGGGGCCCGTGGGGACTCATGGCTGGCAGAGATAAAAACGTATCGGCTCCTGCAGTCGCATCAGATAAAAGAGCAGCACGATAGCTGACCACGTCCATGGACAACCTAAATGGTAGCAGGTACATCCTAATAACGGATTTTCCACCCCGTTTTTTCTGTTCTCTTTTAGTCAAATACATTTCTGAATTTAAATAATCGCATACATTTAGTCAGATAAACTCGTAGCAGCAAAATATTGTGCAACCTGCGTCATTAGCTAGACCACATAGGTTTAAATAAACCCTATGTTTAAAAAAAAATAGTGAGCCTTATAATTAGTCACGACCTTTAAACACCTGTTGAAGCAGCAGTCACGACCATCATCCTGCATCCTGTGCTCAGCCTCACATAATCCCTTTTAACTTCTTTTTTTTATCAGCATCGTGTAGGGAAACCTCAATTGTGCCAAGATGTTTGTTGCTGGGGAGCACATGTTAATTAATGATCAAAATGATCTAAAATGTGCAAATCAATAGGCCTAATTGATTTAATTGAGACTGATTTAAGTATCAGGGGTTTTACTGTCAAATTAGGAAGATGATCCTAATTAATATCTTTGAAATACTCTAAATTGAAATGTTGCAAATATGCTCATGAATCAATTTAATAGATATACATTTTTTGTTGTTGTTGTGTGCATAATTCATGAGTTACAAAAGTTAATAAAATATTTTTATTTCAAAGAAAACAAGTATCAGTTTCCTGAAGCAATGGGTGATACAGCAGACACAAATGAAGGAAGGGATTCTGCAGAGCCCCAGGGAAATACAGTATGATCCATTAAACAACAAAGAGAGATAATTAATTGTGTTTATGTTTAAACGTAATTTGTGATGCAGTTGCAGTTCAGTGGAGGGATCTTTTTTTAAATAAATAGCTCTTTAGTTTAGGGTCTCATGGGTGAAGATTACATTTGTGGCACATCCTTCAACAAGTCAATCATCTGAAATGATCAATTAGATTAATGGAAACATTTTAACCATGCAACAAAATATGGTTGTACTCAAGGGTCATTTAGGGTGTCAAAATAAATCACAATTTGAACATGAAAAAAGTGGAGTCGTTGCAGTTTTTTTATAGTTTCAAATACTAAACGCAATCATCACATTTTTTTTCTTCTTTTTTTTGTAAACATAGTTTTAAGATTTGGTTAAAAAGCAGATATGTTGTGAATGAAAGGATCCCTATTATAAGTCTGACCAAAAAAAACATATGCAGAGAATCAAGTTGTGCTGGAGTTGATTTAGTATTTATAGTATTAAACATTTTATATCACAATATATACGCTATAGTTTCTAGCTAATGAGGCATTTCAACGACTGGATGTATTTTGTGATAGATTTGTAATTTTTTTATTTTTTTATTTGTCCTTGTAATCCAAATCCCTTGCAGTGTCATATTGTTGAACAACAGGAAATTAACCTCTCATCCCGTAATCTCATGTTGCCATTCTCAGATGTAAAACTGTGCTGAAATACACACTGGTGATCTACCATATGCTAGAGTACAATCCGTTGTGTTTGCACTGGTGAATTATAATCCACGGCTGCAGGAGAAATGGCTCTGTGCCAGGCCTTTATCTTCCCATTCAGCGCTGGTTGCGTCGGGCCGGAATGATCCGAAGAGAAGCGATGCTTTCTCGGGTCATGAGCCGCGTCACATGGTCCAGACTGAGTCCGGCCACTGCCTCTCCGTTCACCTGCAGAATTTCATCACCGATGCCGAGTAGACCTATGTAAGGGCCTTCTGCACCACCGTCACCCACTTTCTCTACATACACGCCTGGGAAGGAAACAATGACAGGCAAAGGCACATGAAGGCGAAGGAGTGGTTGGATCGTGTGAGAACGGAAGGGAAATATGGAATTTTAATTGAGAAAAAAACAGGTTAAAGCAGAAAAGGAGATAGAGGATGACTTTGTGTTTACTGAACCATAAAAAGCATAGGCCGACACACAATATTGTAATAAATAACATATAACAGCTTTACCGTTATTAAAAGCACTGTATCTGATGATGTTTGATGACCAATTTAACAGGAAAGACAATTTATATCAGAACGATGACATTTCAATTATATTCTCTTTCTCTTCTAATGTCTATTCTGTCTCAAGATAGACAACAAAAACAGCCTGGCAGTGAGCAAAGGAAAGGAAGTCATCACTAAATTGAAATACCTGCTAAACCGAAGTCCTCATTTAAGACAGTACAATGACAATATGGATTAAAACAAGTCACCTGTGTCTGGTCGACCTTTGCCCCTTGAGATGACGAAACCAAAGGGGCCATTTGGGGGTCTGACGAGTTCAAGGAGGAGGGTCCCATCAGGGAAAGCCTGGGTGACCCGGCCCACTGGACGCGCAATCCTTGAGGTAAGTACATCTTCACTCAGGGCCCTGTGAAGACCGAGCTGAGGACTATCAGGGCTGCAACGGCAGAAATTCAGATCCAGCCATGAGAAAATGTATGGAGTAAAACACTGTTATTTTATTCATCTCTGTCTTTCTTACCACTGTCGTGTTCTATGCCACTTACCTTGGTGCCAGGCCGTACGGTATATGCACCTCTCCCAGTATTGTTGAACGTTCTGTTCTTCTCTCTAAACTCTGCACCGAGGAGGCTTTGCGCAGTTGGGCCAGTGGCAGCACCTAGTGGCAAATAAATGGCACTGTCACAAATTGTGTTTTTCATATTGTCAAAAATTCATCAGGTTGGCTTTTGGAAGAGTAATTGTTTGGCTCCAACAACCCTCTAAAACTAACTATGTTTGCACATAATGCAAACACAGGCTGTGATTGGCTGTAACAGAAAATTGTTTACATCTACTTACAGCTACTCTTACAGCTGCCAAAAGGAAAACAAGGAGGGCGACAACAGAAAGTGGAAGGAAACATGGACAACCTGGAATGCGCCATCCATACAGGCAGAAAGGTCAGTATACTGAAAAGCCAATGAGGGTGGAACTGGAAGTTTAAAGACATGCAAGATGTTTTCTCCCACATTTATCTGATGTGGTGAAATAAAACAAAAGGACAACGGCAGAGCAGCACAGCAGTCCTGAACAAAATATAATAATAATAGCGTGGCATGAGAACTGTCTGCTGCTCTTGCTCACCGTGTTGAGGGTTTGCAGTGAGGGCGTCCTCTGCATGCGGGTGGTGTTCTGTGGTCTGCGCGTGGGGCTTGGGGAAGCGGAGCCGACCCGGGAGGCGGTGGGTAAGCTGAGCTGCTCCATGCTGCTGGAGCGGCCTCCTTTCACTAGTCTACCAACACTGTTCAGACCAATGGAGGAAAAGAAGCGACGCAGGAAGAGCTTTGGCCGTCCATCCAGCTTTCTGTAAAAGGTAAGTTACACATTGTTTTTTTTTGTTTTTTACAGTAATATAGACTCACAATGTATTATTATATAATATCATACCCGACTAAACCATCGATGAACAAGCCAGAGAAAAAGCTTGGTATAAAAGGCCTTTACAACTGGGTCTTTGTTACCAGAAGAGGGCAGGGTTGTCTTGATGTTCACAGAATAGTTTAATAACAACTTCCTGTGGACTGTAGGTCAGGGTTTTAATCTTCTAACTGCTACCAATCTGGCACGCTCAAGCCGTTTTGGGAACAGCATGAAGGGGGCAAAGGATTTAATGTCTAAGCTACGACGAGCAGCGTTATCTTGGCTTACCTGGACCCGTCAGAGTTTTCCTCCCATATGGCCTCAGCTCTCAGATGTTCTGCTCTCAACAGCTCGGCTCTGAGGTCCTCAGCCCGAGACATTACCAGGCCTCGTAGAGCTGGACGGCATTCAGGACCAGAACCAGGTTCACCGATACCTGGTAGAAAAGGATATATCATGTTCTTCCATTGCATTTTGTTCTGATCTTTTTTTTATTTTTAATCCTATTCTACTCTATTGTGGAACATTTTAAATGAGATTATGTGAATTCAATAAACAAATTTCTCGTTCTGTTTTATTCTATTCTCTTCTGTTTTGTTCCGTTCCGTTACTTTCCATTCGGTTTTGTTCTATTCTATTCCGCTCGGTTCTGTTCGACTGTGTTTCGTTCGGTACTGCATTGCATTCTATTCCATTCTATTGTGCAACATTTGAAATGAGAATATGTGAATTCCATTTTACAGATTTCAGCTTGTAATACCAGCCCGTTCTAATTCCCAGGGCGTCAAATGCTGATGCTTTGTCTGATACCGAAGCACAAAAAACCCCTAAGCATCTGTATGAGACGAACCGGGCTTTCACCAATGTAAACCCTGTCATTATTAGCTCAGAGAAAATGTTCCGGGAGTTTGATGACGTAAGTTAAAGGAGCAGTATATGACATTCAAACAACTATTATCTATGTAAAGATATAGTGGAGTAGAATTAAGTCACCCTCCCTCTGTGTGTGTTGTTATCCCGGCTTTTTATTGCTTTATTTACAAAGCCGGCCGCTGCTCATGCTTTTAGTGTATGTGAGCGTGCCTGCACTTCTCTCACATTCTCTCATTATAGCTTCTCTCATTACAGCTGATATGCCGTCCTGACCTCCAGCTTTGTTGAAGAAGGGTATGCCCCCACCCTCTGTTTCCCCTAAAGTCTGCTAGTTGTCAACGCCGTAGTTGGTACTGTTAGCGCTCTAAGCAATGTTAGATAAGTGGTTTTGTTGCCTAAACTTTAGCAAGTGTTTTCACAGCGTTGACTTTGGTTTACTGCGACCATGCACCGTGCTACCCAGTGCGTCAGACAAAGCATCAGTATGTGACGAGTTGGAGTTTTTGTGTCATCCAAATTATGCAGAATCCAAAATTATATGCCCACTTATCCACATAGGCCTAACGACCAGTACCTTAATGTTTAAGGTATCAGGTAATTTACTTGATGAGCATTATAGTATATATTCATTGGGAATAATCATCCCAAAACATAATATGTATATTCAAATTCATGAGTCTATTTTGCATAATGATTACTTCATTTTTCACACTGTACATTTTTAGGATAATAATTAAATGAATGCAGGACCTTTTGCAATATTATTAGAACAACAATTCTAAACAGTACTTTTATGGGGATATTGCTATACTTTAGAAGAAAGTACTTCTTCTACCATTGCTTTTCCATAATAGTAAATCCTCCCATCAGAAAGAAACAGTATCATTCTATGTGACATGTAAATGTCAGAGGCACTGCACTCTCTACACGACCCTACAAAGGAACTGAAATCTATCTATGGCTCTGCTCATCGTCAATGATAACTCACCTGCTCCATCTGGAGTGGCATCCCAGAGTTCAGCAGCTTGTAGGTCAGTGGTGAGCCGGGCTGGGGAGTACCTCAGGGTGGAGGGCCTGATACAGGGCACTGGGTTGCTTGTTGCAGGGGTCCCTTGGGTAAAAGCCACTGCACACTCCCTTCTTGCATCTGGAGAGTCCAGGAGGGCAGAATACTGGGATCCTCCCTCGCCTCCCTGATTTGAGGTAACCTGGAACTGAACCGTAGACGCAGCAGAGCGATTCCTTGAACTTGACTTCAGGGCTGACTTTATAGGCAGCAAAGGGGGAGGCGATTCTCTCGATCCACCAGAGGCCTCCAGCAAATGGGGTTCCTGAGCGACGGGGCTGTCCGGGGAAAAGGAAACCCCTCTACTCGAATTGACCCTGTTCCTGGGATTGGAGTTACGCCGTTGAGCCCAAGATGGACCGTAAGGACCATGACCAGACTCCAGTCGACTTTCACCTTTCCTGCTCCTTCTCCTAAGTTTCCCAAACCCTGATGGTTTCCACCCTGTGTTGCTCTCTTTATTTTCCCCCAGAACAAAAGCTCCTGCAAACGTGACTTTAGGACGAGTACTTGCCTCTGGCTTGTTATGAGGCACACTGCGAGGATACGCTTTTTCCCGTGGGTCCTCAGGCTGCTGTGGCTCAGGGTTCTTTGGCTCTGATGGTAATGAGACTGGCTGAGGCTCCCTGACCACGGAGCCACATGCCTCACATTTCTTCACTAGCACTATTATTTCTTTAATCACTGTTGTGGGTTCACCTCTGACACCCACAACGTCTTTCTTCGGTGAAGGAGGCAGAGAGACACTTCTATTGCTTCTGCTCCTCTCTGAACCACTACTGCTAGAATCCGTATTACTTTCTTTACTCTTGGACTTGGACGTCCCGGACCTGCTACGCTGTCTCAATCTATCCAAGTACCGAGATTCTGCTTCTTTCTCCGATTCATCCTCAAAGCGCACCCGTGTGGGGGAACAACCATAGCGTCTAGATCGACCACCTTGGTCCACCGGGGAAGTGTCTTGGTTGGGGATAAGAAGGGGACCAGATACAGTTTGAGCTGCATTATCTTCTTTGGTTTGAACAGCTTTCTGCACACGCGTTGGGGTTGGAGACTCTATTTGCTGCTTCTTTCTGCAAGAAATGACACAGAAGTGCATATTAAAGAAACACATAATTTGTCTGTAAGAGAGCCACACTTGTGTTTTATTCATTTGTAAGTTATTATCTTATGAAAGTGAAGCAAAACTGAACATTTAAGTGAAATATAATGTCAGACATGTCAATGCAACAGCCCAGTTAGATAAAAGACTTAAAAATAAGAGATTTTTGGTGATTAATTGAACAAATTAATTACAATAAATTGCAATGGGAGATCCAGTGCATGTAGTGGCTACAGGTAGGTTTGTTGTGCAGTCTTGGATGCAGGATCCAATGCAAATAGTCCTAATTGTCCTGCAGATATAAAGCAATTACAGCAAACAAAACTGTGTGATGTATACACTATTTCATGAGCAGAACCACACCAAACATTTTCTCAACATTGTCCGCTCAGTGTTTGAAATTACAAAGCACAGTCAAATTACAAAGCTTCAAGGCATTTTCATCCAGCACACAACATCGTTGCCAAAATGAAACACTGATTCATACCTTTGCACATCTACAAAAAAACAGTACAAACACAAGTGGGACATTCACAGTCTCGAACATCCTACTTGTGAAAATGCCAAAGAGGTCATAGCCCACGTAAGTAGATGTAGCCAACTTACACGGTGGATCTCTGATCAGAATGAGAGCGTCTGCTGGGGCGATCGCTTTTAACGTGATTGGAGCGAGCCTTGAGTCGGGCTCGCTCCAGAAGAAGCTTGGCTTGCTCATGTCTTGGGCTCAGAGGAAGCTCATCACTGATTACAAGAAGTGACCTGACGATAAGCAGAAAGATGCAAATTAGAAAATAAATAAATTGTCTAGGTGTAAAAAAAATACAGCATGGGAACGGGCAGCGTGAATTTGATTAAACTACTGTATATCCGCCATCTGTTTAAGTAAAATAAAAATATTCAATGAAGTCTTTAAATGTGCAAAGCTTATTGTGTGTTGTGACATATTCAGCGACATCAAATTCCTCGCGGATTGATTTAACATAGAGTGAGTGAATGAAGCTGCATCCTCCTAAGCTGTTTTATGTAATATCAGATAGCTAGACTGGGGTGTGGTACTGGCGGTGAGCAGCAGAGAGAAACGTCATCGTTCTATCTATCGTTATGCCCAGCAGCTAAGCTGCTCTGCATTGTGCTTCATCTGTACTTGTCTTTATCCCCCGGCCCAGTGATAAAGATAGCATGATACACCAGCCATGTGGATTATCCTTGTAATGGCCTGAGTATGATTCATTCTTTCCTGGGTGTCAAGAGAAGAACATATTGTGTATAATAGATTACAGTCAAACACTGACAAACACAGTATAAATAGCAGTCTGTTTAGGCTATTTCCCCTGCTTTATTTTGCAGTTAATAGGAATAATGACCAGAAGGTCAAGCTAAAATCTAAAAGATTAAATGAAAGTGTGAGCAGAAGAACAATTCAAGTAACTGAAAAAAAAGTGGTTTTATTGCTCATTTGCACATGTGTTCAATGGAAATATCTGTTTATTGTATCTTTTTTTTATCTCTTAAAGTAAAATTGTGGAAGAAATAGTTCAACTTTTTCACCTGGAAAGAATACGGTTCTCGCTATCAGACACACTAATACATGAATGTGTCAAAGTAACTCAAACTGAATAGCTGTGTACAATATCGATGACCCCCTTTTGAGTGACACAGTGTAAGTTACCGGGAATGGGGAGGGGTGGGATGTTTGTTTTGTCTCACTTGTAACACAAATATTTTTTTGAAATATGATTTGTCAATAAAAACACATAAAGCAGCTTTGCATTGCTCACCTCAAATAAGGTTCAAGTTCCTGAGCAACAATGGCTGAGTCTGAGCTGTCCAAAACCCCATGGGCACCTGCGACGAGCATAAAACAGAGAGGAAAAGTACACATCACAGCAGATCTGACATGAATAAAGTATGGATGTAAAAGCTTTAAAACGATCCTCAGGTTCTACGCCCACAAAAAATGGATTTCCCGCCTTTGTTTCCCTCAACATTTTACTAGCTTAGCCTAGTGTATTATTCTAGTTTAGGGTTCAGTTCTTATTTAGTGGACCATGTTGTGCGACTGCCAAAAGAGCCATCAGCCATGATGTGACCTACAGGGACTTGTGGGTATTAAAAATAATTGGGTCTTTGTATTATTGTAAGGATTTTCATAAACCTTCATACCATTATATTCCGTGACAGTCTCATAGGTTATCCCTGACTGATCCTTAATGTCAGTCAAAAAAAAAAAAACGCAGGTTATGCAACCACTGAGAGACGGATAAAGGCAGATTCCCCGGAGACAAGAGGGAGAAATCACCTGATCATCATTTGCCGATATGGATTGCACTGACTATGTTGGTATCGACACACAGGACAAATACACGGTATCACAAATACATAGTATGGGAAAATACATAATTTGCCACCTTACATGACTACAAAGACATTCATTAGCGCACAGATAGAGATACAAAACCAGGGACACTTCCCCCACCGCTCTGACTGCTAATAATAGCAACAAACTCATGCACATCTGCACATCTGACATCTGTTCAACTCTGGGAATCAGCCAGGTTACATACTGAATTTCTAAACAACATCCTCAGTAGACAGACACAGGCTTGGATAAGGCACTTTATACGGCTGTGGAAGCTGGAAAGTGTTCTAAGCAGATGAAATGTTGACATTAGAAAAAAAAAGGTTTACAATGTTTTGGAGGGAAATACTATTTCTGAAGCACTGAGCTGAATTTCTCTGCCTCCACTGGTATAGCGAGCAACAGACCCCCAGACCAGCTGACAACAGTTAGCACACATGACACATACAGTGCACGAAGAAGTCAATAAACGATAACTGAGCCACTTCTTTAAGTATATGTCAAGATACCGGTATGCTTGTTTTTTATTACAGAATGTTATGGAGCAGACATTAATGTCTCAGTCAGAGGTTTTAACAGCACTTCTATGTAATACAATCATTTCATCAACAAGCTCTCTGTCTTTTCATTTATTTGTATTTGTAGATTTTGACTTACAAAGTTTTTACATTTGACATTAAATACATGCTCTATCCCTCAAGAGACCTACCTTTACAATCGCCTCCGTACGCTGTGTCTCCATAATGGCCGGCACTTTCCCCTCCGCTCTGCTCGCTCTCCTCCATAAAGTTTTGAGTCCTTTCCCTTAACTTTACATACGCTCTCCGCTTCAGCTTTGATTTCTCATCAGCAGAGAGTAGCCCGCTTTCTGAAGACATGCTCTCCGAGCTGTCTGAACTGCACAGTTCTTTGGCGAGGTCAACAGCATCTAACTCCTTCTGCTCACATCTATCCAGGTAGCACTCCACACTGTCCGAGTGTTTGAACTCTGAGGATGCGTCGCTGTCATCCACACCACTTGCGTCATCGCTCCTGGTGCCTGTTTCGGCTGGTTTAGAAAACCTTTGAGGCTCTGTCGGTGCTTCTGTCTGAGCATGGTCCTTCGGAGGTAAAGTGGAGGGTGTGTTGTCAGGGCTAACGCCATTTAGAAGCAACGTTTCAGGGCGCACTACTCTCCAGAATCCCTTGGGTGGTGCCCAGTGTCTGGTTGACGTGGAAGACGAAATGGAAGATGTTGTAGAAGCAGAGGTGGTGGCAGGAAGTGAGGAGAGCACAGGTAGAGGAGGAGGAGCAGCAGCAGGAGGAGGCGATGGCTCATCCTTACTGCTGCTTGAGTTATTAGACAGAAGACTCTCTAGACTGGTGCCCTCTCCGAGCCCACAAGGCTGGCCTGTCAAAAAACTGGCCTGGTCCTCATTCCTCTCTGACTTCTCGCCTTCAGCTTCCTCTCCCTCCTGGAAGACCTGCTCTCCTCGTGCTTCAGCTGGAGGGCTGTGGATCTCGAAACTGACTTGCACCTCAACCTCCTCCTCTTCATCACTACTGCTGAAGGTCTTCGCAGTGCCTGATCGCCAGGAGGGGGCAGGCAGAGATAGCTGACCTTTCCCTCTGGGCCTCTGCCTGAGAAGGACTTCGGATGAAATCTGCCCAGCGGGACTGCTCACTAAAACATCTGTGTCCAGCCGTTCTCTTTCTTTCTCTCGATCTCGCCCCCTTATCCTTCTCTGTGTGAGTGACTTCACCTTAGTTTGTAGTGTGTGAACAGCCAAACTCTGAGCAGGAGGAAGTTGGGTGCTCAAAGAAGATGCTGGGAACACAGGCTGAGGGACAGGGCCAGTGATGAGTCCCCAGTTAATGGGAATCCCAGTAGGTAAAGGGGAACTGGATTTTGGTTGGATATTATCAACCACCTTTTTTTCCTCCATTGGCCGGTCATGCAAAGAAAAGTCCAGACAGATCCTATTGATAATAAAAAAAGAGACTTTTTTTTATATAGGCATGTGGACAAAAATATGTCTTTTACATCTGTTCGACATCTCTGTTACCGGCTACTTTCTATCTGATCTGCCTGCTGAAGAGATATGCAATGTGGATTCAGTCACGTTGACTTATCCACTGATTACTTTGCAGTGGACAGGATAATCCTTTAGAAGGAGAATAAGCAACTGCTGCCTGCAACTGAGCCCCTGCACAAATAAACAACATTATGAATGTGTGTTGTCAAGCAAAATCAACAACAGGCCATGCAATTATAAACGTCCTCTGTAAACCAGCAGAGAGAAAAAGGTTTGAACTATGCAGCCCTAAGAAATTGACTTATTTGAAGATCTTGTGTCACACACTGTCGATCGTATGAATAACACCTGGCCAATTTCACAAATATCACTTACATTATGAACAAAGTAAGCTTCACAACACATTCTCTGAAGCCAGCTTTAGTCACATAAATAGACTAATACACACAGTGAATAGTGTTCCGGGATATTAAGTGAATATTGTGTCATTCAAAACACAGTTCCAGCGTTGAAAGTTAACATAAATGGTGGTGCAACTGCACACATGTAAGTTACCATCCGTTCTAAAACATGCGTCAACCGTGCAGATATTGCAGCGCGCATCTTCGGGTCGGTGTCCAACATAAACGAGAAAGCAACTTTCATCTGCGGATTAAAAAAAAAACAGGAAACAAAATACCATCTCCAAATGTTTCTCCAGATCGTGGCGATGTGCTCCCGCTCACTCTTTACACTGTTCCTGGTCCGGGCAGTGTCAGGCGAGCCAGTAGCCTCTAAATCATGATTGGTCCTGTAATCCCTTCAGAAATCAGTAGGATTAGACGAAAAAATGAAATACAAAAATGCCTGCTTTAATTTAGTCCTTTCCTCGCGAACCCGTTGCAGAGTGAAGCTCTCTGTTGCGTAAGTGCAGTGCAGCCAATGGAAACATATATAAAAAATACAAATAATGGCTTAAAGGGCTTCTTTTTGTTTATAAATACAGCTGATCCTTCCCACTATGGTGGTTTATCCCTGTGCGCTCGCTCTCTCTCTCTCTCTCTCTCTCTCTCTCTCTCTCTCGCTGTGTGTCCGTTTCATTGGCGCGCGTGCGCACGCACACACACATACATATGCGCTCGTGCACAGTCAGCCTAATTGGGACAACGTTCTACTTTCCAGTTGCCACAATCCCCCCAGATGCGATCAGACTCTAGCAAATGCTGCTCAGTTTTGTGTCGTTGGTGTGCGTGCGGCCCAGTGTCAGCAGAGGGCGCCATTATCACACATACACACAGACACGCGCGAGCAAACATGCACGCGCACATACACACGTCTTGCCCAGCTAGCTGTAACCGGCTAGCGAGTCTGTTGTCGAGTTGACACCCTCCCCAAACCTCGGCAGCAGCTAAGCTGCACAGTCGACATGGCAAGAAAATATCGCAACAATTTCCTAAAGAAAGATGAAAATCTTCCAAGTCTTTTGGAATGAGTGAGTAGTCTCGACAATAATTGACCTTTTTCTCCTGACGGGATACAACGGTGGAAGCTGCATGTTTGATTTTATTCCCATTTATGACGCATAGCTTTGGTTAGCGTTGGTTGTTGCTAACACGACAGGGAGCTAGCTAACGAGCTAACCGCTAAAGAGGGAGGAGTGTGGTTTGTTCACCGTGCCGAGAGCGAGAGGAGTATTCGTGTCAACGTTAGCTGCGGTTCAAAACGTGATTAAAACACAATCCCAGTAGGGTGCTGGACATCCTGATCTTCTAGTAAATCAGAGTTCCGGGTGGAATTAAATACACGTCCAAAGCGGTTGTGTTGCTGGGTAGTTTCGGATGCTAGCGTTACATAATCTCGTTGCTGCGATTCAAATGGCTCCACTTTCTAGTGTCACTGTGGTTCTTCTCGAGCTGTCGTTTCACTTGACCAAAACGAGAAATGGTAACTAACGTTAATGCATCTAGATAGTGCAACGTGGTGGACTCGTAACTAAAGCTACATTCAAAATAATGACTGTATCACGACCAACCCATTTTATGTTTTATTTATATGTATATGTATTTTTCTAACAGGACGACGTTTGCCAGCTAGCCAACCTAGCAGACTAGCCACCCATAGCGCAGCCCGCTAACAGTGAGCTAACGCTACCAACAATTAGCTAGCTCACACATTGCCTCATTTCAGACAAAACATTCATTCGTGTTTAATCAAGCATACAAACTGTATCGGTACCAAAAGCAAAATCGTTGACACACAAATACAAAAACAATTCGTCGCATACTGTTTCCGAACTATATTAGCAAACATTAGCCTCATAACAAGTTAGATAGCGCAGAAGGACTTGGTTGTTAGCCTCTCCGGGACCCTTTGTCCATAGTCATAGTGGTTACCAGCTCTTCTGAGTAGGCCACACAGCAGTTGTTTTGATCCTTCTGCGTCGCTTGTTTCATCGGTATCTTACTAATATGTGCCGTGTCACCTCTTTTATTTTTTTGTATATGTTTTGTTGACATTGATCAGCGCATACCGGTGCGAAAGCAAAGCAGACACTCGGTTATATGTTTTAGCTTTTTAATGTAGTAATGTATCGGTAGTCCACCCGAGAATCCTCATGTTACTTTGTCATCCCGGTGCCTTTTAATTCATTTCTCAATTACAGATGCACTTGTGCATAGAACAGCCATGTTTTGTTAATGCACTTGGATATTGTTGGAATATAAGATACACATTATTAGGAAGCTACTTTCTTATTATTTTTTAATTTACGTTTTAATTCTCTTTGTCTTTCTCTTTTACAGTATTCATCACGAGATGTGATCCAAAATCCACAATGTGTGAGGACATTTAAGAACAATTGAGTTCGGAAGACAAATTCTTGATTCCAGTGGAATCTTCCATTTATATATATATTATTAGATTTTTTTTCTCTGTGTTAAAGCTTACATACATTTACACACACTCGTCCAATCAACATATAACCATGCCAGTGCAAGCCCCACAATGGACGGAGTTCCTGCTGTGCCCGATCTGCACACAGACATTTGAGGAGACTGTTCGCCGGCCCATCAGCTTGGGCTGTGGACACACTGTCTGCAAGATGTGCCTGAACAAGTTGCACCGTAAGGCCTGTCCCTTTGACCAGACAGCCATCAGCACAGACATCGAGCAGCTACCTGTGAACACTGCCCTGTTGCAGCTGGTCGGAGGCCAGGTAAGAATCATGTGTCTGTTTTATGCACTCGTACAGCAATTTTTGGCAAAGATCTTGTGTTGATTATGCAGAGTCCTTGTTGGTAATGGGAGGGGGGGGGTTGAAGTATATCAGCTCATGGATGTATTTGAGTAGTGGAACAGTTTAAAATAGCATTTCGATCTTGACCGTAGGATGTTTCCGAAATTACTGTTTATGTATTTTATTAGTTTTACGTACAGGCAATTGCACATAGCTTGGAGATTCCTTTATGAGTCACGCTCCAGTCATTGAGCAATTATTGTAATTATTTTGGTTTTCTGAGCACCGGCATGATCAGTGATGCTATATTTCCCTCAAGCCCTGGCCAACAGGGCGAGGCACAGCTAATGGTGTTTTCCAGGTATACACTGTATGACAATGATATCGTCAGTGCATCAATTATGAGTGTGTCTGATATAGTCATGACTGTGATGTCTTGTCTCTTAGCTGAGTGCCTTGCATATTTGTGCTACTAAAGATTAGTAGGGTACAGTGTCCCATCAAATAAATATGCCCTGATTGAAATAGGAATTATTATAATGGTTCCATTTCAGTTAAGGAAAATACGCTAATTTTTCATTATGTCCCAGAGCTGATTGTTGTTTTGGTCAGTATGAAAGAAAAAGTAAAGATGGTTATTTTTACAGTTTATTTTTTACAATAATTGCATTGGATTTATTAGATTACCTTTTCTGAAGTGTGATACAGCCAATGCATGAAAATACAAACATGACAAGAAATGCTTCCCCCAGTGTCTTGGCTTTATTTTAAATAGTGTGTATTAGTATTTTTATCTGCGATATGTGCAGTTTAACAAGCCATGACATACAGAGAATGGAGCATAAGCCATCAGTACATGATTCTTGAAATGTCATATTCTGTTGCTTTGACCATAGAGTAAGTAATGATCTTGTAAACTGAATAATTAGTGGAGCATACTTTAGTAGTTGCCTCTCACCATGTCTCTAATAGGATAATAAGCGCTTCTTAGGATACAGGGCACTTGCATCACATGTTTTATTGTACTTGACAGATCTGCATACATTAAGATTGCCTTTATTAAACATATCGGTTTATGTGTCAGTAGGTATGTTCTGCTGAAAGTGTATAGATGATTGCAGCTTTAACAACATTCCTATAATGTACATGGTTTGCCATACCATTTTAAATGTCTTTTTAATCCTTATTGTATTTGCATGTTCATACAAAGAGGTATTTTAATTATTAATTTGCACAGTCTGATGTATAAGCTAAAACAGCTAAACACATCTGACATTTAAAAAAATGATGACTGCGTTCCACTACACACACTACTCTTAAGATATCCTATCAAACATTTGTACTCAAAACATTCTACTTAAAAAGCTTCAGCAATTTCTATGGGTTCTTCTAATTATTTCCCTCTTGGTGTCCTGCTGAAGGTTCCTAAGTCTCAGCCAGTTGCCTTGATTACCAGTCCAGAGGACTCGCAGCATTATGAGGAGGCCAGGCAGTGTGTGGAGGAGCTGGCCCTCTACCTCAAACCTCTCAGCAACACCAGAGGTACAGAAATAACAATTTGCTTGTTAATTGATTTATCTTTATAATGATCTGTTGACACTGTTGCTGCCTTTAAATGAAACTCTGTAGGTTGTTGTCAACATGGGAAGTCCAGTACTCAATATTCTTTTCATTCAAGTGGTTTTTTTTTTATGTGGCCATGTACCCATCTCAAAAATAGTGCATGAAGTTATTTTTGCATGTCAGTTTCATGAAAGGAACAAGAAGAAGCTAGAAAAACATCATCTTACATTTTTCAAAACATGATCGTATGTTGCAATGTTGAACTTGGAGTTGTCGGGAAATTTCCACTTACAAAGCTGCGCGTATGACATCACTGTGTCGGGAAATAGACTCTTCTCGTAAACACGGTTAAACACAACCCCACTTGCAGGCACACAAACACAGATATAACAGGCAATTAAATTTTTTGACTATCAGCTGACATATTGCCAGTTTTCTGTTTTCCATCGAAAGTCCTTAAAAATAGAAAAGCAGAACTAGTTTTTGCATGAATGGTAAAGAATGTACCTCATGCAAACTTTGCTTGATGGCTGTAGAAGTGATAATAATTACATGATGGACCCAGTTTTGACAAAAAATCATTGCATGCAAATTTATGGTCAATTTATGGTCATTATTATGCTGTTTGTATGATTTTTTTTTTTTTTGATTTTTTTAACTGGAATGTTTTCAAAGAAAGACGGTTCAAAAGGATATTTCATATATGCTGTTGCCAATGCCACCACAACTCAGTGTCAAAACCATAAGATTCAAAAGGCATAGTTGTTTTTATTGATTCATCATTTATGGCTTTGTTTTCTTTTAAGACTTGTTGAAAAGCTAGTATATTGTTCACCTGAGCTAAACGTATAACAGGACATCCAAATCTTTAAATCCAGAATCACAAAACTGCAGTAAATGTATTGTTTTTATTAGATGTGCAAATTGTAGGCCGTTTCCTCAGTCAATCATTGGCCATGTTAATAATTGAAAGTGATAGTTTGACCTTTTAAAAGCTTGTAACAAAATGTATTTCTCATTGAAACAATTAATATAGGCTCTTTTCACAGGATAACGAGTAAATTAGGTAAGTAAATAAATATAAGCCTAATATAAATTATGCCTACTCCACCTGGCATAATTCAACAACATTTAGTCATTCTATTGAACCTACCGGTTTTATTGGAGCAACATTAGAGGCATGCAGGCCCATTCTTGTATCAAGGGGTAACAACAAATAACTTGATCTTCTGACCACAGTCATGAGTCTTTTTTTCTTTCTGAGCACACCTATGTAATCAGAAGTGAGTTATTTTAATGCAATTCCCTTTTGCTAAAAACGAGCTAATCAGATTGACAAGAGAGGAATTGTAAAAGGGGAAGTAACCACGGTAAACTGTCGATTGAGAGGTGCGTTATTCCAAATGATCATGCAGCTCTCTAAAACGGTTTCAACAAAAACGGAACATTCTAACCTTCATGGAGGTAAGATTTATTGCAGCACTGTTTTATTAGACTGCATTATTTTAAGATAGCTGTACCTGATAAACTGGCAAATGAGTGTATATTGTATCAGAGTTCATATTCCCATGGTTTATCAGTTGACCTGTCTAATCACTCACCAGGTGTGGGCCTGAGCAGCACGGCCCAGAGCATGCTGAGTCGACCCATGCAGAGGAAACTGGTAACTCTGGTCCACTGCCAGCTGGTAGAAGAGGAGGGCCGTGTTAGAGCCATGAGAGCTGCCCGCTCTCTGGGTGAGCGAACCGTCACCGAACTCATCTTGCAGCACCAGAATCCACAGCAGCTCTCATCCAATCTGTGGGCGGCCGTGCGTGCACGAGGATGTCAGTTTCTAGGCCCAGGTATGTAGTTTTACATGACCTGCGAAAATGAAACGAGCACGTATCCGTTTTTGAGAAGGAGCCGTACGAATATCCTCTGTAAATGTTTGCTTTTATGCAACCCCAATTTTACTCATGATTTTTGTTTTTCCTTTCTAGCCATGCAGGAGGAAGCTCTAAAGTTGGTCCTTCTTGCTCTAGAGGACGGCTCTGCACTGTCCAGGAAGGTGTTGGTTCTCTTTGTAGTTCAGAGGCTTGAGCCACGCTTCCCGCAGGCCTCTAAGACAAGCATTGGCCATGTGGTGCAGCTCCTTTACAGGGCCTCCTGCTTCAAGGTACGTCACTGATTGAGAACCAGAAGAACATTTCATATGTATTTTGAAGTTTTGTGGGAGATTGTGTACGACATGTGGTGCTGCTCCACAACAGGACTCATTGACAGGGGTAAAACAAATTGTCTGGATCGTTGTAGACCAGCTGCCATAATCAAACGGCAAAGGGATCTGTATCTGTCAATACAGATCAGCAATTATCTGCTATTAGTATCGGTGGCAAAAAAACAAAACGTGATCAGGGACCTCTAAAAGTTATATTTGCTCCCTTTTTTCTTTTGTGCTGATCCAATCTATGACTCCGAGTGTTATGCTCAGTTGAACCCCAAAATTCAATTAACTCTTTTCTTCTTCTTTGGTGACTTAGGTGACCAAACGTGATGAAGATTCATCCCTGATGCAGCTGAAAGAGGAGTTCCGTACTTACGAGGCTCTGCGGCGCGAGCATGACTCTCAGATAGTTCAGATAGCCATGGAGGGTGGGCTGCGCATCGCACCCGACCAGTGGTCTTCTCTGTTATATGGAGATCAATCTCACAAGTCACACATGCAGTCTATCATAGATAAGGTATGTGAGAGTAACTGTCTGTATCTGATTTGCTTGTTTCATAAAGGCATATTGCATAGATTATTTATGTGCTGTTATGCTATAAATTATGCAGTTTATAAGTTATTTATATTAAAGCATGTTCCTACAATAGAAGTCCTGTCTGCCATAAACCTACCAAAGCATTCACTCCCTATTTTTCTGCTTTCGTCATAGCTGCAGACCCCGGCGTCTTTTGCTCAGAGTGTCCAGGAGCTGACGATTGCATTGCAGAGGACCGGAGACCCAGCCAACCTAAACAGGCTGCGGCCCCACCTGGAACTACTGGCCAACATCGACCCCAGTCCTGGTAAGAAACAAGCACACTTCAAGAACCCGGGTTTTATAGTGGCGCAAGGGGAAGTCCATTTCACGTGGCGTCACGAGCTGGAACCCAAACAGTGGCCATTGCATCTTCTCCATTCTCTTTCACACATTCTGTATTATACCAGTGTATCTTTTCTAATATGTCTAGTATGTCGTAATTAGGAGTGTAAGGGTACACAAAATTACCAGCTCAGATGAATTTGGGATTTTGGGGTCACGTTTTAGTACGTTTTCAGTGCTTAAGAAAATGCAGAAAATAACATAAATGCATATTGTCAATTAGCAAAAATAAATAACAGAAATGTCTGTAATTTAAAGTATCTATGATTGTTTAATGCTCCATCATAAGACTGGTGTAGCATATGAACTGAACTGGCATGTAGTATATGCTCATTTATACAGGGCCGATACAATGGACTAACTAAAATGCATATGTGAATGCAGGTTTTAGTGGGGCTCCAGCACTAGCATGTATGCTTTAAAACTGTATTGTATACGGTTGAGTACGGTCATATATAAGCAGCAGTACTCTACAGCATTAGTTACTTTTGCTCGGCATGAATAGACTCGCCGTCTAGACGTTTTTGTTTCATTCCGCTAAGCGACACATTCTTGGGATGCTGTTGTAAATTAAACGCTTGAAGTGTATTCACAGATATAACGGACTTCAGTTTAATTGTGGTCATACAGTTTGAGCGTGATTCACCCAGCTAACCAGGATAAAACAATTTCATTCTACGGGGCTGATACAGCTGACAGCAACTCATTAAAACATGTTTTGTGTATTTATGTCTTATTAGTCAAACAATTACATAAATTACAGTATTAAGATTAAAGCCTGTGTGTGTCATGTTCTGTTTCCCCAGATGCTCCTCCTCCCACATGGGAGCAGCTTGAGAAAGGGTTGGTAGCAGTGAAAACAGTGGTGCATGGTCTGGTGGACTTCATCCAGAACCACAGCAAGAAAGGCGCTGACCCTCAACAGGTAAGTCTATCCATTGGACCACAAGAAGAGCTGGGACCCATCCCCTGTATAGTGATTAATTAACTCAGGCTATATCCATAAGAAATTAGAGTCCAACCATCAACATTAGAGCATCAAATGTGAAAATAGCTTTAGGAAGAGGGTTGTTCATCATTATAGAAATACATTATATGACACGTTGGCCGAACACTTTACTCAGATACCTATTGTTGTCTGTTTTTTATTTTTTTTTATTTGGTGAAATGTGTTGGTCTATATCACCCAGTCCCGACTACTACTACCAGCCACTATTGAGTGTGTAGTTCTGTTTGTTTTTATGCTAGGCGCCTTAAATATGATTTGACCATAATGACATAAATGTTGTATATATTTTCTCTATTGTAACAATACTTGACTTCCCTTTTCAGCCTCCTCAGCACAGCAAGTACAAGACATACATGTGTCGCGACATGAAGCAGAAGGGAGGCTGTCCTCGTGGAGCCAGCTGCACCTTTGCTCATTCTCAGGAAGAACTGGAGAAGTGAGTCTGATTTTAATCAACATTTAGCGTTTTTATTAGATATTGCAGTCGAAATTTAACTGTGTTCACACCATCCAGCATTTCTTATACATTTTGTACTGCGTTTTATGTTCATCAGGTATCGTAAAATGAATAAGCGTTTGGCAGCTCGCCTCCCTGGCTCAGGAGGGCTCATGTCAGATGACGGTCTTCCTCTTGACGTAGCAGTGACCCGGAAGCCTTCGCCTCTCACCAATGGTAGCGGTGGACCTTCCTTGCCCCAGCTAATTGCCCGTGGCACTGACTCAGTCCCGTATGAACTGTTGCGTAAACCCATGAAGATGGATGGAGGGAGTCCCAGTGCCCCAGGATCACCACCTGATTGGTGAGTATTGCATTCTCTGTAAATGTATTTAATTGGCAGCCAAAGAAATGGCAACTGCGTGCCATAGAGAATGCTGATTTCTTCTTCTAATAAACAGCAGCTGATTGCACTGAGCAGGGTTAGATACATCGTGAAATTTGGTTTAGACTAACAAATACTTTAGATATTAACCGCGACTGCATTCCTATAAATTGAATACAATTTAAATACTTAAACTTCAATTTACAGTATTTATCAGAAAAATCAAATATTTAATTTAAAAGTAACAACCTTTTTTGTTAGTGGCTTGATGTATTAATTGTGATTGTTGGTATCTGTAAATTGTACTTGTTTATGAAAATGGGAATGTGAATGCAAAATCAATTCACCTTTCTTTCAGTCAAATTCCTCTTGAATAGCAAATCCCAATTCTACCGAGTGTAAACACTAAACTGTTTGTTTATTTGACTCATTGACTATCAGTCCGTTATATTTTCTTTAATTCTAACTTTAATTCTTCTAGCATGGACCCTGGAATGCCCAAACCTGGTATGCCTCTGCCACCTCATGCCATGGCCCACCAAAGGATGCCAGTGGACCACCTCTCTGGGGTGAAGCACATGCCTGTGGTAGCCAGAGGTTCACCAGTCTACCCCCAGGCACCGCTCCCTGAGATGTGCTATGACACTCGCCCACCACCTTCTGCTTCTCAGTATGACCCCCCTCAGTACCCCACAGGTAGGGGTCAAGTAAACTGAATGACGCATAATCAGCTTGCTATTTTGTTGATAACTTTTTTTTTTTTTTTTTATTTCTCAGGGTACCCTTACCAACAGCCACCACAGTATGTCCCTCGGGATTACATGCGTAACCCACCTCCCCCCAGTGAGTCAGGACCCCCTTACCAGGACCCCTATCCTGGCTATGGCCCTCCAGAGCGCCCCTACCAGGCCCCTCACTCTGCTCCACCCTTCTCTTACCCTCACCCTCCGCACCATGACCGAGGTCGCCACGGGACCTACAATGGCCCGCCACCTCCCCCACAGCCTTACCCATCACAGAGGGATGGCCTGGTCAGAATGAGTCCCGCTCCTCTCGATATGCCCCCGCCATCAGCAGGACAGGCTAACTCCCTTTACCACCAGGAGCCCAGTTCCCGTGATAGATACCCTCCAGATGGCTACTATACACCGGGTGCCCAGCCTCCCCCCATGAGGGCTTATGTTAGGGTGAGTGCGTTTGGATTGCTCTTCATTTTATGCTATTTGCCTTTGACTCTTTGTGGTGCCAGCCTAGTTTCAAAACACAAACATAAATGACAGTAGTTCAGCAGCAATATTTATGTGTGTGTGTGTGTCTTAGGGGCCGTCATATAGTGGTTCACAGCCCAGCCTCGACTACCTGCACCGACGTCGGCAGGAGCTGTTATCACAGCTGGAGGAGAGGAAGGTCATATCCCCTCCACCATTCGCTGCCTCCCCCACTCTTCCTCATCCCTTTCCCAGCGACTACCCTCCAGAGGTTAGCACCATGTGAATTTTATACACCTCTGAGACTGGTTCAGATCAAGCATTTTACAATTTGATACATTTAAAGATTCAAGAATTGTATTAGTGACCTCTCTCTCTCTCTCTCTCTCTGCATGTTCTGTGTCTGCAGTATGGCGAGGAGAACTCCAAAACCATGGGGAAATGCAGAGAGCCTGACTATGCAGGACAGTACTCTCCCTGGTCTTGTGAAACGATTGGCTCGTACATTGGTACAAAGGATGCCAAACTCAAAGATGTTATGGTTCCTGGTACCATGGACATGATGGTGAGTTCAGGTGGACTCTGTTCGTAGTAACCATATCAGCATTTGGGGTGGAGGAATGATGCGTTGTGTTCTGTCCTGAATGATTCAGTGTTGATACACAAATGCTTAAAGGCAGTTAAACAATGTAACAAGCTAAATGACTGGACGATTGAGGTTTTGTCAATTAGTGCTGTTGAGTTGTTTGGTCTTGCTTGTTTGAAGTGTAATGAACCAGCACAAAACACAAGTTTTGAAGTGAAGAAAGGAACCTGTTCCTGAGATCTCTCCATATTCTAACCTTACCTCTCTCGTACTTTGAGTACTCAGAAGACTAGAAAGGCGCTGTACAAGTCCATTTATTATTTACCACTTCTTTCCTTGTGTCTACCAGAATGCAGAGGCAAAGAGTCTGAGGGAACAATCACTGGAGGCTCCTCGGAGGGGTGCAGAAGTGAAAGATGATGACCCGATCATCCCATTTGGCCCCCAGCCTACTGTATCACGCTTCGGTGCCATCTCCCGCACCTCAAAGACGGGCTACCAGACCACAGGCCCTGTGCAGGCTATGGCCTCCACTCCTCAGAACCCAAGCTCTAAACATATGGCCATGCCAGGTAAGAAACCATGTATAAAACCTACTAATATGGAGAGATTGATCACCCATCTTATCATATTAAAATGCCACAATAAGTCTGATGCTAAATATTAGAAATAATACATTGAATTGGATCCATATGCGTTTGTACCATGTGTTGTATACATTGTGTTTGTCCACACTGTCCACTACTGCTTCTTAAACCAATCTTTTGCAACATGATCATTTCACATACTTGTGGTGGTTTAAATATTACAGTTTGGCATGAAAATATTTCTGACAACCATTTTTCCACCTCACCTACAGCAGAATACACATATGGAAGCCATGGAGGATGGGGTGGAGCTTCATACCCCTCACACCAGACTGCCTCCTCCTCTCAGGGACACTTCAGTGAACGGTGAGGACTGCGGTGGATTTCCCGTCACCTTTTGAATATTCATATAAGGATATAACGAATCATCAGGCTTTTAAAGAAAATATCAGATCTACATGCATGAAAGTGAACGTTTGTGGCTTAAAAAGATGATTGTAAAGCAGTTGTGTAAATGTCTTCCTGTATTTCACTCACAGTCTGCCTATGGCAGCTCCAGACAGAGAACAGTTAAAGATTGAGCTGCAGCAGGTCAACCAGCAGATCAACCAACAGACCCAGATGCGAAGCATGGAGGTGTGTATGCTCTCTCACTAACAGGAAGAACTAGGAAGGTCTGAAAAGAACCAAAATGTATTATATAAATGCTACACAATTTGTATTAAATGTTGACATAATAATAATAATACTTACATTTTATACAGCGCTTTTCTGAATACTCAAAGACACTTCACATAGGACAGAGACAAACGGAACAAAAAAAATGGAAAGAAAAAGGAGCAAACAAAATAAATGAATAAAACATTGTTGGTACAAAAGAAAACTGGAAAAGCTGCAATGGAATGAGTCATGTCGTGGAGGGTAGGGTGCAGGGGTTAACAGGTGAAGGTGAGTTTGAAGAGGTGGGTTTTAAGGGCTTGTTTAAATGATGATAGGGTGGGAGCGTGACGGATGTGGATTGGGAGGGCGTTCCAGAGGGAGGTGCAGCAGCTGAGAAGGCCCTGTCACTCCTGGTCTTCAGAGTGTTCAGCGGACCTGAGGCAACGGGTTTGGGGGCATGGAGGGGAAGGAGGTCTGAAAGGTAGGGAGGGGCCAGGTTGTTTAGGGCTTTGTAAGTCATGAGTAATATTTTAAAGTCTATCCTGTACTTGACCGGGAGCCAGTGGAGGTTGCGTAGGACCGGGGTGATGTGTTCGTAGCGGCAGGTGGAGGTGATCAGTCGAGCGGCAGAGTTCTGAACATATTGGAGTTTATTGAGGATTTTTTTGGGAGAGCCATAAAGGATAGTGTTGCAATAATCAAGTCTGGAGGTTATGAGAGCATGGATACGAATTTCGGTGGTGGCAGAGGACAGGAAGGGCCGGAGGCGTGCAATGTTCCTGAGGTGAAAGACGGCAGTTTTGGTGATGTGGTAGGAAAGGGAGGGTGGGGTCGAGGATGATGCAGAGGTTGCGGATCTTGTAGGAGGGGGTGACAATGGAGCCATCAATGTTGAGAGAGAGATGGTCTGGGCTGAGCGGGTGAGGGAGTTGGGGCCATCCATGATCGTTTCATCCATGATTTGATATCAGTGAGACAGGTGGTGAGAGTGGAGTGGGTGACTATGGTGATGGTCTTGGAGGAGAAATAGAGTTGGGTGCTGTTAGCATAGCAGTGGAAATTGATTCACTGCCTTCATATTTTATATATTTATATCACCGCTATTATTTAATCATGAAAATTGATGTTGTGAAGAATAAAAACAGTTGGCAGTCAAGCTGCCAAGTTACTACCAAAATACAGTCAACACTGAAATATCTAGTCTCCAAAAAAAACGGTTTTCTATTTCACGCAGCATTTCTCCTGCCAGAAATTTCCAAATTGCGCACTCATCCTCTTCACTTCCTGTCTGGCTATCACAGGCTGCCAATAACTCTTTACTGCTGCAGAGGGAGGCCAGTGCATTGGCAGGCCAGCCTGTGCAGCCCGGCCAGGGCCAGGCAGCAGCAGCTCAACAGCAGCCCAAGTGGCCAGCAGTTGGAGCCAGTACATCAGCTGTCTCCAGTGAACAGCTAAGCCTGGAGCTCCACCAGGTGGAGAGAGAGATTGGCAAGAGGACCCGTGAGATGGCTTTGGTAAGGGAGGTGGGGGTGGGCTGTTGAGTAACAACAAGGGATGAGAGAGTCTAACTATGTATGCGGAGAGAAGTTATTGAGGGGAAATTGTTGATTTAGAAACGGAACTATCAGTTTTCTTTAAGAATCCCTTCAGCTTCTCTTTGTGGAAGTTGTGTTGGCACCATACAGCTTTTTATGGCAACACCAGGACGATGCAACAAATCATGCATACCACAATAACGGTTGTAATGATTCTAGGCCAACGGCTTAAGTCTTCAAATTAAAAGACACTCGATGTCAAAAGCAAAATATTTAACTGGGTGTCTTTCCAGCAACTAAGCATGTTTTGTCCATCTACAAATCAGGAAAACCAAGTAACCCATGATGTTCAGCAGTATAAGATTAAACCTGCAGAGAATGGACAACCAGAGCATAAGACTCAGCTAGAAGAAATCTCCCTGGCTCTTGGGTGGGTAAACACGTACTTTAATAGAAATATATGTGTATACTCCCTGAATATATATATATATATATATATATATATATCTATCTATCTATCTATCTATCTATCTATCTATCTCTATATATATATATATATATATATATATATATATATATATATATATATATATATATATATATATCTATCTATCTCTATATATATATATATAGATATATGTGTTTTTCTTTATTAGCATGACCTCTTCCTAGTGTTTCCTGTTCTTACCTGGGTTTCTTTTCTCTGCCCTTAATTCAGCGAGGTGTCGAACGGCTCCAACAGTCTGCAAGACAGTGCAGTGGGCGGGTCCATGCTGTCACTGACCAATAAGACGTCTGCTTTGGGCTTGTGCTCTGATCCAGGTGCCACTGGTTCAGAAATGCAGAAGAATGGCGTCGTCCATTCCTGCTCATAGGCAGTGCACACACACACACACACACACACACACACACACACACACACACACACACACACACACACACACACACACACACACACACACACACACACACACACAAATGCACACACTCAAGATGCTCAATTGAAAAGCATGCACAGGCACCCATTCTATTTAGAAGATGAGCAGTATCTGCCGTGATATGAATTTTCTTTCTTTTTGTTCTGTGAATGAGCTTTTTTTAAATGACTTTCCTTGCCTGGAAACCAGAGCATATGATAACATTTCTTGTGTGTGTTACTTTGTTTTCTTTTTTTTTGTACTGGGATTAAAGATAAACAAGGCTCACCATAGATATATCAGGAAGAGAAAATGGTGGTGATGTTGACGGTGGTATTGTAATTTCATTCAAAAAGGTTAGACCGGTTCCATTCTTAATAAACTTAAAACAGTCATATTTTTTTTTTTGATTGATCCTCCCATACAAACATATTTTGACATACAGTTGGATGCAGAGGAGCAGATTAACAAACCCAATCTCACACTCTGAGGAACGTCTCTTGCATTCTGACGATCTTGCAGAAGTCTGTCACTTGGTACTCAACCCCAGAATCGTAAAAAAAAAGGTGTTTGCTCTGATGTAGATGTTCTGAGGAGGGAAAAGCCATACAATATTTCACGAGTATTCAGCTGAAATGGAGATGCAAGGTGTTTCAGAAATCACCGTTGCAGCACATGCATGTCTTCACCTGCCACAAGAAGTATAATTTTATTAATGCGTTTTACGAACACATCATGTATGTTTCATACTTGAAAGCAGTATACTATATATTTAATTGAAGCAATCTGTTTTAAAGATTGCAAAAAGTCTTTTTGATAATGAGCTTTCCACATGTTTTCTATAAAGGAATCTACTATGTGCTTCTCTAGGTTGTGGTGTGACCTGATGTGGTTTGGTTGTTGCGCCTGTGCTCCGTAGGGCTGCATTCAATCCTCGCTAACCATGTTGTGAGATTTTTCACAGCATGCCCAAAAATATATTTTCGGGGGGGGGGTGAATGCACACATTTAGGCTGACAGAGTACATCTTTCTGCCTCAGGAGTCAGTTGAAGGAATGTCTTTATAAATTAGGGTAATTAAGGAATTCCCTCCTCAGAGCTTCTCATCTAGCCACACAAAAGGCCTCCCCATTGGGATTATCTTGTCATTTGTTCTCCTAACTTCTATGAAGTTGCCTTCCCTTGTGTGTTTTTTTTGTGTTAAATTTTGCTTTATTTTTTCATGCTTTACGTTGTTTTACGATTTTGGGTGTGTATCTTACCTAGTGGAGGCTTTTCTGTCGGTTAACTTCATGCGTGTCCTCCTCTGTTATGAAATGGTTTAATTCCAAGCAAAACCTAAACTTACCGTTTGTGTTCCTAGAAAGGTATTGGTTGTAGCGTTTTAAGCTACACAGTGCATTTAAAATCATGTTTACAGTTGAACATATTGGTGTTAAACAAAACATTCTCTCAAAGACGGCTGTCCGCAAAAGTCAGACTCGATACGTTCATTTATATCACATTGAGTATATTGAAGCATTTTTATTGGTGAGTATTACAATATCCTACTTTGCTTTTCACACCTTGATGTCATCATCACCACCATAACCACTATGATTGCTCTTTATCCGACATGTAAATTGTTTACTGCTGATGCTCAACATGGAGCTCTTTGCCTTTTGTAAACAATTAGCATGATTGGCTCCAGATTTTACAGCTCTGCTCAGAGCAAGTGAGCTCTTGTTTTTGAACGGTTGATGGATAGAGGAGCTCTGGGTCAAGTTGTTGAAGTTTAACGTTGACCCTTCGTTTTGGTCAGATGAGGGGTAATGAGAAACTTACAGTTTGACAAAATCCCTGATAACTGATGAGTCAAAAAAAAAAAGACACAAATGTTTTGTGTCTCTCATCTGGGTTGTTTGATAGGCATCTCTTCCGATATGTCAGCGCCATGATAGTAGATGTTTGGGTTTTTCTTTTTTTGAATTTTTCCTACCACACTTCAAGCCTCTGGCTGCTCCTTGCTACATTTATTGTTTAGGTACACAGCTCACTTATACATATGAGTATGTATACATACATTAATATACTAAAGCACTATTAATGTGCCACCTCTTATTTTACTCGCTCAGCATTTATATTAAATGATCTCTATTTAGAATCAGCAAAAATGTTTTTGTTTCTTTTTGTTGTTTGATTTGTTTTCTGTCCACTGGTTGCCAACACAGACTTTATCCTTTCCCAGACGAAGGACTTCTGTGCGCATTGATGTGTGTTCACTTAATCTTTTGTGTTCAAACAAAGATGTTCTTTATAGACTATGCTTCCGAAGAAGACAAAATTCTGTAACTTTGGAAAATGTATGGAGAAGTTTTGTGTGTGCTAGATTGTATTGTAGAAAATGTACCCTACTTTTTTTTTTCCCTCAAAGTGTGCTGTACTGGGTGATAGTTTTGAGGTATTAGAAAAGTGTTGGGGGTTTTTCCCCCCCGTCTGTCCCCTAGAGGATATTCCGGAAGTCTCCGATGATAGGTTGGCCTTAAATCCTCTTGCAATGCCCCTTTACCTTGTCTGCTTTAGGAGCATGAGGTGATTTCAAAAATACTAATTAACACTGAATTGGACCGATTTAGAGTCACACAGATGGACTCTAGTTAGATCACCCCTCACTTTTTGAAAATGTTATGTAGAACAGCAACATGCAGATAATGCAAATCTCTCAAGATTTGAAGCAAAATATGTTATTCTTTTTTAAGGAAATGTAGTTGACCTAGCGCGGTTTGTAGACCTTTTCTCTTTCTCTTGTTTTTTTGTTTCTGCAACGGTTGAGTGAATTTACTGATCGGCAAGTCTTACAGTTTTTAATGCATCACCTGCAACTAAGAGTATCTGAGTGACATTCACACAATAGCTTTGTTCTCCTTAGACATATATTTACAATAAATTGGCCCACCAGCTTAATTCTGCTGTTATAATGCCACAAATTGGCAACAGAAGGCGTTAATTAAATATTATGTTTCTCACCCTCTCGAAGTACAAGTCAACCAAAACTAACACGATGCTGATTCTACCTGATACGTCCCTTCAGGTCTGAATGAGTCTAAATCCCCTGTAGCTTAGTAGAACCAACATACAATGACTAATTGGGGTGGTTTACTATATAGTAAATGGCAAAGCTGTTCATTTTCATCTGTGTGTTTTTGTATCTGAGTGGAACTGCTGCCTCTACCCCTCATTTACATAACCAGTTAGCCCCTCCACTCCCACCCTTGACCACTGAACTCTGTTACTGCTGTTTGAGGCTCACATTTTATTCCCTGACTTTCTGGGGAAATTCGCAAATGGCTATTTTATATGATTACTCCCTTGTAAAATATCTCTTAAATTAAGGTACAGGTTTGATTTCAGCAAGAAAAAGTTTTTATATGTATATTATACTCCATTAAGGAATGTCTAGAAATATCTTCCTCCAATGTGGATGTAGCCATTATTACGCCATTTTATGACTTTGTAAGAGAATTCACTGTGTGAAAATTGGTTTGCATTTTTGTATAATACAATCTGCTTTTTTTTTCGTTTGATACGAGAGGGAGGTCAAACTGGAAGTTTGAAGAGAGAAAAAAATGAACCTGTGAAATTGAGAAAACAAAGTGTAACTTATGTACAACAGTGATTCTAAGCTGAGGGGAAATGATTAAATGATATTGCTAACTCTGAATGTTTGTGTGATTGTTTTTAATTTTTTTCTAACAGTTCCGCTAAAATAAAGAGTAACTTGAGCTCTAGAAGAACATGTCTTTCTTTACCTTGACCCCCAACCACTTTGTAAAGTGTGTTTATACCTTAAAGGTATTTCATTAGGTAAAAGGACTGGGTGTGCTATGATCTAAGGCACGGAGCAGGTCAAATTAAATAACATTTTTATAGCCTATCGATAAATTATAATTACAGTCTAGGCTTTGTTTGGCCACAATTGTGAATATTCGGTCACAAGAAATGTTCAAGTTTTACAAAGATATACCTTTTCTATTACCACGGATACAGTGGCACAGCACCGGTCCTTGATGAACCGGCTTCAAAAAAATATGGAGGACGAGATGTGCATTATATATACATATATCAATAAATAATACTGTGACTTCTTTTCAACGTACTACACTATTTACGATTTACTTTTTTTCAACCAACTTTTTTTTCCATACTATTCTATGACTTATTTAAATGTCTTTAAAATACCATGCTATGACTTTAAAGCTATTTTAGAGACGCTGTATTTTTTTTTTGGGACATACTATATTCAGATGTTTTTATTTGAACTATACTAGAACCTTTTTTTAACATAAACTAACATTTTAAGAATTCTACTAAACTATACTATGACTTTTTATTACGTTTATCCAATGTACTATCCTAGGACTTTTTTTCACACGATACTATGACTTTATAACATTTCTATGATATACTCTTTTCTGATTTCATTCTCACGTAATTAATTTTCATGACATACTGACTTTTTAATGGCATACCAATCCTTCGACTGTTTTCCCTGATGCTGCAAATAAGAGTCAGCCGATATTCACCTTCTCTTAACACAGTAGCTCCTTTATTTTATATTACTGAAGTACAGTAGGCTACCATATGTGGCCTTGGTTTCCCATAGACCAGCATTTTGATCATCGTATGAACATTTACCCAAAACTGTATAATTTCAGGACAGAGACAAAATACATGGGAATGATTTATTGCCTCAAAGCTTCTCCAACATGGTTGTGCAACAGACAAGAAATTACTCTGTTGGGTGTTACAAAGAATCTACTCAATTCTTCCGACTGTGTTCTCTTCGACTGAGTATGTGAAGATGATGTCGACTGTTGCGTTCTCCAAATATGCAATCATTCATCTTCTGTAATATTGACCCCTTGTTCTTTTCTCAAATCAGCTTTACATGTAATGTGTTTCCTCTTCTCTCCAGGTGCGGATGTAACGTATATATAATATTCTATATTTGATTTGTAATATCCATTCATCGTTCCACGGTATTATTTCATTTTTTTAAAAATATAGATTTACATTGTGCTTTATTTCTTTGTCATATAAGTCCCTTAATTGCAAATATCTGAAAAATGGTTCTGGTTGTTTAAGGTTTAATTTAGTTTTAGCTCCTGGAAACTCAGAACATTCCATATTTGTATTACTGTGCATATTACTGTTGCTTGAACCTCTGGTCAAGAGTGCATCATAGATTCTACTTTAGGCAATCTCAAGATTTCTTAAGGCCTACTGTCACTGACCTCGTTCCAAGACAAACACATAATCTGAGTTTTTTTACTCCACATTTGTAGGATCCCAAGTCACATGTCTTCCATCATCCAGGCTTGCTAAAGTGGCCATGTCGGACTCCTCCAGATGGAACCCAAACACCTGAGTTTGAGAGAGCAGAGGAAGAGGAGGAGAAAGTGGGGTTGAGATGGGAAAATCAATGGCTGTGGCATTAGATATTATATTATAGTTGTCTTCTGATTACCTCACTGCCTGCTTGCATGAGAAGGACCAACAATTGTTTATAGTCACTACATTTTACCAAAGACATATTTTATAAAAAAATGCAATAGTCATTACTAGTTTATGGAGTTACAATTCAAACAACTCCGATGCTTATATAGACAGAACAGGTCTTTACAATCAAGCAAAAGACTGCAATGCATTTTCAACTCACTTGACAATTTTCTTGAATCCTCTCCTTTTTGATGGATTTCGGTATTGTGACAACTCCATTCTAAGGATAAGTAGAGAAAACATAGCGTTGTAGGTCAAAATAAGAGAAAAAAAGTTAGGCCAATTAAACTTATGGCAGGCAATATCTGGACCTGAATACTCCAGCGGATGCAGATCTGAGCTGACGTGCGTCTGTATTTTTGTGCGATCCGAAGAATAGTTGGGTTGTTGAGCACTTGACCTTTGGCCAGAGGACTGTACCCTTCAAATACAATGCCCTCCTGACGACAGTACTCCACCAGTTGATTGGGCTGCTGGAAAGGATGGTACTCCACCTGGTGAGTCATATCATTGGTGAGTCATATCATTGTCAGGAAAACATCACAGGCAGGTTACTGTAGAGGTCAGTTTAACATGGACTTGTATACTCCAACACAGTGATTCATGTTTTGAAGCATCTCAGAAAGAAATACATTAACCACATAACTGTTCCTATTCATGTTGGAGAACACATTTCTATTATTCAATCATTTACATACTTGGTTAACATGTGGCACAACACTACAGTCTTCCTTTAACTCTTCAAGGTGACGAACCAAAAAGTTGCTCACTCCAATCGCAGAGCACAGCCCTATAGTGACAAACAGGGATGCGTGTGCTCTATGAAAATCCCCCACTCTGTCACTTATTATATACTTTTCAACTGTTTCCCAACATTATCTTCTATGACATGTACTTTCTTTATGCAGTTCCTCCAGAGCTCTCCAGGTCTCAGCTCTCATCTCCCTGTTGGAGCAACCAGGTTGCGTTGACTCAGGCCAGTGCATCAGGTACAGATCTGAAAATAAAAGGGGTCAGGTGATGATTTAATGAAAAACTACAAAAGATAGGAGGACGACAGACTGTGTACAAAGGCTAACATGATAATATAGAAGCAAAGAAGCGTCAGTATTACAGGAAGTTTCTCCATCTCCCATCAGAAGTTAAAAAAGAAGATGGGTGCTGCAATAACATAGATAACTGTAGTTTCTGTCTTTATCAGAACTCATACCAAAGTATGTCACCCCCATCTGTGAGCAGGAGTCCAGGCAGGCTTTCTTTGCAGCTTTGTATCCATAGTCCCCTGGCCACAATTTATTGGTGACCCACAGATCCCTTCGTGGTATCCCACTTTCTCGGATGGCGTTACCCAGGTTCTCCTCACAGCCGTAGCGCTTTGCTGTGTCAATGTGGCGCACGCCACACTCTGTGAGTGCATACACAATGGTATCATGGGAGTATCCGCCATCATGTGAGGTGCCTATAGAGAAAAAATAAATAACTAAATATCAGCCGTTAAAAGCAATGTCAGTTCAGTTCAATGTTTTTTTTGCATTTAAAAAAAAAACTGTATTGCCAGCCTGTGTGAACATATAACTTAACAGCAGAGGTGTCAAGTAACGAAGTACAAATACTTCGTTACCTTACTTAAGTAGAAATTGTGGGTATCTATACTTTACTGGAGTATTTATTTTTCAAACGACTTTTTACTTCTACGCCTTAAATTTTCACGCAAATATCTGTACTTTCTACTCCCTACATTTTAAAAATAGCCGTGTTACTGTTTCATTTTGGTTTGTTTTCACTCCGGCTTGTCATCGTTCAAAAACACACACAAAACCTCTCCGCCCCGTTGCCCACAGATACGTGCGCGCGCACACAGGTGAGCGCTGAGCACATACACCAGCGGACAGAGAGCGTCGAAAAAAATGTCGCGTGAAAAGCAGACCGCTATATCTGCGTTTTAAACGCTCCCAGGGTGAAGATGCAACAGCAGGTCTCCTGTGAGGAGCAGCGGAGTTCTCCTCGCACCGGAGCAGCTCTCTGAACCCGGAGCAGCTCTCCTGCTCCACGTGAAACGAGCCAAAGTGTTTGTGTCTTCTACCAACAATGAGCTGCTGGCTTCACATATTACAAACGTACAAAGTACACGGATATAAAACTAAGTCATTAATAAATACATGGACAAATGCCTGTACTTTCGGGTAAATGGTTACGGTACGCCGTTAACAGGTTACGCATGCGCGATTTGACGCGACGCCGTGAGCTCCGTGAGCTCGTCTTTTCCTGCTGTTGTGTTTCTCAAAATAAAAAAAAGATCTAAGCTCAATATTGAGCATGAATTGAGAGAGGCCGTATCAAATCTACAACCCCGGTTATAACATATGTGTCGAGGAAAGCAGGTCACATATCTGCACTCATTCTGTTTTGTTTGGCAAAAAAAATTAAAAGCTTATTGTTTTCCACAATGAGCTATTTAGTAGTTACTAAATATGAGTTATTTTTTGCACAGATAGAACTTACACAAAACATTGTCTGATGGGGCAATCTGATTTACTTGAAAGTGATTGCAATTTTCTTTATTCTGTTTTTTATAGAAGCACAGATGAGTCACACAATTATGTTATTTACAGAAAAAGTTTGAGAACCACAGCTTTAAGTGTTTGTGTTGGAGTCACCGCCGCCTATTTTGCACTATTACAATACTTATAGGCAACTAGTTATCGTGTCTTCCACTCCATGAAACACATGTTAATGCTCAGTAGTACACATATGGTACTTTAATGTATTTGCATTGTAATAAAATGTGATTATTTTAAATGGCCATATATGCAGCTGAAACGGGTAGCCGAGTGCATCCCACATTTTTCAACAAAACATTTTAAAACATTATAGTCATTATGGCCTTTATAAAATGATTATTTTGGGGGAGGTGGGGTAGTGCACTATAGGCCCCTGAGACGCGGCTTAAGAGTTTGTCCTTAATGGAAAAAAAACATTCCCCTGACATTACTTTTACTTTTATACTTTTAAGTAGTTTTTAAACCAGTACTTTTACACTTTTACTTAAGTAAAAAGCTTGAGTTGATACTTCAACTTTTACAGAAGTATTTTTAAACCCTAGTATCTATACTTCTACTTGAGTAATGAATGTGAATACTTTTGACACCTCTGCTTAACAGTATATTATGTATACTATTCAAAACATCTTAAAGAAAAGTGAGGAATTAGTTTAAATACCTAACTGCCACAGCTAAATTAATTTGTCTGAAAACACCAGCAAAATTAATTCTTCAAGAAAGAAAAGACTGTGAAATATCCATGTTGTGTCAATCTTTCCACTTGGGAATTATCCCCAGAAAGGCCTATTTAAAGAATAATGATGAGATATCAAATCAAATAAAATACCATGCATACTTATGTTCTCCTTCTGTGGCACAGGAGGCTACATACATAACAGTGAAGCATCATACAGAGTGAGCATGTATTGTATTTTGTATTACGAGTCAGGTCCAGTATTTACTTCAGTAAAACTTACCTAATCCGAATATTGGAATCTGCAGCCCATTGGAAAGTGGGACTGTAGGGCAACTCAGTTTTGGGGCCAGAAGCATGTTCCTCTGGGCAATGCTGACGAACCGGAATCACAACAAGTGTTGTACTTTGCGTCACAAGTACTTACACAACTTGCAATAATACACACCCGATACAAACAATCCAAGCGCTGCACCACTAACAACACGTAATTGAGTTTTGTTGCAACAAAGCGCGATGAAAACCTTCAAGTTTGAGTTGTTCGTTAAGTTGGAGTGTCTCTTGCTTTCTGTCCTAAGGGAATAGTGTTTCTGAAGTGGGTGGAGTTGTGCCTCCACGGGGAAAAAATACAAATAAAAAGGCATGACACCCAAGCCTGCTCAACAAAGATGGCGGCGGTGTCCAATAGGTACGAAATACGCTCAAAACTGATACGCAACACTGTGACATAGACAACCGTAGGGCATACAGCAACTATTAAATCTCGTTTTTCGAGAAACGCTACCTGGCAATGTGCCTGGGTTTCCCAACAACGTAGCAGACCTGCAATTTAGGTTGCGGCTAATGTTGGTTTTGTCGGAGATCTTTTCTGTCAGGCTCTTTGGTTAAAGTCATTCATGATGGCGACCATGTAACGAACGGGCTGTGCGCGGCGCCAACACGATGAGGTGAGTTTGGAGTGGAGACTGAGAAATAACAACATAGTTTCTACTGTGTTTAACGCAAAGAAACAACTATCGTGTTTGCAGCTAAGTATAGTGAAGGTTTGGCGATGTGTGCAGGCCTACTAGCGGTTATAATACTGCCCCAAGAATACTGTATGTCAAACATGAAATCAAAGTTTCAGGTTTTGGGTAAAATAACATTTATTTATATTTGCATATCACATTAATTCAGTTAATTAAATGCAGGTTTGTGAATCTTGAGAAACTAGCAAGAGTATCCAACTAAAAAAACTCAGGGTTTCCAACTTTTTTTTCTCTCCAATGAAAGCAGCACGAGCTCCAGAAGTTGCTAAATGTTGCAAGAAAGTCGTAAAGTCAGCAACACTGACAGCCCGTCCCGTCAGTTCTCACCTCAAACCCCCCACCACCAAAAAAAAAAAAAATCACACTTTTCTTTTTTAGTACAAGCAGAAAATGTCGGTAGATAGACAGAGGCATTCATACATTCAGGATGAAATAAATGAGTAAACAGGCATGTCATACAGTTTTGTATGGAAGCCCATTAACGACAGTAATATATATATATATATATATATATATATATATATATATATATATATATATATATATATATATAATGAGATAGAAAGTCATAATTTCCCACTTTGTGCCTCTCACCATGTGCAACTCCAGGAAAGTCCAACCCTTCTCCAGGAGCTTGGCTACAGAGTTTTTCTTTATTTTTTGTAACTGCTCTTAGTCTGGGCTCTCCTCCAATACCTGTTTGTCAGGGGCTGATGCCCAGGACAACCTAGTAAAGTTATAATGATGAGATAGAAAGTCGAGATTATGAGATAAAAGTTTACTGGTGGAAATAGGCTTCCATTCCTGTGACTCCTGAGGCAGCTGCTTCTCCAGCTCTTTTGACACATGGCATGTGAATGTCTCCCGAGTGGAGTCTTATTCTAACGCCGGTGGGGCGGAAATATTTAAACCGGGAGTTCATTGTGATGGGAAGTCCTGTGATGGGGCACCAAGGAAAGAGTCCGTAACAGCAGGTCATGGCATACTACAACACCTCATCAGAAGAAAGTCCATCAAAATATCGAAGAAGAGGTCTCCAGCAAGCATAAAACCTATCAGAGCACCCTCTAAGAGTGAATTTAATTTTCTCCAATTTAAGGAGGAACAGGATATCATGTAACCATGCTTTGATGGACGGGGGTTGTGAAGATTTCCATAAGAGAAGGATCTTCCTACGGGCAATTAAAGAGGCAAAAGCAATAATATTGTCCTGAGTCGCTGAGGTGGCAAGGCTGTGAGGAGATCTACCAAAAATAGCTATGTGTGGGGATGGATTAACGGTTATACCTAAAATGTCCAAAATGGATTTAAAAAAGGACTGCCAATAATTATCTAATTTGGAACAGGACCAAAACATGGAGTCAGGTTACAAGGAGTCTGGAAGCATCTACTACAGGCTTCATCCATTGACTCTGGATACATTTTAAAGAGTTTATGTTTGCTGTAATGTAGACGGTGGAGCACTTTAAACTGTATGAGCGATAGCCTAACACAGCTAGAAGAGGAATAACAGCCTCAAGAGCCTTTTTCCAGAAATTCTCAGAAAAGTTTGTTTGTAATTCAACTTCCCAGTCTGCTTTAATCTTATTTACCGCAGACTCCTTAGTTGTGAGCAGGAGGTTATAAAGGAAGGAAACCTGACCTTTGGGCAGCAGTTTCACCTTGAGTGCCAGTGTCTATGCCACTGAGGCTCGGAGCTTGAGGGAATTTTGGCGAGTGGGTCCTAGCAAAATCGCAAAGTTGAAGATATCGAAAAAAGTCGGAGGTATTTAGATTAAATGTAGAACACAACTGGTCGAAACTGGCAAAAACGTAATTAACGTATAGATCACCCAAACAACGAAGTCCATTCCTCTCCAATGATGTCACTTATGGATCATTCTTAGCTGGTATAAAAATATGATTATTACAGATGGGTGTTGCTTTAGGGAGGGAAAGCCATCCAAAGTGTTTTCTAATTTGCGACCATATTTTAAGTGTGTGTATTACCACAGTATTAGATGTGAATCTAGAGGGAGAAAGAGGGAGAATATCACACACTAGTGATGGGAGAGACGAGGAGGAGGAGTCAGCCTCCAATCGGCACCAGCTGTACTGGGGTGAGAGAAACCAATGTGTCATTTTATGAAGATTGGCCGCCCAATAGTAGCTAATAAAGTTTGGTAGCCCAAGCCCGCCCACCGACCGACCTGTTCTTCTGAAGCAAAGTCTCTCCTGCTCTTGCACGTTTGCCTGCCCAAATAAAAGAAGAAACAGCTTTGTAAATGAATTTAAAAAAGGACTTAGGAAGAAATATGGGAAGACACTGAAACAAATACAAATATCTGGGTAGTACGTTCATTTTGATAGTCTGTATCCTTCCTGCCAGAGATAGTGGCAGACAATTCCACCTCTGTAAATCTGCCTTGACTGCAATAGTCAAAGCAGTACAATTTTGATCTTTAAGAGTACGCATGGTATGTGTAACTACGATACCCAGATATTTTACTCCTGTGTTAGATATTTTAAATGGTATAGACGACTGTAATGAATTTTCAGCAAGTTGATCAATTGGAAGACATTCACTTTTTGAAATATTTAACTTGTATCCCGAAATAGTGCCAAAAATGTTCAAAAGCGAACGGATATGTGGGATACCTGTCAGGGGGTCACACACATACAGAAGGAGATCATCAGCGTAAAGTGAAACATGATGTTCAACCCCTCCCCTTTTGATCCCTTTAAACCCTCCGTCTGACTTTAAAGCAGCTGATAATGGCTCAATAGCGTGAGCAAATAACAATGGGGAGAGTGGACAACCTTGCCTAGTACCACGGTAAAGAGGAAATGGTTTTGAACGCTGTGAGTTTGTGCACACAGATGCATAAGGAGAAGAGTAAAGTAGCTTAATCCAGGAAATGAAGCTGGTACCAAAACCAAACCAAACCAAAAAAAAAAGATAAGTCCACTCCACCCTGTCGAAGGCCTTCTCTGCATCTAGAGATACTACAGCCTCAGCTTCAGTTAAGGAAGACGGGGTGTGAATGATGTCGAGCAGCCTTCTAACATTCGAAAAGGAGTGTCTCCCCTTAATAAATCCTGTTTGATCTTCTGAGATGACAGTGGGCATAATATTCTCTAAACGACGAGCAAGGACTTTAGCTAGTATTTTTAACGTCGACAGAGAGCAGTGAAATTGGACGATAGGATGCACAATTTGCTGGGTTCTTGTCTTTTTTCATGTATAAGAGATATAGATACTTGCATGAGCGTGGGTGGCAAGATGCCCTAGTGACATGAATATTCAAACATTTCTAGTAAGAGTGGAGCGAGCAAATCAGAAAACTGTTTAAAAAAACTCCACAGGGTAACCATCAGGGCCCGGTGATTTACCACTGCGCATTGAACAAATGGCCTGTTTGATTTCAGAAAGTGTTAGAGAGGCATCCAGTAACTAATTATCATTTAGGGAAACTTTCGGCAAGGTTAATTTATCAAAGAAATGTTGTAATTGGTTTTCGTCGTTAGGGGACTCAGAGGTGTATAAATTAGAATAATATGACCTAAATGAGTCGTTTATCCTCTCTGGGTCAGAGGTTATAGAGCCTGACTCTTCTTGTATCTGGATAATCTGATTAGAAGCCAATCTGGCCTTTAATTGATGAGCCAGGAGGCGACCCGCTTTGTCACCATGCTCATACATAGAGCCACGAGAACGGAGGAGGAAATGTTCAGCTTCTGCAGTAAGGAGAAGGTCAAGCTCTGATTGGAGTCATAGCCTTTCTTTGTATAGATCAGGTGTTTGAGAGGTTGAAAGTAAAATGTCGAGGCCAGCTATAGATTTTTCCAGTTCTCTCTGGCAAGCTCTGTGAAGCTTGTTAGCATGCGCTGTGTATGAAATGATTCTACCTCTAATAAATGCCTTCAGGGTCTCCCACAGTAATGAGGGGGGTTCATCATTCCTATTTGTTTCACAAAAAAAATTAATTGAATCAGTGACGTATTTACAGACGTATTTATCTGTGCGCCTCTTGAGTTGCAGGTTCCCTCGATGCCTCGTGGGGCTCCGTCGAGCCTATTTGGTTTGGCCAATCCTGCTGCTGCTCCTGGTCGGCGCAGCCTTGACCGCTCTGCTGCCCCCTGCTGAGGAGCAAGTGGGCATTGATGTTCTGGGAGTGCTGCGCAGGGCAACGTCCCGAAAGGAGAGTCCTGCACGGGGCCGCCACGGTGACCGCACGGAGGAGGAGCAGAGGTTCACCATTGTCATTCAAACGTACAACCGCACAGACATTTTGCTCAAACTCCTTAACCATTACCAGGCAGTGCCTCATCTTCAGCAGATCGTCATAGTCTGGAACAACGTTGGGCAGCAGACACCCCTGAAGTTATGGAACTCTTTGCAGCCTCACCCGGTCCCCGTGGTCTTCAAGGAGCAGACAAGCAATCAGATGCGCAACAGACTACAAGCATTCCCTGAGATTGATACTGACAGTCAGTGTGTCTTTCAGCTTGCATATTGTGTATGCTTTGAGTTGAGGCTATTAAATGTGGATAGACATAGGAGTTGTGCCTGTTTCAACTTTTTCCTTTTTTTTAAAGTGGTGTTTGCTTGTTTTTTTCCTTAGCTGTCCTGATGCTGGATGATGACACTCTAATCAGTGTCCCTGACATCAGTTTTGCGTTCTCTGTCTGGAAGGTAAAGCTTCGGGACAATGTAGATGACACTGATTCAAAATTCTCTGTTTAAATGTAGGTGTAATGTGCTAATTGATCATGTAAACAAACAAAAAGGCATCATGTGGTACTGCACAAACTGTTCTCACGAGGCGCACAGATAAGGATGGGACATCCCAGACACGATATGATTGACATGAGCTTTTGTCTTTGATCCCGCAGCAATTTTCTGACCAGATTGTTGGGTTCGTCCCACGGAAACATGTCACGACACCGGGAGGAGTTTACAGTTACGGCAGCTTTGAACTGCAGGACCCAGAAACAGCTGGAGGTGACAAGTAAGTCATTTGGTCAAGCTCCACATAAAATGCATCTTGACCTCTTGTTTGTTTTGGTCTTACTTTAATGTGACTGTTTTTTGTGTGTGTAATACTTCTATCTTGATCCACTCACTGCAGATACTCCATGGTGTTAATTGGGGCTGCCTTCTTCCACCGTCGCTACCTGCAGGTCTTCCAGGACCAACCTCCAGCGGTTCACGCGCTGGTGGATGAAACCCAGAACTGTGACGACATTGCCGTTAACTTTGCTGTCGCGCTGTATTTGAGGGAGCACTCTACTGGCACCATTAACAAACCCTCTGGGGTCTTCGTCAAACCTGTGGACCTCCGCAACCTGGAAAAGGATGCCAGCAGCGGGTACCAGGGTATGTGGCATCGTCCTGAACACCTTCTCCAGAGGTCCTACTGCCTGAACAGGCTGACGCAGATCTATGGCGTCATGCCACTCTGCTTCTCCAACCTGATGATCTCCCAGTTTGGCTTCCCCAGCTACGCCAACCACAAGAGTAGAGCTTGAGGCGCCTCGGATCAAAAGAAGATCGACTTGAGTACCGGTCTGGTAAGTCTGGGTTTGATTAACAGCACATGAATAGTGTTTGATTAACAGCACACACAGGATTAGGTTGCCACAGTTGATCCCAGTATCTGTAGGAAGCTCAATTTTCACAGGCAAATTATTTTCTTATTATTGCAACAACAAACAGTAGGGATATTGATACAGCGTTTGAGCCCAGGCTGAAATACAGCTATACAGGGTTCTCACAGGAATAATTGGCTTGCTTCAAGTTTACTTGCTCAGTGTGTTGCTCCTTTTGTATTTCATGATACTGAGCAGTTTAACCATTGCATCTGCAGGACCATCACTGACATTCAGAATTTGCCACACATGGCCGAGTCTGATGAAACGTCCATATTTGAGAAGGTAATCTGTATATTGTTACCAAAGCTGCCTTACCTTAACGATGAACAACTCCCCCAGTGGATTGTAGTTCTTTTGTAGCCAGCAGGTGTCAAGTCTTAGATCTGCTTTGGCAATTTACCTGGTTCGTAACCAAGATTTACAGCGTTGATGCTGCTCTCGTTTAAAACCCTGTTTTATTACATTCATAGTTGTTTATGGAAAGAGTAACTTTTCTGATGCTCTTGTGTAATTTTTGACCAATAGTCTCCAGCATGTGAATAAAATGGAATTATTGCAGGTATTATGCACATTCCAACAATCTTAATGTGCAGTACTAGGCATGCATAGACAATCGATTTTTATGTGTGCACATATCAACCTTGTAAGATTGTCATGTGACTTTGTTTAATAAAGCCAACACTTTTTCTCTGTACAGAATTTGTGGATGAATTCCTAGTTGATACAAGTTAATAAGTTAAGTCTGGAAAAGAGTGAACAAAGGTCAAGATCCCAAGATTTCTTTACAAAAGCCAACTTTAGTTTTTAGGGCTTCGAAGCAAAACGACTGGCAGATTGATGCATCTTGTTTCTGACATACATCATCGCCCCTTGTTCTTTTTCAACAATGTGTAAAAGTATTAGTTCCCAGTACGTTCTTGTTTCAATGAGCACTAAACCCTCCTTTCATTAAATGATCATAAATGCTTCATTAACTCAGATTTGTGAAACTCCAGTTTTAATAGCAACATCTGACCAGCCCACAGGACTGTATATTACATTGAATTCAGCAAATGATTCGGTCACGGAACTGTACCAGAACTCTGTCTTCGCCCAGGCTGGTGCGAATGTCTTCAAACAGTAGTAGTACAAACAGCAGAAATCCAACATGACATCGTCAGATTATTCAGAGGTAGGAGAGCGGTGATTCGTTGGATGTAGCTCAAAGGCTATACTTGTCGGGCAGCAGATGTTAATGTCTCAATCACCTCGAATGAAAAACTATATTTATTAATAAACAATAACACCTAACTCACTTGTGGTGGATAAAAGTGTTCCTGCATATTCTGGGGTAACTGAGGTCTCCAGTTCTTTCTTAGTCTCATCATGGTGCAGGTCCCTTACCACCGGCCCCTGGAGAACGCATGTCATGCCACAGCTTCACAAGGGGCTCCCTCTTCCTCCAAATCAGCTTGTGACCATATGCCATATACCATCTGTGGGACAAAATACATGGAGACGGCTGAAATGTACCGACTGCAGGACAGGATACGACAAACGCATAATATTAATGCACAATAACCTAATTTGTCACTGTAAGTAACATAAAGCTGAATAATAAAATACTTTAATGTGAATAACTGAGAAACAAAGTATTATTACAGTGTATATAGTTATCTTTACATTGACCTAATCAACTGTCATCACATGACATAAATTCCATACTTGGTCCACATAATGGCTAATGATGCTGATGAAGACAGTCGGATGTGTTTGAAAGATCCTGAAAAGGCTAGTAAGTGGACCTTGACTACAAGAACAGTGGGCCACAAGGTCCATTTAGTAGCTGCCCTGGAGCTTTCAATCAAATCACATGATGTTCATCAGCAGATGTGTTTGTCCAAGTTTTCAAGTTACTCTTACCTCAGCGTTTAAGCTGATGAAGATCATACGATGTGACCGAAAGCTCCAGAGCATCTAGGACATTAACCTTATATGGTGAGATTGTTTTCTGACCTGCTGTTAAGAATGAACCCTGAACCTCAGCTACAAGAATACTGTTTACTCTTTCACAGCATTTCTTACAATTTAGGCCAAACCATAAACTTTTGTCTCTTAACTGCAGCTGATGTACTGAGAGGCTAACAGTAAGATGTGGGGACATTCCATTCTCCAATATATAAAAACGTTTGTATTCTTGGCTGTGGCCCATCATTTACACAGTATTAAAATCTGACAGAAAACATAAATACACTTTTTGTTTTCAATGTTAAAGGAGCATTGACCACTCACATTCCAAAGAGGGCGCCGCCGAGGTGAGCCGCGTGGTCAAACAACCGCCATCCCAGTATGAGCCCTGCTGCATCTATGGCAACAAGTGCTTTCAAAGCCTAAAGAGCAGACCAAGGACAGGAACCTGAAGTCACACTCAATGTGCTGACCTCAATCAACAACACCCATCTACCTGCCATGCATACAGACATGCATACCTACACATTCACTCACGTTTTGATCATGCACAGATTTACATCTCTTGCCAGGTGTGAAGACGCAACACGGATCTTAACAACACCCTATGAAATGGTTGAGTCACCAAACAATTATATTCACCTTACACTTCAGAGGTGTGTATCTACGGAACAGGACAACTTTTTTTCAAACAACACCGAAAGATAGGAGTGCACGCAAACGCACACAATACACACACACTTTGTTTCACTTACATGTCCTGCAGTGAAAGTGATCATGGGGAGGAAGAGTATTCCCAGTTTGGCCTCTGGCATTTTTGTACAAACTGCGGCCACTACTGCCATGACGGCCCCCGACTATGGATCAAACAAGACGGGTCAAGACATTAGGACGACTGTACTTTCTTTTCTGGTGAGTTGTGAGAAGATTTTAACGAAACTCTTACTGCTCCTAAGGATGGATGGAAACGTCCGGTCGCAGTTTTACACATGTAGCTGACCATAGTGGAAATTACACCTGAAAGTACAAGTTAGGATGTACTGATGAAATTCAGGAAGTCATTCAGATAAATAGCAAATATGTAATCTCTACAGTATGTAATTGTGTCATCAATTTGATGTCTTAAAGATGAAGTTATATATAATGCGTATTACTTTAAACATTGGAAGCTGAATCTAAATAGATGGTGTGAGAGATTAAAAGGGATTTGGGTTTGATAAATTCAATGCTGTTTGAATACTGGATTTATAATCAACTCAATGTTATTAGACCGTAATCTTTATTTGACTCACCGGCAGACAGGTAGACTGCAAGGAACTGCTCCTTGCCTAAGAGAGAGACAATTCCTGTTGAGAATGTCCACAGGACATACATGTTGGCCGTCATGTGTACAATGGAGTAATGGCTGAAGGAGGACAGGACCATGGGAAGGCACTGTGTTTCTGGAGGGAGAGAGAAAGAACACCATTGCCGTCCTTGTTGATCTACTTTGATATATTTTGTTATTATGAAGAAAAAGATTGGTAAAACATGCATACTCACTGGAGGCTGGGTTGGACATGAAGTACTTAATCATGCTTCTTTGCAGTGAAGGGATCCGCCAGCAACACAGGACTACAGCGTTTACTGCGATAATGCCTGGGAAACAGTAATAAAAAAAGCTTGTGACATCGAAGGAACGGTGTTATTAATATAATAACACGCAATATGAAGTACCACCGGGACTAAATGAGTCCGCCTCTGCAAAACAAGTTACCTGTGACGGTCCTCTGCCCCTCTGTGAGGCTGCTCCAGAAGTCATCCGCCGCAGACAACAGGAGGATGAGCTGTTGCTGGAAGCCCGACAACTTGTTCCACCAGTCGTGCCAGTACGCCATGTCCTGAGACCCCTGTAATATACGAACGATTCATTGCATCACTGTTGGTCGCCTAGTCGTTACATATATACGTTGACAGCAGCGGAGGAGGGAGCCAGCAGGTTGTGTCATTAAAATCTCACCTGTAAGAGTTTTTCTGACTCCTCTTCGTCTTTTGCATTCTGAACTCTGGTCTCGTATTGCAGAATGGCAGCACCACCAAAGGAGCAACCTGTAAACTGATATGGAGTCAGACAGCAACCAACCAACCAATGTGCCCATACTGTCCCAAACCTTAGCGTTGCATGCATCGCTCTCGTTGTAAAAGAAGAACTAGAGGACCTACCCCTACGGTGAACAGCAGAGGTTTGAAAAGCGTCGGCCAGGGGACTTTTGGAGGAGGTTGGGGACCAGGTGTGCTGGTCTCAGAGGGTGTAGGTTTAGTTTCTTGGGTGGCATTTCCTTTCTTTGTCTCCAGCCTTTTGACTTCTCGACGGAAACCACATCTCTGTTGGTTGTGGGGGTTCAGTCTGATTAAAAAAAAAAAAGTAAACAGTATTACAACTTAATTATGCAGAAAAAAGCGTTTAATGTTTATAATACCTTGAGGTGTTGATTCAACTATTTCCAGGGCTGAAACTGAATTCTCATTTGAATTATTGATTAATTGTTTGGTCTTTAAAAGTCATACATTGCGACAAATACAGATCACAATGTCCTGCAGCCCACAGTGGTGTCTTCAAACTGCCTGTTTAGATTGACTACAGTCTCAAAGTAAAACATAGTTAGTTTACTACCACTTAAGGCCAACGAATCAACGAATATTTGATATTTTGTGAAGGAAAAAAACGATATAACTATTTCTTCCCTCTAGCCTATATAATAAACTAAACATTAGGCAGTAGGAAACATCGGGACATATGCATGCTGCTCGATCCGTTAAAGACAGATACAGATAACACGTGTACACTTCTACTGTAAACAAATGAAATGAGTTAAATAGCAGTATGCTTCAGTCCCGTAAATCTCTTTACAATGACAGTGGGAACACTTAGGTAATCACACACTGCTGACCGAGAAGCACACAGACACACACACACACACACACGAGGCATATACACATTGTTATTCTCGTTAATGACCTAAACAGCTTGGACATCTTCTCACCTGGTGCTCCGTGCAGTAGTGTTGCTGAATCTGAGGAACTCTGTTTTAGTCCATTTCATTACACATCCTCTCCACGCCATGTTTGTGATGACCTCCTGGCCGAAGCCCAGCCCACTGCCAGGCGGGGAGCTAATGCTGCGTTCAAGGACTCGTCTAAAAGCTCCGACATCTACCCATCTCCACTCAAGAGCTCTCTAAATGTGGTAAATGCAACCGCAATACCATGTAGGCTACAGTATAATAATACAAGTCTAAGCAGGTTGTACACAGTGTACATACATGTAAAGGTAGGTCCGTATGTAGGCTACTGTACATATAAACCTCCTCCCATATTATTATTAACTTGTTAGACAACTAAAGCCAATACTATTATCCTACAGCCTTCTTTGCATGAACACATTAGAAATGTGACCTGCATTTATTGTTGAGTTTAATGTATTTTAAAGGCATGATGGGCAGTGCAAATTAGCTTAGGCTATGCAGGCTGTGGCGTGTTGCAATGTTTTATCTGAGATGCTTGTACCTATGCAAATAATTATATATAAATATAGATATTGTTTGCACACTGAAAGATACTGAAAACCAAACAGTGAAATTCCTTGTATATATAAGTATACATGGCCGATAAAGTTGAATGCAGCTGAGGGTACTGTGTTGTGCATCCACCACAATATATTTGTGTTTTTCCAGAGGTAATGCTTCACTACCCTCTAGTGACGTATAAAGGTGTAGCTGTGTCAGATGCCAGTGAAGCGCTAGAAAGTAAATTTACTAAAGCAATGAACTGAAAAGTACAGTTTTTAAGTACTTTCAATGTTGTGCTATTTTAAACTTCAACTCGACTACATTTCATGGAGGGAAATATTGTACTTTTTACTCCACTGCATTTATTCAACAGCCTGTAGCTATGCAGAACTAAGGATCAGTTTGTACACATTGTAACACAATAGGAAACGCATAGATAAGAAGGCTGAATTCCATTTAAGTGCTTGAGTTTACAGGTCCTGGTTATTGGGAATGTTGGCTCAATGGGACAGAGCCATCATTAATGTCTGCTGTGAAAAATGCCTGTTATAGATTTAACTACCACAACTAAACATACACAATAATGCACCAGTAACACAAATTCATAAATTTTATATAATAACATCACTCTGAAAGGGACACTTCTACTCAATAAGTAATTTGACCTTTGATACATTAAGTACTTTTGTACTTTTACTTGAGTAAAATGTTGTATGCAGGCCTTCTACATGGAGTATTTTTTTCATTTGTTGTATTGATACTTTTCCTTAAGTAAAGGATACAAATATTTATTCAACCACTGAAGACCAATTAGAAGAGAAGAAAATAAATAAATGTAAAAGCTTTCAGCGTAGAATAAGAATAAGAAGAGGGAGGGAGTGAGAACACTGTAGCAAATAAGTGTTAATATTTGACATATTCTTCAAAATGTCAAAGTTTTAAAACAAATATGATACATTATTAGTATTATAAATCCTTTGGTGAACACACTGACATTTGTTTCCATGAAAACAAGAGAGAAAGCAGTCAAAACCTCCTGGGACTAAACAGTATTGATGGTGTTGCTATTGGCATCTGGACAAGTTCCATACACTCCTCACAAGCTTGCCAGGGACTCCGGAAATAGGTGAAGAAGGTAAAATACACAGTGAGAAGGCTGCACTGCAGTGTCTGCAGAGTAAGGGCTCTTCTCCAATGCAAGATATGCACTTGACTTGCTGGGCTACTTGAGCTACAGACAAAGCACAGAGAAAGTCTGTCATATAAACCATGATAAAACAAGTTTAGAAGTAGGCAGGTAATTAATCTTAACTGAGGCATGCATTCAGTGGGGACATTATAATACAATCTCACTTCTGTAAGACAATTATGTAGCTGTACAGAAAAGTGTAGAGGTTTCAGGGTAAAGATAAGAGTGTACGAAGACAGAAGAACACTATGCCTTTGCCACTGTATGGACCCAAGGACACGCTGCCAAGTTAGATGATATCCGGGTGCAGGTCTAGTGCAAGGGAGGACAGGGAGATGTGGGAGTGCAGGAAGAGGAGGAGGAGGGATGAAGAGAGCAGCGGCGCGAAGGGAGGGATGACAGTGATAGGAGTCAGCACAGGACCGATTGAGGTGGGGAGGCCAGAAAGAGGAAAGGGAGGAGTGGACGAATAAGAGGGTGAGAATCATAAATATTGATGTGGCTGCATAAGTTAATTTAGGTAAAAGCTGTTTGGACTTTTGTTAAAAGAGCCATCGGCCCTGCAATGCAATGGCGATCCCCCCCCACCCCCCCACACACACACACACACACACACACACACACACACACACACACACATACACACTTGTCCATCTCTCTCTGAATCTGTAGAGGACTATAGGTTTATTTTCTGCTCAATGCATTTTTTCCCCGCAGCAGAGGTGTCCTCTTTCAGGTCCCTTCATTGATTTGCTGTGAACCGACGCCAGCCAGGATTTGCCTGTGTCGGCAACAGTGCTTTGGTCATGTGACAGGAAGTATCGGAATTCAGAACAACCTGTCATTCATGTAGGACACTCATTTATCTTACTGCAATCACAGAAAGAGAAAGGAAAGAAAGAGAGAATAAGAAGTAGACTCTGATGTCCGGGCTCCCATATTTGTGATTTGGATCCACAGGCAGACTCATGATGCTGCACGTCATTTGGCCTTGAGGCTTCTATTTCTGCCCAAAGGATAGAAACATCTTATACGAACAGCACATTCTTTTTATACCATCAGAGGAAATTCTAGCTATCATAAAGTCCTATCCGAATGCTGACGGTGAGCTTTCCAAGACACTGATCAATCGGCCAGTTAGATGACACCACACTGTGACTTGTAATCGTTCTTTCCCCTGCATAGATGTTAAAATAAGTGGTCAGAGTGTGACTGTGGAATTCTTTAATAAGATAAGCAGCTGATTGACACTATTAAGCTGTGTGAAGTGGACACTGAGTGGGAGTTCAGGCAACTCCACCACTGCAAAGTCCTGATGTTTTATTTTGCCCAAAACACCACAGATGAAAAAGCACACAGCATGACAGCAAATGTTAGTGCATAGAACCTTGCGATCAGAGCATAGAACCCTTAGATCAGAGCATAGAACCCTGAGGTCAGAGCATAGAACCTTGAGGTCAGAGCATAGAACCCTGAAAGGGTTGCCCAAAACACCACAGGGTTGTTTTTGTTTGGTTTCCATTTAAGGTTTTAAAAAAATGTATTGCAAAATCAGAGGGGCACTTAGACAAACATGAGAGCTGTGCAGTCCTATGCACACAATGTACCTTTGACAACACATCTGCCCCGGCAGTTCATACCGAGTTGATGCCACTCTCTCTGGCCTTAAGTACGACAGATATTTTCCATGAAACAGCCATGACACACGAATGATAAACATGGCAAAAGCTGTTCTATTTTGAGAGGTATAAGTTTGCCACTTTTGTCTCAAATTTCTGGTTTCTCTATTATTATAAAAGTGCATGTTTTATGAGTGACTTGTGTGACTACTTTGGTTGTAGACGTGAAGGTCTGGAGATCTGGAATGTATACTGCAGCATTCTCGATCTGGATTGTATGAATGAGTGGCGTCTTGAAAGACCATGCAGGCTGTGCTCATCATGCACGGCACAATAATACATACTATTAAATATATATATATATATATATATAACTGAAGATCAGAATCAGAATCATCTTTATTGGCCATGTTTGTGTACAATTACATGGAATTTGACTCTGGTTACACATTGCTCTCGTCTTACACATATTATATAAAATAAACAAGATAATTAAAAAGATATTAAAGACAACAGAGTAGTGCAAGTTGTGCAAGTTGTGCAAGTAATGCAGCTGGAGGTGTCTGATTAATTGTTCATCAGAGTGATGGCCAGTGGATATATATTTTGAATGGAAAACAGCAATCAGGGATTATCTATATGGAACACTTTTGTCAGCATAAATCATCAGAACAAATTATAACAGCCCAACAGTGACAGAAAGAGCTCGTGCCAAAAAAAATACTGTACTCCTGCATATACTATGCACACCCTGCATCCTCTCTCTCCTGCAAACACACACACACACACACACACACACACACACACACACACACACACACACACACACACACACACACACACACACACAATCCCAACCCTCCCTCGGTCTTTACCTGAGTCCTCGGTCCACCTTACTCAGAAACTCTTGCCTACACGAAGGGGAACGCACGAGCTCACCGAAGAGCACCGCATCCCGGCGTCGCTTTCGTGCGTTCCAGCAGGGTCCCAGAAGGTAGCTCATGTTGTAATCTATTACTTGAAACAAGCAACTTGCCTCCCTCCCTGCTCTGCTGTCCCAACTGAAGAAGCGAGCGCGCACCACCTACCAAGCGCGATCCTCCAGCCTACGTCGGCAATATAATCAACTTCTGCACCGCAAGGGGACATGGGTGATAAACACGCCGGTAAGGAACTTCCACGTGCTTTGTATGTGAATAAGTTATGAGCTCTGCATCGTTGTTTATTTGCGTGGCATCTTTTGAGCACAGACTGCGGAACACACACACACACACACACACACACACACACACACACACACACACACACACACACACACAACACAACACAACACAACACAACACAAGCCTTAACTTTGTTAATATAATGTGCACATGTAATATACAACTTGAACCAGGCGGAACCATGCGCGTGCGTGCTTTGATGTGAGTTAAGCAGCCTTCCGGTGCTGCAGCGCGATGCTGCTGCTGCTGTACCCCGGCTTCATGCTCAGTCTGCCGCCTGCACCTAGTTTGATCTCTCCGTTCAGAAAACCTTACCAGCACGAGAGTTATCAGCTCAAAAAACACATTTCAAATGCTTACGACATGTAACTAATGCAAATACCAGGCCTGCATTACAGTGATTTCACCCCCAGTGTTGCGCATGGTAAACGGTGTTATAGTCTCCCTGCTGGAGCTTCCCTATACTCCATCGGTGCTGTCAGCTGATTCAGACAAAAACTGCTGGCTCTCCACTTTTTTTGTCGGCGAGATAAATGCTGCTGCTCCCCGTGCAGAGGCGGTGTGGCCTCAGCGACAAGCATGCGTGTTGTTGACAAAGCTGTTTAACTCTATAGCAATAGAAGAGGCTGTTGTTTAGATGCTGCATGGACAACTAGATGCTTTCTTACACATCTACTCTTAAATGTGTATGTTAATGTCTAGACAGTGTGTAGTATAATGGTGCATGGGTTAGACAAATTCAGGTGCATTCCCTTCTTAAAATATGTATTTGGACAAGGGACAGAGTGCCCTTCTTTATGTAGGCTAACCTTCTCGCTCATGGTCACCCTTTTGCTGCGTAATGCATGATACAGAAGTCATGTATACAGTACATGTGAGGGGTAACTGGGGGATGCGCCTATACACCCTCTGGGCTGTAAACCTAAACCAAGCTATAAACTCTGGAACCCAAAGTGTATAAGAAGAAGGTTCTTATACACTTTGAGTTCCAGAATTTATAGCTTCATTGATTCCACACAAATTAAGTATTCACTACCACAAATGCTTCATGCTTTACTGCCATGCATAATGTCCTCAGTTCCTGTGTGGTGTTGTTGTTCCTACCAGATCACAGTGTTTGCATCCTTGTATTGTATATCAGGAGAGACTTTAGATGTATGTTATCTCATTGGAGTTAGTCAGTCTTTTCGTCTGTCGTCTCCATTTCGAGACATACTTTTTTCATGCCACATGTGCACTTAAACCATGGAAACATTAAACATATAAATAACTCCAGGACAGTTGTGACCAATACAAACCATGTGAATCAGGGTGGATCTCAACAATAAAGATAAAAGCCAACACTATAGCTCAATAAATACATCAGTCTGGCCTCATGTCTTTCTTTAGACTAACAGTTTGCCCTCACCGTTTGTGTCTCGTGGCTCTTGTGTGATGACAGAAAGGATCCTATATTAACTTGCATTAATATTTCCTATTTTATTCATCAGTTAGTGGTGTGGCGGGCTTGCTTGTGCGTTTGTGTTACTGTGGCAGTATGTTTTCATACATCCGCCAGCGGTGACCTGTTTGACGTGTCTCTTCTGTTTGTCACTGTGACCAAACTAGTTTGGATGTCAGGACTGCCAACTGGCAAAGCGGGCAACTGTGTAGCAATTTCATGAATTCTAATTGCGCTTTTGAAATCTGAAAGGATCCACCATGAGAACATCAAGTGACTAATACGGCCTTAATGTGCGTGCTGTTTTATTACCTGATCTTGGAACAGTTCCCCTGCGGCAAAAGCTTGTGTTAATGGCAGTCCTCCTCTTGCTGTGTACACAGAAGAAATGAAGCACATTTCTTACAGTGGTCCTGTGCTCTGTTGTATGCAACCTCCTTCATGTGCCCAGGTGTCTTATCATGTGCAGTCACTTCACAAGTACACACAGTGCTGCCGATTCATTTCTACCCCTTCCTCACTCTCCTCATATTTTAAATCCCCCCTTTCTTCGTCTTGCACACGACAGCAACCTCTTTACCTCTCATTTCTTATTCTCCACATATTTGCAGTCTTGGCTATCACATGGTTTGATATTTCAGCGTTAGTTACCATCAGCGGTGACTCAGTGCTGTTGTACAACACAGTGTATGTTTATGTTACTCGCTTCTGCAGAATCAAAGTTATTCTTCTTCTATAGGTGGTTGTAGCTGAGCATTAAAACCAACACTTATAGAATTAAGTGCAACAGATACTTTACAGAAGTTTGGATGTTTTTCAGCCCTTTTAAAAAGGATGTTTTTGCTCCAACCAAATCCATTATTAAACAAGTAAGGTCCCATTGAGATACAATCAGATGATCTCTTCTGCAAGGGAAAAAATAGTTATTTATTTCTGAACATTTACAAATACACTGGCGATGTTTTTATTCGATTGTCTAATGTAATTTGTCTAAATCTGAGTAACCTTGTCTGTCACAACTTATTTTTTTAAGTTTCAACAATCATGGTAAAATCATATTTAAAACATGTTGTTAAATATATAAGAGCAAGGCAGTGCAGCTGTACTGTGTAGTGATTGCAGTCACACAATAAAGTAATTTGGACCAAAACAGACACAGGCATGTCAATAACACGTACATACTTTAAATAATTGTATGGTGAACAGTAAACAATAAAATACTTGTAGTATTGTAGACCCAAATACTTGATGTCCAATTATTTTTGCATAACATGACTCTTTATACATCAGGTTTTAAACGAGTAAGTGGCTTATTCATGCATTTTGTAACGATCAGTTGTACTGTGGGCAGCGCTGCTGTAAACACTTACACACAACTGAGTCATCCTCACAGTAATTTAACACTTGCACTAGGTTAACAGGTACTAATCTATATGCTCTATTTCAAATTTATTTTTCTCTTCATTGTTAAAAAAAAGTTTTCGACAAACTCACTGTTTCTGCTTGTTTTAATACTTAAATGAAGCTATATTAAACTGAGTGAAACATTTAATATAAAATGCAGTTTTTATGGCGGCACCTTATTTACAAGTCAATGTGTTGTGCATCGTTTTATATACATATTTCTATGCAAGGATGTTGGATCAATACTTAGCTGCACATCTTGAATTTGTAATGATAGAGCATTTGTTGGGTTGACTAGTTTGAGTTTAAATATTCTTGAAATAGTTTTGCCACTGCAAAAACAAACAACCAACCTTGTTGTTGGATCAATACTTAGCTGCACATCATGCATTTGAGAAATAATACATTCAACTAAAATCACAACTTTTGTCTTTTAAATGAAATGATCTGGAAGAACGGGGACATCTAAATCTCAATGTGCAGATACTTTTCTAAATTGGACATTCTCCTCATTCTAGAAACGTTTGAGCCGCATAATCGCAATGCATTCCCACGTGATACATTTTGACTGCAGTACCATTCAAAGCTGGTATCTCTTTACAAGGTGAACATTTTAACCTTGCTTCTGTTGACAGACAGTATCCAGGAAGGTGAAATGAGAGCTGGCTAGTATCGCATCTTTCCACTGTGTCATCACAGACAGATCTGAGTTTGCTCAAATACATACAGGACATGTCTTTTTTCGGACAAGGTACCGTTAGGAACTATGCTGAGTGAAAGAAGGCGGGTCATCCATGAGGTGTCACATGGGGTTTGAAGCTGAGAGAAATGTGGGATTGGAGGAAGGGGAATTTTACATCGGAAATACTGCTTCCAAGGATGTATTTTATTCTGGGGTGGGGGTAACTATATGGCACTCTTTTTTCAGAAATCATGAACTGGTTACTAAAGATAATCCATAGACCTTGCTGTCGACAGTTTCATGTCCGAACTACTTTCAAACTTTAACACAAT
>NC_136589.1:33269594-33512094 GCF_910589615.1 Taurulus bubalis | reverse complement strand
GGCGCATAGGGAGAAGACACCCTGCCAGCCAGACAGACAGACTCAATTAAAACCCTGTTGTTGCGCAGCCTTATCAGACAGACACAACAATCTCAGTGCCAAAAACGGCCACAAAATGCCCGAATAGAAACATAAGCAGACAGCAAACAGACACACAACAAGGCAGTCAGGACTCCAGACACTGTTTGTTGGGCAGGTAGGTATAACTCCTTTCAACGGACACATACATGGCCGCACAGAAAGCAGATGTATTTCCTCTAATTGATCATCCTTACTTTTCCACTGATGCCTTGCCATATATTTGCATATAAACAGCCGATTCGCTGGAGAATTTATGAATTCTGCCTGTTTAAAAGACTGTTGTTTTTCCTTCTATCCCCAACCCCAACCCCACCCCCTACTTCGTAAGATGCACCCTCGAAACCTCCAAAGGTGTCCCATAAGGGCTGCAGGCTAGGTCAGTAGCTCAGCCTCCATCCGTGTGTGGTGTGTTTCCTCTCGTCTCCACCCCATCTCGCGCCCATGTCGACTCCCCCTCGACCAGGGAGGGGGGGAAGGGTTGGGGAGGGAGGGAGAGGGAGGGTGGGGCGGGGGGCTTCAACACCTGTCTGACAGCCGACGACCCTCTCCCTTGCTGATCTCTTCTTTTTTTCTTCGTTCATCCCTCCTTCTCTGTTGCCTTGTTGGATTTTTTAAGTTCAATTTCGTACTTTACTTTTATTTTCCCTTTCTCGTAGCTGAAGCTCTCCTATAGCCAGTCGTTTGTCGCTCCTCTGTCGCTTCTCTATATTTGTCTTTGGCTCTGCCTCTTCTCATTTTGTTCCTGCCTCATTCTCTCTGTCAGTCAATGTCGGATCAGTCGTTCTATCCTATCCTCGCTACTTGTTGTGTGTCTGTACATATGTGTCAAGTACTGCCGTGTAAGTGTAGTAGAGGTTCTAATAGTGTGTTTTGGTGTATATGGATATGTTGTGTTTCTCCCCGTCAAACACTATATCAGAACAGGTAACAATCATTCTGCATTTCACAGTCATGACGCCATTTGTCTAAGTACATAAATGTTTTTGTCCTTCTGTATTGGTATGAAGTATATTTATTGACGTTTTATTGGCCCATACTCACACAGAATGATTTGCTGTATGTTGCCACTGAAAGATGTTCTTCTTTTTTTTGCACAAACACATGTTGTAAATTCTGAAGTTTGACATGAAGTCTGTTTAAATCTGCACACACACACAAGCGCACGGCACACACTCTCTGCTAAATGATTGGAACTGATGAGCCGTCAGCGATTGCTCGGGCCCACGTTGAGGTCTTAATTTATGGAAGTGTAGTTATCACATGTGATTTACTGATGTGTACACTCATGTACTTGCGCTCCCACACACACACACTCTCTCTCTCTCTCTCTCTCTCTCTCTCTCTCTCTCTCTCTCTCTCACACACACACACACACACACACACACACACACACACACACACACACACACATACACATTCTCCTCACCCTGCCTGTGATGGACGATGAAGGGCCTGTCCCAGGAATTGATGGCCCCACAGGGGTAGGTGAGTCGGGGACTGATGGTCAGGATGATGTACAGTTGAGGTGAACCAACTCTAGTTGGGGGTCATCACTACTCTGCTTAGTCTTTCTAGGGCTCTCACTTGTCGTCTGTAAAATATAAAGAGGGGCATATGCACCAGTAATTACTGCTGTGATCAGCTTTCAAGTAAAGACTTCACATCTGCTGTTACTGTTGAAGACAGATCTGGCTAAAACTTTGACTTTGCTTTTCTCTTCTAACCAAGTTAGAACGTGTTTTGTTTTGCTCTTGTTTTTCTTTTTTGCCCATGACCACAAAGTCTTGTTATGACCTTGGAGGACAGTCAGGCCCACTCATATCCTCTTATTGCAATCACATACATCATTTATCGGAACGTGCTATGAGCCCTGCAAAGGAAGCCTTTTCAGTTGCCGAATGTGCATTAGTTGTATCCGGCAACCGAGTTGACGTCTGATTTCAATGGAGCACGTCTCAAAATATCTGGAGTGGCAAAAACAAACATATTATAGTTCAGTGATTCATTATTGACAGTAACATCTAAGAAAAATATGAACATGGTTACATATACCAACCAACTCTCTATCCTTTCTTTTATCTGGCAAAATCTTGTTTACGCTAATGGTGTCATTTGACTCGGACTACTGCCTTTACACAAAATCCAAAGAGCTGCCTGAAATTAGATGGGCCGCGGAGACCGCACGTACATTTCCCCTCAGATGAACTCTTTTTACACATTTTTTCCCTGGCATTGAGGCCGGGAGTTTTTCTTTCCCCCGAGCTAATCCTCGTTCCCCCTGCTCCGCTGAAGTGGCGAGTGCTTCCAGCTGCACCCTGGCAAGTTGCCAGATGTCACAGCCTCAAAGTTGGAGGTCAGTTCAGGGTGATTGCAATGAAAGAAAAAAAAAAAAACTTGTGGAAACTTTAGGTCAGTTTCTTTTGTCAGGAAAAAGCGCTGGACTCCCTTCGGTGAACGTGTTCCCTGTAAAAATGCCTTTCATTGAATGCCGGGGCTATAAACCCCAAAATGCACAGTTGCTTCATACCAAATAAAGAATCCATTGGCATGTTAGTGTACGTTATAATGTTAAACTTCAGTTTCAAAATTGTGCAAAATGTCTTTTTTCTGTGCTAGATATAGGAAGACATTATGAGAAAGTATCGTATTGATTTCTGTCATGGTGTTATCATTGTTAAGGCCCTTCAAACAGCCATTTGGGGGATTATGTAGCACAACATATGACAAGAGAGATGGTAAGAGTTAAATGAAGGGATGAAATGGTTGTTTTTGAGTTAGCAGGCAACTGGTGAGGCTGGATTCTGCCACAAGAACAATACATTTTTTAAATGGTTCCTTATAATTGAGCATTTAATTGTTTTATATTTGAATTATGCAATTCAAAACCAGTTTTGTGAAAAGTGTTTTTAAATGCTTAGAATTCTAAAAGGTGAAAAGTCTTGTTATTGTTCTCCCAGTACACTCCATCTCTCACAGCCAGCTTGCCTTCTTTAATTTATCAAACGCTGTACATTTTAATTTTGTGTAACGATGTGTTGGTAAAACATTTCAGCATTTTAAACTGCTTGATGCGAGAAGCCGTGAGAGGGAAAACACTTAGCTAAAAGCACAGGTGTATCAACTCGTTTGACTGTTTCTGTCACAATGTTAAGAATGCTGTTCTGACATATTCTTGGTGGGGATGGGGCTGTGGCTTGGCCGACGGTTTGTGTGTGTGTGTGTGTGTGTGTGTGTGTGTGTGTGTGTGTGTGTGTGTGTGTGTTTCAGAGCCGCAGCTGAAAGGCATCGTGACACGACTGTTCAGCCAGCAGGGCTTCTACCTGCAGATGCAGCCGGATGGAACCATCGACGGCAGCAAGGACGAGAACAGCGACCACAGTGAGTGGAGCATTACAGAAGCTACAGCTTCCAGCATAAAACACTTAATGGCAATGAGTCACTTGGTTGTTTTTAATAAGTTGTGCTTTATCATTGTTCATTCTTACATAATTGATGCCAGCCTAAAGCACTCCAAAATAAGTTGAAAATCCCCTCGTTGAATTGGATTATCAATATAAAAAGCATGCCATTTTAAATGGTAGAATGCCCTCTTTTCCACATCTTCTAATGCAATAGTATCTCTAGGATATAACTGTTAACATAAACGTGTCAAAACCTACTTAGCTGGTTTATAAATTCAGTTCTCTCCAAAGTATACCTTTCACAGTAAGTAAATACATTATTTATGGGAGCATCTTGTATTCTAATTTCTATCCCCAAGTAAAAATGTATTCCAATATCCCTGTCGCTGTCTTTCTAAGTCAACCACTTCTACTGTGTTCACTGCATGATTGTAAGTGGCACGTTGTTTTGATTGATTTGGCTCTGAGGCGTGTGTGATTAACACAGCAGAAATTCCTTCCTGGAAAAACCCATCGCCTGAAACAACTGCAGCCCCACAGCTTCACTTGTAGTGACATAGATCCCTCCCTGAGCCATTTCTTTGCAATATTTCACCACCCATCGACTTTCCAAAGTGGATAAATAGTCTCCAGGGAATAGACCCCTAACGCTTTCACACTTACTTCTACTCTCACGGCATCAGAAAAACAGGGAAAACCTACATTCAAAACATACAGGCTTTTGTAACAGTTACCTGTGGGAAGTGACGGCTCAAGGAAGAGATGGCGTCAGCGGAGAATGGTCGTCAAAGCCGAATAATGACGACACCCCCGTCTAGAGTGAAGCCAGACAGGAAACCAATCATGACCTTTCTTCTCTAAAATATCCTGCCAATCTTAAATGAAGCTGCAGCCAGAGCTGCTGGACCGTAGCAGTCATGCAGTGAAAAGAAAGGCCTCTCCCTGTCACTCGCCACTTTATATTTTATGAGGAGATAGATCTTTGGTTCTTATAGCATAAAGAAAGACTACAGCACAAAAAAAAGAAATGTGCACCTTTAGCCCATTGTTTGTTTTTTTGGAGCCTCCATTGAGTTCTAAAGGTTTTGGCTGATAAGCTTTTGTTTGTATGTTAGGGTTTCCCCACCTCTAGGTAATCCCCGTGTTAAACAGTCCTGCTGTCCCAGGGATGGAGGAATGCAGTGAATAATTCAGCCAGAGGAAACTAAAAATACCACCTTCCCCGTTTGTACCCAATGAATAATTCTCTATATGAGATGCCTCGAGCTCAGAGATGGTCCGAAACGAGACACGGAAAGGGAGCAGGAGGTGCAGCGGGAGGAATGAGGTTTGAGGAGAAAGGAAAAAAGTGATCAGGAGACATGAAAATGGTCGATGAAGATTTAAAATTCATGTCTTGCACTGAACTATTGATTGCCCGGCTGGATTATCAGAATTATAGATCACCCTCACCCTTGAACCACTCAACTCTCTGACCTGCAGCATCTTCAGCAGCTGCGGAGGGAATACAGTAATTTATTTTCAGATTGAGGCTCAGTGGAAGCGATGGGATTGAGGAGCATGACGGCGGCCGCATACTAGGTGCGACCTGAGCCCGTTTCAATTCCACTTTTTTTAGTGCTGGGACAAGGACACAACTGCAGAGCAAATAGATTTAGCTGGAGAAATGCACAAAGAAATAAATGGAATTCAGCTTTCATAAACTCAAGATTTGTTTGACGCTAAATATTCAGTAAACTGTGAGGAGTAATATAATAGAGTGTCACTGCAGTATGTAAAACGGCTTTAGTGTGTAAAGCATGACTGGCAGCGCTACGCTTAACTAAATGCAAGGGCTACGGAACACCCTTCAATTAATTAACACCAATGTTCAAATTTGAACAGTTATTAATTTGACTGTCGTCAGTTGATCACCCGCCTTAATTACCTGAACACGCTGCAGCTCCAGAAAGGTATTGCTGGTGATGAGACACAGGCGTTCACACTCCATCTGTCTCTGATGCTCCTGGTTGATAGATGAAATGAAACCAAGCATGTTTCTATTTGTTGAAGACCCTGTCACTAATTTAAAGTACTTTATTGAAATTGGATTAATGACACTATTTGGATCAATAAGAATTTGTACTGTATATACCAGCTCTCCCACCTTTAGATTTGCATTTCTCTCTGGATTTGGAGACGTGCCCTTGGCATATGAAGTTTGGCTCAGTGTTTCTCTAAATCTTTCCTACAGGGTTTATTTCCCACTGCGCCAGTATTCTTCACATCAAATGCACTTCTTCAGCCTCCTTGCAGGATTTGCCTTTAGCCGATTACTGCAGGGATCGCAGATCATAATTATAGCAAAATGGTGGACTAGCGTGTCATATTATGTCATATTATTATGTGCCTCTTTTACTACCACTTTCCAAGCCAAGCCATTATGGTGAGTCTGTCGAGGGCCCTTTTGCATGTATGACCGCTCAGAAAAAGCTGGACTATGTTTTGGTCGGGGAAGGTGGTCCAGGGTGGAACATTGCTGGGTTTTAGTGATAAGTGACAGAATTGTGGGCTCTGCGTCTGAGCGACACTAGTCATCTGAGCAGCAGCTATGAAAGGCAAACGGAAAGAGGAGCAGGGGAAGGGATAGAGGGGAAGGAGAGAGTTATGACAGAAAAGAGAGATTGAACAGCCTGAGAAAACAAAACGTAAGGTGCTAATGGACTCACATTCTGCTAGAGTAGGCCTATCCCAAAGATCTGGCCCCTCAAGGGTATACAAAACTGCAAGAGTGGCCAGTGTGTATCACCTGTACCAGTGGCCTAAGGGCAGAGTAAACCATTGGCAGGCGAAAGCAGCGCGTCAATATCTATCGAGTGAAATTGAATCTGTTTGGAGGACATACGGTACCTGTGTTGTCACATCTCCTCTCGTCCCAGCCAGCTTTATATGATAGTCTCCACCGCCACTTGCATAACAATCCTCCCAACAATACAGGGAATAAAGAAAGTCCTCACCCCTTCATCAAACGGGAGCCAATGAAAGTCACAGTCAATTGAACTTTTCAATATGAACATTTTTTTTCCAGGAGAAGTTTTCCAGAGATAACAGTAAGTGTAATACATGTACTCAATCAGTTTATTACCGTGCTCGATGCCAACTACGTCTAATCAAACCAGACCTGTTGCACTGTGATATATTGCTGTGCGTCAACACTTGTGTAGGCAATCGATCTCCTGCAAAATGCTTTTAATGTTGTTCAAGATACCCTTTTTCAACTGAAACTTGTTTTAAATACAGATAAGACTAAACCTATGTTGTTTTCAAACAGTCGGAGTAGGCCACAGAATATCCCTTCGGTGGTCACTCTTGAAGGGAGTGAAATAGAGGTCGTTGACTCTTATAAATATCTGAGTATTCTGATTGATGACTCCCTCACTTTTCAGCCACATGTACAGTACCTGGTGAAAAAGTTGAGGTTAAAACTGGGTTTTTATTTTCAAAATAAGCTGTGCTTTTCCAATAATGTAAAAAAGCAATTAGTTGCTGCTACTTTTTTACCTGTGTTGGACTATGGTGATCTTCTTTATATGCATGCCTCTGCTAACTGTCTTCGTAGGGTGGACGCAGCTTACCATGCTTCGCTGCGGTTCATTACAAACTGTAAGGCTCTGACTCACCACTGTGAGTTATACTCTTCGGTAGGATGGCCTGCTTTGGCCACCCGTAGGCTCTCTCATTGTTACACCCTTATTTATAAGGCAATCCTTGGTCTGCTCCCAAACTATCTGTGTGTTTGCATCAACCAGAGAAGTGTCGGACAATATTCTTTGCGATCTCTGGACTTTTTTATGCTCACTGTCCCAAATGCCAGAACGGAAATGGGAAAAAGGGCTTTTGGGTACTCTGCCCCCTCATCATGGAATATGTTGCAGAATGTTATCTTGCCTTGAATACATTTAATCTTTAGTTTTCATGTTGTGTGTGGTTGGGAATCTCTTAAACTGACCACTGACTGCTTTTAAATGTCGAATGAAAGAAATAGAGGCAGGTTCCCAAAAATGTAAATGTTTCTTAAATTAACTCTACGTCACTGTCTCTTAGCTCTTAGCTTTGAGTTTCTTTTAACTTGTCTTGTTCTGTGTTTTCTGTCTATAGCTATGTGTTTTTTATGCTGCTGCCTGTCTTGGCCAGGTCTCCCTCGAAAAAGAGATTTTTAATCTCAATGGACAATGGGTTAAATAAAGGTTAAATAAAAAATAAAATTTAGCAAAATCCATGTAATTCTGTGCTACATTCAAGTGTAATTTCATCCCTTTAGTAAACATTGAATATATTCTTAATCATCTATGGGTAGCTGCTTATATTAATTATCGTTGGATTCTCTGCCATCTTTTTTTGGACGTGAAGGTTCTGGGTTTCGGCTTTCACGTTAATGCTTCAATGTTGCATCAATGTTCCCATTGTTTATGTTCCTCACTTTACTCAGACAATGTCATGTTTACGAGAGTTGGAAAGTGGAAACTCTACTGTCCTATTCTGTCCTTTCTGTCTGATGTCTCTTTGTATCTGTCCGTCTGTGCCTCCCTCCCTCAACCTCCCTCTGTCTGTTCTGCAGCCCTGTTTAATCTGATTCCCGTGGGTCTGAGAGTGGTGGCCATCCAGGGATTGAAGAGCGGCTTCTACATTGGCATGAATGGAGAGGGCATGCTCTACCGCTCGGTAAGATACGGCCTCTTGCTCCAGTCCTGTTGTCAGGTTGTGCATGTGCGTTTGTTCATTTACACGTGTTGTGTTTTGTTCCGTATGTTGTCTCTCTTAATATCCCACTGCAGAAAAGACTCTTCTAAGCCCTTTCATATCTGCTCTGTTCGAAAGCTCTTCAGATGTGCCTTTGTTTTGCTGTGCAGTGCTTATCCCCCAACCCCCCCATCTTTTTTTATTGTTGAAGCCGCACCGCGCATGTTTTACATTTAATTTGACATCAAGTTCAGTGCTCAGACCTTTTTTGAAATGGCCTCTTTTTATTTTACTGGTTACTAGTGGAGGTTCGTTATGTAGCAGCTGTAAACCGAAAATTTCACAGAATTTCATTGTGCTTTTGATGCTGATGGTGTTGCTTTGTTTAACTTTGTCATCCTGATTCTGAATCATAAACGGAGATACACTGCAAAAAATGTCCTTTTTAGATGAATGCAATCTGAGCTGTGAAACATTTCACTCGTTCCGTGTCTTTGTTATATGAGCCAAATATACTGCATGATTACATAAGTCCTAAAAAATATTGGAATTATTTCACCGCATTTTTTATAATTGCAAGACTCAGTGGGGGAGTAATGTCATGAAAGCAGATATTGTATCTGCAGTGTAAAATATGAGGAGCACATGATGTGGACCCAGTCACAGAAAACATTAAGTCATGGCTAATGCATTGAGGATGAGGAGATGCTTCTGGAGCACGTTTTTTGGAAATGAGCTGCAGTGGAAGATGTTTGTGTGTGTGTGTGTGTGTGTGTGTGTGTGTGTGTGTGTGTGTGTGTGTGTGTGTGTGTGTGTGTGTGTGTGTGTGTGTGTGTGAGAGAGAGAAATGGGGTGCAGGCATAGGCAGAGCTTTAGAGACAGGAAGATATCCATGGTTGGCATGGTTATATAAGTCTCATGGTGCTACGAAGACAGAAGAGGATGGGAGGGCTGCGTTACCCACAAACCTCGGCTGAGGGACATTGTGGCGGACATTTGATCGCCAGACAGCTATGACAAATGTCTGGCAAAAGCTGGAATTCACAAACGTTTTCTTTCTCAAAGTACTCGTAAAATCCGTGAAGAACAGAGTAAAGCCAGTGTGCGTTATACTGTATCTGCCACTTTACTGCGCGAGAGGTCGGAGAACATTTTGAGGCAAACATCAACATTTCTTTTTTAAAAGTCAAATAAATTCAGCGCCATCACTTCAGTAGAGCAAGCATTCTCGCCCAGTATGACTCTCGAAAGTTCAGAGAAGGACGTACGATACATGCGCAGGCTGTTATGACTCACTCAGGTATTCATTCATAACTAAATGCTCATAAACAAGTGCACAATTCACAGCCTTACTATGAGGCTTATAATAACCCTCCACCCACCTATCTACGTCAAACTAAAGTCTTTCAATTCATTAAATAGACCACAAGTTGGAGTTGCTGCATGACCTCCCACACACACTTCCTTGGTGAAATCATCATTCGTGTCATGATTAAAATTCATTCAAAGTGATTCAGGACTTTTTAAAATCATAATTAATTTTTTTTTTTTTTTAAATTATGTTGGTCAGAAGGAAAAAGGTATTTGTAGCAAGAGCTAAAAGTCCATTTTAATCAAAGCCACGCAGTGAACAAGCTCTCTGGCTATATGGAGGAAGTCCGGCTCCTCAGATGTGAAGCATGGACAATTAGCATGCATTTGTGAGCAGAACACGGGTGGGCTAGATCACAGGAAGACTCATAAGCCTTGAGGAGCCACAGAGTGTTCATAAAGGGAATACATTAGCATGCAAAGCTCAAATAGCCTGTTTCTCTCTCCAACTCCCCTTGTTTACCCGTTTAATTTACCAATACAGATTATGTTTGCGATAGACACTGAACTGCAAGAGGACTGTAAAGGAGAATTGTTTTTCTTTATTCACACTTTTATGAGAGCTCTCATGATGCCATTGCCGCTATAAAATAAATCCTTTACTATCATCGTCTTATTACTTACACTTTTACTTTGACTGTTATTTGTCCAGATCTTTATATTTTCTCCCCTGCACCTTCCTCGCTTATTCGCTATTATCTCTCTAATTCAAACGTCTCCATTTCACTCTTTTGCCTCTCCAAACCGCAAGGTCTCTCACCACTTGTTTTGTTGTCTTATTTCGTCTGCCTAACATCTGAGAACCGCGATGCACGGCACTCTTTCTTGATTATCCCCAGGGAGATAATTACTCAGGGATATCCTTCTACCCCTCAAACACTCCCTTGTTTTTCTTTTTCTCTCCCTGCTGCTTTGTCTTATTAGGGGGGAAATACGTCGAACTTCGTCTTCTATAGGAGATGATTCTGAGCAGTTGTTGTGTTGCTTCCTTTGGGAAGCCTTTCTCTCCGTCTTTCATCTAGGAGTCAGGTATCTAGCTGAATCTTATGGTTCATCAATTAAGTGGAAACTTACATGCTGGTCGCTGGTTGGCTTTTCTTGCCGGGAGTGCAGAGCTCACTGTCGTGGCTGTTGCAGATTGGAAGCTGATATAGCAACGGGTGAGCAGGGTGATAACACTTGTGTGGAGGGTTTAGCGATGAAGTGCGTGAGGGTAGAGCATCTACAATGAAGAGCTCCCTTCCATTATTTATAACACTTCTCTATATGACCTAGTTTACTGCACAGCAGTAACCACTGTTCTCTGTGCATCCAGCGCATCTATTCATCTATCACAAACAGGTATATCTGTCCATAGCCACACGCACAGCGGCCTCTGAACTGTTCAATCGGCTACTCATTTTTACTGCTTATTATTATTACAAAATAATGTGTCGCGGTAAAACCTTCACTTAAGGCCCTGAGGGACGACTGCGAGGGAGTTGGCGTGGAAGTTCAAGGAGTGATTTCAGATGTTGTTTGGGTGACAAAAGCTAATGTTTTGTGAGTAGTCCCTCCCCCGTCCCCTTCAACGTCTTGATCTTTTCTGTCTCGAACAAAAGTTAGGACCGTTGAATTAAAACTTGAGTGAAGTCTTTGTGAGATTTGAGTTCCTGGGTGCATTAGGGCTGCAACTAATGATAGTTTATTCCGAAGACTATTTTGTTTCCACTTTGTTGCTTAATTATTTAGTCTATTAACTGGCAGCCCTATCATTGATAGGGCTGTTCCCTCTTAGTCAATTAGTTGACTAATTGGCCTAAAGATTTCTTTAGTAGATTAGTCGTTTATTATGCTGAATGTCTTATTTCCAAAAAACGTCTCTTCTTTGGTAAAGACTTAAAGTGGTGCTTTTCTGTGATTCTTCGTAGAGAAACTCAGTTTTACAGATCTGTCAATTAAATCACCGAGTTGATTAGTCGACAAAAGTGAAAGTCGAATAATAATTTCTTTGGTCAAGGACAACTAATTGATGATCAAAATGTTCTGTCAATTTACTGCTTTAGCTTTCGTGCACATGCACATAATACAATTGCTTGTTTGTGATGATGGTGCTAATGACGGTGCTCTCGAGGTGAAGGGAGGCAAAAAAGTAAAGTAAGTAAAGAGTATCAGGAAATTAGACATCAATCATCAATGTCCTCTCCGGAGGAAGTTCGGGGAAGGACAGAACAGAACCTTCAGTGAAAGTGATTGACTTTCAGAGTACGACAAACACAATGCTAAACAAGGAAGGAGGAGGGGGGAAGAAGAATAGAAAAGTGAGAAAGACCATTTTTCAGTTAAAGTAACGTCTAGACAATCCCCGACCTGAATCTCTCTCCCAGAATAATGATGAGCTCCCCGGGAGTTTCATGGCAGGCCACCTCTCTCTGATACACCAGTGGCTCAGCCCCCGCCCCCATATCCTCTGCTTATTCCAAAGTCAAATGGATGCCTTTCGGCAGCAGCAGGTCTCCTTAATGCAGAGCCGGAGAGCTGCCTCTCTCCTCAGATGGTGCCAGTGTCTAATTTGGATTCAGGATGCAATAGCTGAAGTAAAGGCTCCTTCCAATCCTTAATATTGGAGAATAGCTGAACCATCAACGGATTCAAGTGCTATAAAGAAATACATCATTCAATAATAATAGTGAATATAGTACTAATGTCAAAGAAATCATAAGCAAGAAATAATATAGTTAAATAAAGGTTAGGAGAAACAGCCCTTTTAATCAAAACCATGCATATTTTAGTGGAAGAGGTTTAACCGCTTTATTATTTACAAGCTAAAAAATCCAATATACCTCCAAACCCACCATGAATATAATTAGGATTCTGTTAAGATCCAGATAATGTATTGTTTGCAAACTGCCAATCCATTTTCTTTCTTTACCCTGACATTGAGTTCTAGTCCATTTGTTGTCACCCTCCAGTCCCACATAAGTAAACCTCGACCCTGTTCTTGCAAAGGATACATGACCGTAGATTTGCTGCTTTTACCTAGATGGCTTATGCTGATAAATTGTAGTTTGTAAGCTACCAGTTTCACCTGTGTAGATTCTTTTAACAAGCGGTACACCGAATGTCTAATATTATTTGTAATTATCAAAGTACACTTGACTCTCCCCACAAACCACCGAGATTATCGATCCACCGATCATACAAATAGGGAATGGTGGCGAATGTTCTTCCGGCCTTGTTATGGTTGCAAAGAAGCTAGGCTAGCGTCTTTAGCACAGAGGTTGAGTGGCTGCTCTAAGCCCAGAACAGCTTTCGACTCTTTAAACAGATGGTGAGAGCCACTCACTGTGCTATCAATAACCATTCAACATTTAGTCAACTTCTAGTCGGTATTAATAATATAGTTTGTCCTAAATGTTCCGCTACTGAAGCTGATTTCTAAATCTGTACAGTAAAGTAAGACCAACCTCTGGCCTCGCATTTTATTACTTGATAAAAGTAATTTTGTGTAAAAACACCACACACAGTTGTTATTAACATATCATATTTAAGAAGAGTTCACACATAGTGTTTTTGTCAATAGATTTGTTTTGATAGTGTAGATATTTATTTCTCAACACAGTTCTTGCACTTTTATTTTAAATATTCACTTTGAAAACCTAGCATTCCACTATTTAAAATATTTAAAACATTAAAAGGAGTTGCCATCAGAATGTTCACTCCTACACCTATTTCTATGTGAAGCATACTTACCCACTGTTCCAATCCTTTTTTTTTTTCATCCATTCTCATTTGCAATGCAGGACAAGGGCGAACATTAGTAGGGGCAAAGACCCCCCTAATCTCCATCAGTGCAGGCAAAACTAAATGCCCTTGCTCTTAAATGTTATCACCAGAGTGTAAGAGGACAGCTTTTCACGACTGATTTGTCATGTTTTGTGGACAAAGTTTTCAGATTTTGAATTTAAGTTGAATCATAATTAGAACCATATAACATCAAACATAAATAGAACAGTACAATTTGTCAAAAAACACAAACTTTTTGGGGGACCCACTCAAACGACCTGGGACTCACTACATTGAAAACTTATCAACATCATAAATTAGCATCTAAATATACTAATACCAAAAGAAAAAGCATCATTATGCAGAATGGCTCATTAGGGATCAGTACATCTGGTTAAATCGTATCTTTATCCACAATAATGTATCATCTTTTATTTGTTGATTATATTTTGTGTTATTAATATGAATCTGCAAAGTAACATGTATTTAAAGGTAACAAATGTGGTGGAGCAAATAATGAATGGCTTCTTCATCCTCTGAACTGAGGTGGAGTCAAAGTACAACATACCATAAAATGGGAATACTCAAGTACAAGTACCTCAAACATTTAATTTAATTAAAGTACTTGAGGTAGTGTACTTAATTACTTTCCATCACTTACTTTCCATCACCCACATATTTGTGTAAGTACTTTCAGAGCACGAGATGCAAACAAAGTGCAGACCTGCTCATCAAATCATTGCCCCTGGTTTTACTGGTGGTAAAAACTAATTTAAACAAGGAGGAGTTGCTATAATTAAGTCTTTGGTAAAACAAATAAATGAAATTGTTGTGTGCTGAAACTGGTAAAACATGTGCAGTATATTCTGTTCCCAGCTTTATAGTGTTTGTTTACTGTGTTGATTTATCTTCAACTCCCTCATGTTAGCGTCAGCAGTCTCACAAGTCCATCGCCTCTCTCCTTCAGATCACCACAGAATATAAATAAGCGTCCTTGTAAATAGTTTATCATTAATGAGCACAGCCTGTTAGTGCTGACATGTGACACAGCTTCTTAAAAAAATCCTTGTTTTGCTGCGGTAACAAACTTTGGTTGATTGTGTTTTCTTGGCAGAGGAAGCAAACCCGCTTTGCGTTGCGTATGTGTGTGCATGCCGCCGTTCGCCAGTGTGTATATCTGTGCGTTTCCTTACCTCTGTGGTTCACACGTGTCCATTAAGAAGATCCCATTAATCAGTAGAGACTCAGGCCTCGTCTCTTCACCTCATAATTCCACTCCGTCATCCACCAACATGGTGCTCTGTCAAAGACTTCAAAGTCACTTACATTCCACCCCTATCATTGCCGAGCCACAGTCGGGGTGCTTTTTAAACTGCTCCTCGCCTTTTCCCGGACAGTAACAGAGTGTTGCCCTTGTGGATAAATTTGTAGGAAATTCTACTGCGTGTCAGCAAAGCGAAAGTGGCTGATTGTGAAGGGTAGGATTCTGCAGCGCACTTGTGTGTGTGTGTGTGTGTGTGTGTGTGTGTGTGTGTGTGTGTGTGTGTGTGTGTGTGTGTGTACTCGGCCTGATTATGGCTCCAAGCAGATGAAGAAGGGAAAACGCCTGCTGGTGTGTAATGTATCACTGTCTGCCTCCTACCCACGCAAACACATACATTCACACATAAACCCACAGGCAGCCAGACAGGGAGGACTTGCCACCCAGTGCCCCCACTGAGCCAGAGACGGCTGCCGTTTGACATTGTGTCAGCAGGCCCAGATAGTCAGCCGCCAGCTCTCCACAGAGCTTGTCCTCCCTCCTGCCGACCAGCGAGACATTTCCACGCACATCCGACCATGTGACCTAACCTTCCCAGAGTCCTTTACACAGCCTGCTATGCGCTGCTGTGTCTTATAAATGAGCGGTCACACACACACACACACACACACACACACACACACACACACACACACACACACACACACTGCGACTCATTTAGCTAAATGTCATGCGATTGGGCGAAAGTGGCACAAATCTATAATTTGACATTAACAATAAGTCAAATTACTACATGTAATGTGAAAAGTTGATAGTGACAAACCCACACATTACCTAACGGATTTCCTACTAGTCTTTCTTGATATTTGTAACCTTATTGTTTTGATTTCAGGTTTTTAGCGATGCGTCTCTAGGGATCCCCTTTCTAGCAACACATTTGTGTGATCAGGGCCTACGGTGATAATGTGTCAAGGTGGCCAAAAAATAAATCCGTTCAACATGTCACACACTTTAGATTTGGTGAAATAATAGTTTTCCCACAAACAGCTTTGAAGGGGTCATTTTACCTGAATAACCAAAAAACATATTTCCTCACTTACCACTAGTCGTATCTAACTATGTAGATAGATTAGATTTAATTGGCACAGGTTTAGAGATAAACATCTCTGAAATGTATGCCTCCAACCCGATCCCATGTCCTTGGTACTCACTGCAGGGAGGGACAGGTCACCCTGCTACCAACGCAACTGGCAATCACGGCGATGTGGTTAAACCCCCAACCCCATCTTGTTTACCATGCTGTGTGATCAACACTCATATCTATACAAACAATGTAATTATGATTACATTATTTACTAGAGCACAACAGTGTTTCTTCATAGATCCAGCCTCTTAATTTTGACTTCATAGTTGGTTTATTGGAAGGCCCCAGTAAACTTCATGGTTACTGTTGGATGTATGTAGGTTTCCTTAGGTAAGTGCACTGCACTTCATGCCTCGGGGAGAAAGGCTGGGCTGTTGTGCTTGCTCTCTGTACATTTATCTTGTGTGCAGAAATCTACCAAAATGTGGGAGCGCTTTAATTAAATTGAGCACAGATTAATACATTTTGTCCTTTTTTTTGTCATTTTTCTGTAGAGGGCCCCTTGCGAGCTCCATACTTTTCAAAGTCTGTCTGCATGGTTAGCAACGGGTAGCTGATAATTCTTTTATTATTTCTAATAACAGAACTTTTCAAGCATCTCCACACACACACACACACACACACACACACACACACACACACACACACACACACACACACGCACACGCACACACACACACACACACATAAACAGTCACCTCCAGCAGAAAGCAACTAGACAACTGGGCACATAACCCCACAAGAGATATTAATGAATGAAATCACAGAATCCCCAAACACACACAGATAGTACAATACGAGACATGGAAGCAGCACAAGATCCACCAAGCCAGCTGTTCCACCATTATCTCCATCAAGTTCACAAATGAATGCATCTTCGATTTGTGAGGGGTAAGACAGTGGAGAGCATGATTTTATCTGCTGAACTGTCTTGATAATAACGGTTAATCTAACACCGCTCTTCTCCCCGACAGTGTATCAAATATCTGGTCTCGTCCCCTTTTTCCTGTCATTCCTCTCCACCTCCTGTGTGTCCCCTTGAGTTTTTCCTTGACTTGCTCCTCTGATAATGAAGCAGAGAGATCCCAATATTCCATTGTTGTTCACCATTATTCTAATACGACTATCATTACTTAGACTTCAAGGATATGTGTATGTGTGTTTGTGTGTATGAATACAGTATGTTTACTGACCTTGGCAGTGTACACATGCTGGTGATGAGAGCCAATATTGGCAGAGTGAAACAGACACAGCTTTCTTTTTTTCCTGGAATGAAACTTCATTAAAATCATCCTTCTGTCTGTTTTGTTGCTGGTTACATTTGTATTCATGCAGATACAAACAATTAATTTTTTATGTTTGTATATTAGCTATATCCTTGGTCTCTTTTTTTTGTTGCAGGAGATGTTCACACCTGAGTGCAAGTTCAAGGAGTCTGTTTTTGAGAACTACTATGTGATCTACTCGTCCACTGTGTACCGTCAGCAGGAGTCGGGCCGGGCCTGGTTCCTCGGCCTCACCAAGGAGGGACAAGTCATGAAGGGCAACCGGGTCAAGAAGACTAAGCCCTCGTCACACTTTGTGCCCAGGCCCATCGAAGGTATGAGAAAGACACAATGCTTTTGGAACAGTTTTAAAGTGGTCTTTGTTATGTTTGGTTTGTTCCTTTTTGTGGTTATTTATGCACATCCTTCTAGTTTACTATAAATTGGGTGTAATGCTGGTAATTACTTCAAAAAAGCACTCCAAGACATTTCAGATATCCTACCCATTACATGACGACATGGTATGAAAACTATTTACGGTCTTTAATCCAGCACAATTAACATTTTGCAGTGGTTGCAGTGGTTAAAACTCTCTGTGTATCCTAAGGCAAAACAATTATGTCTATGCCTAATGTAAAGTGTTACATTTTCAAGTCTGGTTTTTATCCAACCAAGCCCAAAACAATCAAGAAGGATACTGAACAAATGTTTAGTTTCAGATAGTATATAAGATAAGATAAGATAAGATAAAATAAGATAATCCTTTCTTAGTCCCGCAGTGCAACAAGGAGTTTTTTTTATTAAAACATGATCCTGCTATGACAGTATTGTGCATTTAATGTGATCGATTACCTTTGTATTTTTCATTCTCTAAAAAGTTCCATTATCGAAATTAGTGCTTTGAAGTTAATAGGTTTTGACATTTTTAAATAGTTTTAGGCATCCTTCTCTAAATGGGACCATCATTTATTAAATAAACACCATGCTGTATTCAAATAGACTTAAAGCTTGCGATTGAGACCATAAACTTATGTTTACAATATTACTAAGATAATAAATCAAGTGTGCAGTAGGATTCTTTTTTCATAGACTTCTATTCAATCAGACTTATTTTTGGTATTGATCTCATCTAGCTCTCTACCAAAAAAAGAAGAAAATGTATATATTTCCCAAAATGCTGAACTATTTATTTAAGTCTATTGTTTTGACAGTCAGACTCAAGGAGAACACCCTCATTCATACATTTTGTGCATTTCTTTCGCTGTTGTGAGTTTATTTTTAATATGACCTCTAACGTGTTTCTAGTGAGAGTAGTGTTTGATCTCATTAAAACTTGTCAAGCAATGTGACAAAAAAAGTGCTTACATGGCCCGAATTTCCTGCCTGGTAAAAGTGTCCCTCCAGCCTCACACCTGACCTTGTCTCTATCTCCACATCCATCTCTTCAATTTGTTCTCCATTGTCCCCTTTTTGAGCTCCTCCTCTCTTTGTCCTGTTGTCTCCTCCTCCTCCTCCTCCTCCTCCTCATCCTCCTCCTACAGTTTGTATGTACAGGGAGCCATCAATGCATGAGATAGAGGACAAGCACCGCTCCAGGAAGAGCTCAGGGACTCCCACCATGAATGGAGGAAAAGCTGTCAATCAGGACTCCACATAGCAGCGGGCGGAGGGGCTTCCAGCAGGGGGCGTGGCCTCATCCTAACTCCGGGGGAGGGGCCATAGGAAAACTCAACACCACCCCCCCAAAAAAAATTACGCACCGCCATCCCCCTCTGCAAAAGAAAACAGGGTGTTGCGACGACGAGGAGCTATTACATACACCCAAGACAACAAAAACAGAACTGAACTCTTGCCTGTGAAAACCTTTTAGATGAATTAATATCAATCAAGAGGATATATATATATTAAAAGAAAAAAAAAACATTTTCAATCAGGACTTGACCAACATTTTATGCAAAAAAAGAGAAAAAGCTGTGATAAGCAAACATTGGAATGGTCTCTCTTCACACACATACACATATATATTTATATATATATATATATATATAATTTCCAATTTATGCTGTGAAAAACAAGCTTTAATACATGTTCAATTTTCATACATTGGTTTCTTTTCTAAATGCTATTGCACTCTCATATGCTTTGTTGTGTTATTGTTGTCAGTAATAACTATAACAACCTCATCATTAGTAATATGTTGTATCTTATCATTCCAATTACTATATCATCGTTATTCTTGAGAACGTTTTTTTGTTCAATTACTCATATTTTCTCTCTCTCATAGTTTGATCTTGAATGCACTGTCGCACTAACTGCTCTTGTGTGAGGGTACGACTGAATGTATTTGGTAGTTCTCTGTGTTGGACTCCAATGGAAACAGAGTGCTTTGGGTGGGATGTAATTTACTCAGGTGTGTACTGTAAGTGTGACTAATAGGACAGATAGGGTTGTTTCAACTATAACATGGACTCCCCTATACTGTTTGCCAATGACGGGGCAAGACTGATTCAAGCAATATAATAGAGAGCAGTCTAGTGTGTTTCTAAATAACGGAAAAACAAGCTGAAAGCACATCACTGTGGTTGGTGTGTTTGTCAGCAGAGAAGACTGACAAAGAAAGTTGAAAAAGTAGGTCAAAGTCTAAGTCAAGGAAAACTGTTTTGATCTCACTTCAATATACTCTTTAATATTTGCAAGGTTTCAAGTAAAGAGATGTCCAAACTTGTTAAAAATGGTAAGGAAAAGAATTCTCACCAAAAAGATATCGACCAGCATCAGCAATATGAGCCATGGCCAAAAAACGGTCACTTCACATTTACACCTCAAGAAACACGGACCCCTTTCTCTGCTGTTAGCTCGGCTAAAACATATAACCATATAACAGTATTCATGCCTTTGAACTACATGGATAGAAGACTGCTCCTGTTTCTTTCGAAGCAAGATGAAGTTGTTTTTGGCAGGCGCGGCAGTGAGGATATGTGTTGACTAGTTTTTAAGACTATTTCTGTTAGTTTTATTGTGAAAGTATTCAAGATTTCTCAAAAGTGGTGGACAGGGTGCCTGACTGTTTAATAACCCTCTGACCTGATTTGTTGATGTTTTCATTACAAGGTCGCAATCATTAAGACCGTCACAATGGACGCAGAATGTCTCATTGAGGAACCAGTTCGTCTGGACTAAGCCAGGTTTAGGGGAGGATGTTCTACCATGCTGGTTGGTTTTCTCTCACATGGTAACCCATCAAGTGTCCATCCCCCTGGTTTTGTGACCCATGAAATGAGGCATTTGCTGCATTGTGGAAGGGAAGCTTCTCTTTCATAAATCAACATGCTAACAGGGCTGTATAAACAAGGTGAATTGAATAGCAGCGTACATACGTCACGTATGCTACATAGCTCATTCTTAATCCCCAATTAGTTTGTCTAACTCAGGAAGTCCTACAATTGTTCCATGAATGGGGCCAGACATGAAAGACTGGCCGCTCGTTGTCCAGCACCCGTTGCACAAAGCCTGGCCGCCGGTGTGACGTTTAAGGAGGTCAGGACGGGATCGATGGTGTTTTTATCATTAAAAAGTAATGTACAGCTAATCTTAGGTTGGAAAAGGGATTACAGGCGCCGAGATGAGCATGAACATTGCATGACTGTAAGAGGTGATGTAAGCTTGTTTCCATTTCGAGGCGAGAGCTCATACAAGATTGTTTCAAATTTGGGGAGTATAAATCCAAAACCTTTTTATGCAACGTTTTGATGCAAGAGTTTCTAATCTCTGCTATGTCTGGTTGGAAATTGTATGCTAATTTGGTGGTACGTAGAGTAAATAGCACACATTACGTTGCACAGAGCAAATTGCAGAGATATCATAGATCTGGTGTTCTACCATGTGCCTGGGTCCATAGCTGGTGCAAGTAACGGTAGATTAGTTCAACTTCCACAGCACCTACCTAACAGTGATACATACAGTATATTAGACGCGAGACTGAAAGTCAACAGGCAAGACCAGCATATGAAAGTCGCTTTTTATAGAGGTTTATATTGGTGCAAATGAGATACATGTGGACTTAAAGCAATGCATGAAATTGGATGTACTCAACGTCAACCGTTGACTGCAGAATGAGAGGATTTGAGAAATGAACGGTTAAAGCAAGGAGGTAAAAATAGCCGATGTGCGAGAGCGGTAAAGGAGAGCACTTTTCAGGAGGTTTATTGATTTATGAAAGGGTGACCAAAGGCTTTGGTTGTATCTGATATGAAGTAGAATTTATTATTTGTATGTTATCTGATATGAAGTAGAATTTATTATTTGTATGTTTGCAGATGATTTTACTGCATTGGAACACGCCCATATATGCATTATGAACTGTGAGATGAAATAAAAAAAAATATGCATTGATAATAAAAATCAGAATGAAGTTAGTGATTGTTTAAGAATAAAGACTATGTTATCAAAAACTTTCCCGCCGTGACTGAATTAATGTTTTTGTGACTGACAGCTGTTGTGTGTGTCTTTTTGTGTTTTAATAATGTAAGTTTGCACCAACAAGAGAAGCAACGGGATAAGCAGACTAAATCCATCAACGCGTGATTGTTGTGCAGTTCAAATTCAGAAAATCCAATCCGCTCCTTCTATCAATTCACCAGCCGTGATTTATCTTCTCACTCGCCCCTAAATCCGATGTGTAATTTTGGGATGGTGCTCCTTCGCCCTTAATTCTGCAGTTGTCATGGAAACAGACCTTCCGTGCTGTCTGCAAGCAGAACGGCGAAGGGGAGGGAGGATGAAGGCTTCCCTGATTTTCAGGACGCGGCTTGTCTTATCTCCTCTGCATGATGTCTGCAGCGTAGGCTGTTTGCATATGAGAAACCATGTTTTCTCATATGCGAACTTCTAACGCTACAATGGCAAATAAACTCAGAGGAACAGCCTCTTTTTTTCTCAGCAGGAGATGATCATGAACGCATATGAGGAAGTCAAGTCCATAATCATGGCAAAGTATAATGCTGCATTCACAGCCAACGCGTTGCGAATATTCACACCGCCCCCGCTGCGAGACATATGCATCACAAAATATCAGACAAGTTAAATGTGTCTAATTTTAAGTGCCTCATCAGCCCAATCAATCAGATTTATATTTCTTTGAATGTGCCTGCTGGCAGTAGTATACAAATTTATATATACTTATGAGGATATATGTACTGTATGCGCGTATGTATTATGTACTATTTATGTGTATATACATGCATGTGTATATTACCATATAACTAGGAGTTTGAATCTGTGTATGGGCGGATCAGTATGTATGTATTATTCATAATCAGAAATTCAATCAATTGACGCAGTGAAGGTAAATTGTGGGTGATTCTCTGTATTCTTATCATCAGTCCTCCGGTCGATGCTCGGATGCACCGTGTGGTGTTCAATGTACGGCTCGAGGAGGACTCGGCAGAATCGATAGCGCTTGTACAGGAAGTCATCCTTATGTGAAAACGGATCTTGCCGATCTGGAAGAACTCTCTCCCTATAAAACTAATATAACTAATATCGCTCTTTCATCAATGAGGAAGGGAGCTGCCTTTTTTGTCTGGTGGGAGTGTCCATCTTATCCAGTGAATTTCAGTTAGCCTGCGCTGGTGCAGGTTAAGGGATTTGGATGTGTTGCTATGGTGATTTTTTGCTTCGTGGAACCGAAAAGCCTGATCTGCGTCATCTTATCCTGAAAATTAAGCTAACTCAGTAAACCAGGTATGAGGAATAGGGCCCTGCTCACAATCACAACGTCAACAGGCTAATGTTAGCACATGCAATATTTACGAGGTTCACCACCAGTGTGTCAGCATGCTGAGCACTCAAAAGTACAGCTGAGACTTGTTTTACAAGCATCAACCACAAAACCACAACGTGTTGGGAAACTTTGATTTTGGGACGACTAGATGAAAAAGACCAAAGTTGACCAAAGTTATTACAATTTGTCCTGAAGGTGAAACACATGTCTGAACCAAATTTCACAGCATTTATATTGCTATTCAAATGTGAGTAACCCCCGCCCCAAACACTGAGTAAAAATAAGATTACCATGCCTCTCTTGTTCACTGCAGCCACTGAGGGCAGAAACAAGTCAAGGTCAGCTACTCAGACACCCATGGGAGTTGGCAGTCTAAACAGGGTCATCTGTTTAGATACACATACGGAGGGCGAGCGATGAAAACAGCTTGAAGGCCGCTCCACACTCTGGGCTCAGCTTCGGCTCTGGCTGTTGGTTCCGTTACTCCTCTCGCATTTAACTTCCCTCCTTTCTCCAGCGTAAAAAAGGTAACTTTGGCTGTATTAAAATGTACTTAAATGTCCCTTGACCATAATAGAATTGCTTTGAAGTAGGCTATATCTTTACTCACATGTATTATTCAAATCATCGGTCCCCAACCTTTTTGAGCCACGGACCGGTTTCGTGTCAGACAATATTTCCACGGACCGGCCTTCACGGTGTAGGCGAAAAATATAATGTAATAAATATGACATAAATAATTAGACCAACATAAATACAATTATAAAGTGCATAAATATACTGTAATGGAAATTAATTAACCTTATCAATCTCCTTTAGAGAAAACAAATGTGATGTGAAACACTTAAATGTCTTTAAGCATTTATTAAACAGAAACTTGGAATAATTCAATTGAATGAGCAGAGCTCGTCACCACAGAGGACTGACCCAGAAAAATAGTTCAACATGAGTTTTATACATCAACAATTATTATTGAAATGTCTGCTTTCAGAGTTCAGTTCATCTTCAATTCTGCTTTTTATCATGGCCCTGGCAACCTTCAAATAATCTCTGTGAGGTTAAGTTTGACAATACATATTTTGCATGCGTTATACAGTATAACTTTGATGTCAAAGAGAGATATGTAGCCATCATTTCAGCCACCAAACCGTCCAAGACCCAAAGCTTCACACGGCAGACAGGTTATACAGGATGAGGAAACTAAACGTTGAGGGAACAATTTGCTGATTTTGGTTGGAAACATTTCATTACACATCACACATGATCACACATCATGATATTTGAAATGTGTTAACATCATATATAGGTTCAGACATTAGTTAGTTGGATTTTGATGCATGAGTATTGGAATATAATCAATAATATTTGTGGTAGCCCATTTTAATGCCAACTAAAACAAACTAACTAAAATGTTCAATGTCCTCTCTTAGTCATTCAACTGATCCAGCATTGATATGTTGGCTAATGGTTCATTTGTACAGTCTTTATGCTGTCACACAGTTGTCATATAGGTTAGAAATAAAACATCTGCAGGGTCACTAAAGGTCCCCAACATTTTGATCCATGATGTGTTATCTCAATCAGTGTTTAGAGTCTGTGGCCGGCTGCACTTACCAAACACATCTCAGCATAATAGCATGCTAGGATTTGATAATTAGCAGCAAACATATTACAGTACTAAGACAAGAAAAACATCAGTTAAAATGTACAATAAGAAGAATATGAAACATAGAACATGAAATTCAAAATCGTACACAATAAGGTCCATTATGATGTCAAGGTATAAGTTGCACAAGGAATAACACAACCTTCACCCCAGTGTAACAACAACACATGATTTATCTTTTGATGTAGACATTTGCAGCCATTACAACTTATTTTCAATTAGACCACCACCAAGAGGAAAAAACTCTCACAATTACACAGAAATGTCAAAAAAACAGCATCAACAACAACTGCAGAATAAAGCATGCAACACAGAGAGACGATAGAAACTCAACAGTAGCAGCCCTTAAAAAAAAAAGGGTTCTTCCACTTTCCGTTTGAGTGTGTTGTTGCGCTCACCTGTCTGAACCTCATTCCGTGACGTGCTCCTTCCCCTTCTGCTCCAGTTCCAACTTCTCTGCCCGTTCATTTGCTCCTCAAATTTGTAAAGTTTTGAGCTGCATGCAGCTCGGCTGTCAGCCACATGAGAGATTATTGTCACAAACTGCAGGCGCCACAGACTCCGCTAAAGCATCTACCCAGTTTCATTCATTTTTTGCCAGTTTTTGATCATAAACCAAAAGTATTATTATGGTCGATATACTGTATATAATGAGACTGCAGCAAAGTGGCGGACATACTGACAGACATGCATTGCACAAAAGAAATATGAGAATCTGTTGTCATGCAATTTACTTTGCATCTTCAATCTCAATGGCAGATAGCTATGACATTTGTTTATCCCAGCAGGTTGCCTGTGAATATTGTGAACACACTGTGCACCTGAAATACATCGGTTTGATGCTTTCATCTATCTACATTGTTGATTTAACAGACACAAGAGTTGGTTGACTACAACTGCACTGAACTATTTTTTTTTTACTTGTTAAATACCAACCGGTGTACTTTTCAAATTCTTATCCCATGGTACCCCATAATTGAATTATCCTCTCTTCTCTCAAACCATCTGTGTTAACATGCGGCAGAAGACTGAATAACTTTTATTGCATTGGAAAGGTCACAGATGGCACAGTTAACAACACCTCTGCAACATAGAAATCCTTTTCCCAGGATTATTTCTAATGCATTTTTTTGCATCATAAATTACATTTACCTTGTCACCAGTATCTCCTGTCAAATGGTACATGTTTTACATTTTAGCTTTGGTCTACGACACCATACTGCATAATGGAGAACTTCTCTGCTGGGTTTAAAACACCGACTTTTATTTATGTCCTTTACAGTTATTTATAAAGAACGTGTACATTACTTTGTTTGTCTTTTGCAGACTCATGGGCACAAAGAGTAAAAGAGTAAAAATATTCTTGATCTTGTATCCCAGGCATCTTTCCTCGCTCCCTGTCTACCTCTTTTCATCCTGTTGTTTTGATATGGGCCTGTGCCACTGGGACTGCTTGTTTCTCTTTTCTCAACCCCTTACTGAGAGAATGAGGGAACTCCTACTCAGAAGTGGGGCGTTCGCTTCTTCTCATTAAAAATAATTGGTCTCTGTTCAATTAAGGCTCAGTGATGCTCCTTTCATCTGGTTCTGTGTTTTTTATCTGCATCTTTCACATCCAAATAAACTGCTCAGAGTTGGCAAAAGTATTGGATAATTGGTGCATTTACTTCTGGAAGATGCCTCTCTTACTCTGTGATTGATTTGCGGCTTTTGGCACCTCGTGTTTGCAGATGAATACTGCAAGAAATACCGCAAGTGAACATGCTCACTAATACTTCAGAGACACAAGACACATAGAAGTAGGTGCACAGCCCACACTGTAAACCCACTGGCCCAGCCACTTGCCCACAGACCCTCTCACACACTTTGTGTTTCTTACTCTCACACATACTCTATCACTTTATAGAAGAAGCTCTGCAGTATAAGCATATTAATGTGCTGGCAGTGGTTCCTGTTACGGGGGGAAGCTGTTCTGTTGAATCCCAATAGCCCGGGGACAAAAGGGTTCTAAGCCAAGCTATAACTGCAGTTATGCTCCAACACTGATACTTTCATAATGTTCTCTCTCCTCTCCTCGCTCGTCCTCTTTGCACCTCTCTTTCCCTCCCTTAATCTACTTTCTCACAGTCCTAATCTCTATTTCCTCTCCGCCTCTCTCTCCAATTTGATGCATTTCTCCTGAATCTAGTCTTCTTTTTTGTTCACCCTGTGTAACTCTCACCGAATTCACCGCACATTTCTACATGCATTATACATGGTGGAGATTGATGCATTTTGAAGAGATAGGCTTTGAGGATATGCGGTGCTGCTGAGCTACTTAAATGCATGCTCATCAGTGCGTTGATGTGGGATGTTTTATTAGACATATTTTATGCACACACAGGAGTTTCAGGAGATATGCAAATGTGATTTATGAACACTCACACGGATGCGTGCACAAATGCCATACACACAGCATATTTTGTCTCTATCAGATTGCATGCCAAAGGTATACAGCACAATTACATAGGGAACGCTTTTCTAAGCATTGGCAAAACAACTGAAGGAACATCAAAGATATAGAGGATGAATGGATGTCTGTAACGCTGCGGGTTTATTGCTCTGCTGGTCTACCATGAAGATGATCACTGGTAACATCAAACACACATGCAGACATTTATGACATTTTAAGTATCTGGATTTAACAAAGAAAAAAACAGCTTCCTCTTGCTGGAGGGAAAATAATGTGGCAGAGAAACCTGTTCGCAAAAGAGGTGTATGCCCATGTAGGCAAACACACTTTGATGTGTGATGAATGAATGAATGCATGTGTGATCCTGATTGTTTTTAAATGTAACAGACTGTCCAATGCAACACTCATTCCTACAGGTTGGTCATCAAGGAGGGTTCTGCAGGAGCTTTTCCCCAGTAACTGTTCACTTACCGATCATGAAATATTCACTGACCACTTCATTTTGTACCCTTCCTCCAGAATGTCAGGTGTACTGTAAATAATACAAGCACGACGAATGTAGGCTTCAGTGGCTCTGGGTTTATGAAATTAAGTTAAAGCTGTAGTGAACATAAACATTCACACAATAGTGTTCCCCTATGTTTTATATTCACAGGCAGTTTAATTTGAGGAAGCTAATTAAAGCTTCTAACTATAATGTTATTCATGAACTATCAACATAGAACATTTATGTGATGAGCATGAAGCATGAAGCTCTTGTTTTCTTAATATCAAGACCTAATGCAGTTGAATGATTGTATGGGACCATCTCCTTTCTTCTCAAAACATTATTAGTTATGTAATCAATATAATCTGCTAATTATTTCAGAAAAAGTCACAGTTATTTAGCATATTGGGGAAAATGAACACAGAAGAGCACTTGAAGAAATGTATTTCTTCATCATGATGCAAGATGAGGGTTAAAGCAGCAATAAATCAAGTAGGCAAGTATCAAGAGATAACTACATATTATGAAGCCATGAAATGAGCGAGTGAAGAGAATTTTAACCATTTGATTATTTTGATGGAAGTTAGCAGACAGCCCAGGATTTCCAGAAGAAGACTCTGCAGCCAATTCTGCGAGTCTTCATGACCAGTCCACGTCGATTCTTCTCCTGTTTCTCCGTGTCTGCGGGTCCTTTGAGGCTATTTCTGTTTTCAAACATGGAGAGTTTATAAAGCCATTCTATCAAGTTCTGTTTCTTTGTCGATTCCTAGGGAGAAACACATTGACTAAATGTAAATATTAAAGGATTCTGAACACTTACAGGCTCTTAAATATCAAGTCAATATGAATTTTTACTTCACCATGTACTTAAGGGAAATGGGAATTTCGACCAATACTACACAACTTTAGCATTTATTGCTCACAGCCAGAAAGGGAAATGCAATCTGGTGTTAGTACACCAGACATCTAATTTGCAATTTCATGGAGGTGTGCAGGTATGAGGATGATCAAATGACAGTAATCGGACAGGTAGCTCTGGCAGCATCCATAATGACTCACTCAGGATACAATTACCATTTTAAAAGATCAAGGTATATAAAATGTTTGTGCACAAGTACAGACAAATGTTGTACATATATCAAACAGTAGACTGGACATCCTGATGTTGGATCATAGCTGGGATTTGTGGCCTGCTTTCAACCATTAAGAGAAAGAATGGTGTGTAGTACTACGCATTAGGGACATTATGGAGAAAGGCATTAAGAAAAGTAAAATCATCTTACTTGTTTGTCTTGTAATTCGTTGAGCCATGGTAACAAGTCTTGCTGAAGTTGGAGGTCTTTAAATTCCTGCTCAGCCTCTGTATCAACACACAATGCCAAACACAAAAGAGCAAATATGCACAAAATGTGGGCCATCCTTCTTTGGGGTATCTTGCTTGTTTGCTTCTTGTTGAGATAATTCTTCTTGGCAAGACACCGCTACATCCGCTGCTGATCTCACTGCCAACCAGAGACGTCTGTTTTTAAAGTGGTACCTATAGGCCCAAAAAAGGAGGAGGAGTGAGCAGGTTGTTTGCGTAAGGATCCTCCTAAATTTTGTGTTTTGCCCCATCAACACACTGAAGCGTTTACGATGTAATTTAAAGCCATCATTAGGAGCGACACAAAAGGTCTAAATAAATATGCTGTCATTGCAAGATGCCCTCTGCCTTCCATTTTAAAAGCAAACCCCTGTAAGCAAAGTGAGATGTGCACTCTAATAAAATAAAACATTACTGACGCTGACATGGGGGAAAACAATGATTTCATTAACCCTGCTGTGCCATAAAGGTTTAATCAACAGGCAGCGCAGAGACACTGGGATATCCAGAGGCCATAAAGGTCAATTTATCATTCCTTACACCCTTGTGAGTTGGTTGTGTTCATCCCGTAATGAGATTTCTGCTCTGTTTCACTTAACAGTTCTTCTGCATCTAAATTAGGGAACATTTGTCACAGGCTATGATTTTGTAATGACACATACTGTAAATAAGCAACTGCATTTCGTGGTCCGAAGATTTTACAACCCTTTACCTTTAAGGTCACTGTGTTTTAATTTGTATCAGGTCAGGTTTTTTTTGGTACAGATACATTTTAAAGCAAAGTAGGTCAACAAGCTTTCTCAAATTGTAAGTTCAGTTTGAAGCAAAATGTGATAACAAACATACGTATACACAAATCCCACTTTAAGACAGCTGCAAGTGACTGGAAGTTGTTCCTGTGTGAGGATTTTACCTAAATAAAAACCTTGTAACCAGTGTGAGTGTCTCTGTAAAAATACGAACGGGTTTTCTTGTCCATATAAGTGACATGAGGAGGAAAAAAGAACATGTGTCCTTCTCAGGAGACAACCTTGAAGCGCATCAACCTTTCAACAAATCGCCATTCTAACCCAATTATAGAAGTGTAGAAGCCTAATATAGCTGCTTAAACAATTAGTAAGTGCACTGTCGGGTGCAAAATAATCCTGTTAAGAAGGCTACCGAGAGCACTTTATAGCAACAGTGTTTCTGTCCATGCTGACAACTGTCTACACCAGGCCATGTAAGACTTATTCAATTTAAGGTGGCTTTCAGGGAGGTGCTGCTTGTTATCCTTTTTGTTGTCAGATGTGTCGGGACTCCATTTTTAATGAGCTGTGATTCTGCTCCAAAAATGTCTAAAATAAATTTGATAGTCAGTGTGGTACTTCATCACAGGTTTTTTAATTCCCCTAAGAGGGTTCAGCTCCTCTTCAACTGTGACTTGTGTTAGCTGCCTCCCTTACATAAGCGCACAAGGCTGCTTGTTATTTCCGACTCCGAGCAATCGATACGTTGGAATATGTGTGCCAAAAAGCAACGGCATTTTGGCACAGTGTTGTTTAAGGACATTGTTTTACCTTTTTGCATTTATGCTGTGTGGCGTTTGCATCTATTGATCATAATGAGAGATATGGATGAGTGAGCGTGAATGACTGCTCCTTAGGGACGTATAGCTCTGCTGCTACTTGTCTGAGGGAATCGTGCAGAGAAATGAGATGTTGAAGAGGAATGAGGCTATTCTGGATTGCAAATTAGCTTAATTGTTTTTGATCACAGCTTCTTTTAAACGACTGGTCACATGTGGAATCAACAGGAAGATTAACATACTATTAAAATAGCCATTATTTCTCTTCATTTGTATTGTATTTTACTGTCTTCTCCTGTAATTGACAAACCAAAACAAGAAAGATGGGATGTAAAATAAACCATTTTACAATATACTCTATCTCAAGATCTTAATGTGCATTTTTTCTTTTGGCCCGAAGCCACAGAGCGAGCTTTCTGGCAGTTCATTTAGAAATGGATTGGAGAAAGTTGCAGGCTGTATGAGTCATGCGCTTTAATCCTTTCCATGGACCATTTGACATGCTGAAACTGAAAGAAATGCTTTTAGAGTGAGCTCACAAATGACTCAATATTCAAACGCAAGAGCATCACATTTACAACATGCTGCTTCTCCAGGTATCATAGGAACATGTGTGTCATCTGTGGTGACCTCATTATTTTTATGTCATTCATTGACATCAGCGCTGTGTAGATAATTCTGGCTGTCGTCTGCATAAAATGAAGTCAAGTATTTGCAACCCTATAACCCTTGTGTGGTGTTCGGGTCTGTGGGACCGTTTTCATTTTTCGGCAAAAGAAAAATTATACTCATTGGCTTTGGCTCATTTTCTGTGAAGAACATAAATCAGAACACATTTTCAATGATCACACACTGTACACCCCCCCTACACATTTATATTTCAAACAGGATGTTCGGGTGGACATTGTGTTGTTTGTGTTTTGTTTTTATGCTTTGCCCGTGTGGTTACTTATCACAATTAATCAAGGTGGCCAAAAGATTCTCTACTCAGAGGGCCTTGCAATTGATTTTGGAAGAGAAAGAAGCTTTTGATGATGATGTAGAGGAAGAGGTTTCAGGATGTGACAATCACATTTATGAAAATTCTGAGTCTGACAGTGACTTTGAAGAAGAGGATGAGATTGAGCATCAGCTAGTTCCAAAATGAAGACGAGCACCAGGACCAGCCCATCAGCAGCTATAGCAAGTGAAGAAATATGGATGATCTGATCTCAGGGTTCTATACTCTAACCTCAAGGTTCTATGCTCTAACCTCAGGGTGCTATGCTCTAACCTCAGGGTTCTATAGTCGGACCTTAAGGTTCTATGCTCTTACCTCAGGAATCTATGATCTAACCTCAAGGTTCTGTGCTCTGACCTCAGTGTTCTATGCTCTGACCTCAGCTAGTTCCAAAATGAAGACGAGCCCCAGGACCAGAACAAGGCCGTCGTCAGCTAGCAAGTGAAGAAATATGGATGTCAAAAAAGTGTGACATTGAATGGTCTTCTTGCATTAAGATCTTGGCTGCCTGTGATGCCACTTCCTCATATGCTCGGAACGTACACATCTACACAGGGAAGCCAGGAGCTCCTGAAGAGGAAGCTGACCAAATGATACGGAAAAACAAGTCTGAGCTCATATCTTGATTATAATTGATTTTCTTTCTTTATTAAAAAAAAAGAGTAGCACATTTGTTTATAAATGTGATCTAACAAAGGTAAAAGGCAAATATTAACCATATATGCTGTTTATATTGCTTGTAATTGTGATGAAGTAAACATCTGTTGAGTATTTTAACATACAATTGTTTGATCATGTTGAATTAAAAACCCACGAACACTGGCTGAATATCAACAATATGAACACCACACAAGGGTTAATGAAAACAACACATTTCAAAGCAAAGACTTGCTGAATTGGGCACAGTGGCGCTATTGTTGACAGTATTACTACAACTACTTTATCACTGCTATTACTTGCTGGTGTTGGGGCTCACGTGTGTCACAGGAACAATTACACATAGGCAGCGCACTACAGCCTTGATAAGATATAATGACTCACTAAACGTGTCATTACTTTTTAACATCCACTATTATCAAAGCTTTTATAACACCAGCAATTAAAGTGATTGGCAATGTGCTTGACATGTATTTGATTCACAGCTAAGACTCATGAATAATTTTCCCCTGTGTAACAGGGGAAAGTTATTACACAGTTATTATACTGTTATTACACAGTTATTAAGTTATTACACAGATATACACAATACAAACTACCAAGACTATTTTATTTCACATTTCTCATATTTTCAAGTCAAATGACATTGAAAAAGGAAACACTGAATATTAAAAATTGTCCCCACGTTTGTCATCTGTTGGTTGCCATGGTTTCCTGCAGACACGACAACGACTGATGACACTTTGTAGAAGAGGTCCCTTCACTGTGTGAGGAACAGGTTTACTACAGGAGAGAAAAAAACACATACACACACAAGCGCAATGTTAGACATGTAATTATGAATCATACGTAGGGTTTTGGATTACAGATACTTCATTTAAACTGACATGATCACCAAATCACCAAATCTACATGTGGTTTCTAAAATAGGAGAGGAATTCAATTGTTTGGCACATTTTGATTATCACAGGAAATGCTAAACCAAGAAAAAACTATATGTTAAAGAAATTCCTCTGCAAAAAGCAACGGTTTGTGTCATCATTTAATATGATTTAAACTGTGAAAGAGTCATTACCTCATGGCATGCATCCACAACTTCTTTAACAGAGAAGGGACGAGTTTACCTAAACATGCTGTTGGGGTCTAGGGAGGCCAACCAGTAGCTATATGAATCAGGGTAGTAGTTGCAAGTTCCTCTGCCATGACACTCGATGAAGGGCACTTGGCGGAAACTTTCCAGACATGAGCCAGGAGAAACCAGGGGCTGGGAGGAGCCCTCTGCTCCAGCACCCGTTTGCTAGAATGGATGAAGGTCAAGTTACATGGAAAGTAGCATATGAGAAGATCCAGGTTGAAAAAACAGAGACTTCTTTACCATGACAAATGAGTATCCAGTCCACAGTGACTCCCAGTCTCGGGGACATTCAGGTGTCAGAGTTGTCTGGCTGTGGACGGCTATGACATTGGAGGTGGTTTCACACACTGAGCACCTAAACCACACATACAAGTCATTGATTTATAAAAATACATAAATACATGTATATTTCAAATTTACAGAACATTTGCAGTATTTTGTATTTGCTTAGCCAATACACAGTAAGACATGAGTCTGTGCTGTGTATATGTGTGCATGCTCCTGTCCAACCTGCTGATGTAGGAGGCCAGTGTATCCCCTGTGATGGAAGCCATGTTGGTCGGCATTGGAGTGTCAGTGGACAACCAGTAGGAGTAGTCGTTACGAGAAGCATAGCGGCAGTTACTTTCCGTGTCACAGAACAGGAAGGGCATGGTGGTGAAACGATGGAGACAGCTTCCCATGGTGCCTGAGAGACAGGGTCACAAAATGACTCAAGCAAACAGCAACATTTTGTGTTGTTGTTGCAGACTCTGCACAGTTTTTCTTTCCAGGAAGGAAGGTTTCTGTGCTCTTACCAAGGTCCTGACCATGAGCTCTCTCATTTCCGTTGATGAAGAGGAAGGAGTAACCAGAGTAGATGAGGCTGGTGCCAAGAGGGCAGTCTGGGACGCTAATGCTCTGACTGTGTCTGGCTATCAGGAAACTGTCAACATAACCTGGACCACCTCTGCCTGGCAACCCCGGCTGACCCTTGTTGCCTGGGTCTCCAGATCTGCCTTCTGGACCTGCAGAGGAAACACTAATTACAAAAAAAACTGTACAATAGTACTAAGTGGCCACATGTAGGTGATTCTGTTTGGGGATAATTATTATTTTTTGGGGGGTAGCAGTGGCTTCAGGTTGGTTTAGTCACTGCTAACACTAACTGTTGGACGGAGGAGTGTATTTTTTTATATGGAACGTCACCAGGAGGGTGTCACACAAGGTTCAGGTCTTCTGCTAAATCCCTCACATGCCCAATGCTTTGGTCACATGTTCTGTAGAAACAGCACATTCCTATAGTTATTATTATGACATATCATCTGGTCTGCACGCACAAACAGACCTTTAAACCCACATGCGTGCACACACCTGGTAGTCCTGCTCTTCCTTTGTCTCCTTTGTGTCCAGTAAATCCAGGATGGCCATCTGGGCTGGAACCACGCTTGCCTTTGACACCTGACTGACCTGGGACAGAAAGATGCAGTGTCACATGGTGTATCAATGCCCAACAAGGGACTGGCGTTGGAAATGAGCATCAGACATATACACATGTACAGTACAGTGTGCACTGCGTATGCAATTGTCAAGGTATCTCTGTTCTTGTCCCTTACAAATAAATAGAGAAACAAAACAAGGAAACAAAACCAGCTTAATGAACGTGGCATAAAAGTGGCATGATATAGCTTCAACAAGCAATAGAAAAATAGTACATTTAGCAATCAAACATCACAATTGATACACAGTATCCTTGGTGAAATAGTAGCACATCTTAAATCAATGCATAGATTGAGCTGAAATCTTATTTTGGACCTGGTTGGCCTGCTCGTCCTGATGGTCCAGTGTTCCCTGGGGCTCCTCGATTGCCAGAGGGACCAGGTGAGCCAGGAGGTCCTGGTTCATACGTCCCCCCGACAGATGCTGGTTCACCTTTTACGCCTGTAGTGCCACAGCAGGAGCATTTAGAAAGCTATTTCCCAAAATATATAATACCTGTGTGCCATGGCTGATCTAGAATTAGTTAAAGCCAGTATTGTTGATGGGATAACAGTTAACGTAATAAAGTGTTAGACAGGTAATCTGACAGTGATGGGTAGAGTATTGCACATCTGCTGCAAGTCCTAAAATAATCACAAGACTCTGTATTATTCCTGGTTATTTTGAACAGTAGTAAGAGAAAGTTTTGCCGCACCAGGTTGTCCAGGAGAACCTTTTATTCCAGGTGGACCAGGAAGGCCAGGGATGTGTCCAGGGTCTCCCTTGACACCTAAAACACATGAGTCATAAATACATTTCAAGGGAATTAGCTTATGCATCACATCCTTTTGCATAAATTCCATTGTATTGGGTATCACAGAAGAAAAGTTAAATTATTCCTCATATATGTATTTTTCTCTGTCCACTTTGTTCTCTGTCCCATTTGTATTTTGTCTCAGTTGTATGAACATAAATCAATTGTCGGCTGTTACTCTTCTGTGGTGACAGATCTGCTGTTGTCTGGGGAAGAATTCAAAGAGAACACCTAATCTCTAGGCTATAATTGAAATGACAGATTACCAGAAAACCCATAGATTCCAGGAGGACCAGAATCACCTCTTGGTCCCGGGCCTCCAGGTCTGCCTCTTGGACCCTGGGGAGGCAAATGAAACAATAAAAGGTCAAAGATTAGAATTTTAGAAGAGCGGCACAATTTGGAAGACTTTCAGTTTTGATGTAACTGTAGATTATGTTTAAAAGTAATCCCATTTGGGTTATTCAGATGAAAGAAAAGGCACACTTTATAGATCCTGTCATTTTTTTTTTTTTTTTTAACTGCACTTTTCAATGTTTTTTTGAGAAGAAAATCAATGCATAACATTGATCTTAATTATCCTTTGAATTTTTTTTTGCCAGGCATTTGTCAAGTATTTCTTAAAAGATAAACGTTAAGGCTCACGTACCGGTGGTCCTTGAGGGCCTGTATCTCCTTGGGGTCCACTATAGCCTGGGGCTCCTGTAAAACCTGAGTCCCCTCTGTCTCCTTTTAAACCCGGCAGTGTCGGACCTGGAAGGCCAGGTAAGCCACGATATCCTAAATATACAGAGGAGAGAGTCATTTAATCATCATAAAAGTAAAGACGTGACAACTAAGAACTAAGAAAAGAAAAAATTGGAACATTTGGATGTTTATAAAATATTATGTTTGTACATAAAATGACTACACCAGAATATCAGGTTACACCTCACGTAATAATAAATGTTTTATTATGCATAATAACCTCACGAGTCCTGATATTTTGGTCTAATTTTGTGTGACTTTCAGAAAAAAAGGTATGTGAGACAGTACATCCTCACCTGTGCCACCAGGATTGCCAGGATGACCGTGGTCTCCTTTTGACCCAGGAACACAAGTCCCTCCCCTTCCAGGTAGTCCTTTCAGACCAGGGATCCCAGTTGAACCTGGAAATCCTCTGTCTCCTATTGGTCCAGGATTCCCTGTAAGAGTCAGGCCAGGGGGACCAGGGTTCCCGGGGGGACCTACAGTGTAGAAATACACAGATGTGCACTAATGTCAACAACAGTACTAATCAACTGTGAAGAATGGAGTTTTTTGGTTCGTCTCTATTTATATATACAACATTTTTGGAAAGATTTAAGGTACTAGATCATAATTGTATCGTTGTGTATTTGCTCTAAGACACAATTGCGCAAATATGGCTGAGCATGTGTTATAAATGGCTATTTGGCATTTAACCGTATTTTTTTTTTGATGGTGTTCATGAGAAATGTGTTTTGTGCTATGCAACACAACAGGTACACGCAGTGATCGTATGGGCACTATCATCTAGAAAACAAAAGTTTATGTGCTAATAATGAGACTACATAATTAGACACGATATTATGTGATATGTAATCTCATTATTTGACTTCCAGCACGTGGAGTGTAAAACACATACCATAAACCTGAGGTTAGACCAGTGTCATGCTAAGTATACAAATATATGACTCACTTTTGTAAAAGTCTTGAAAAGGATGATGTCATTTACCTTAGACTCACCTTGTTGACCTGTGTCACCACGCCTACCAGGTGTCCCTCCTATATTGTCTAAAGGTGGAGATGGAAGAATAGGTGAGTTTTGGCAGTTGCTATGAGATACATTTATTTCTACAGGCCAGTGGTTTGGACAAAAAAGACAGACTATGATAATGAAATAAGGTTTGTAATATACAGGATGTGCAGGAGCTCATAGAGCCTTACACAACTTTTCATACAGGATTCCCCTTACTAATGTCTCCTTTCTGCCCTGGTGGTCCAGGGATCCCATCTCGGCCCTGATTGCCTTTAAGACCTGGATAACTACCGACACCTGGCAGGCCAGGTTCACCTGAGGCAAACAGAAAAGAACAAAGTAAGGCTGAGGTCAAACTTTAAAGAAAGTACAAATGACATAGAACAGTGAATAATACTTTAAGAATGTTTTGTTCCTTGAATTTGTCAAATGTAAGGGTTCCTTCTTTTGTAAAACATTTAAAATCTAGTACTTCAAAGGACACTTTACCTGCAGGTCCATTGGGTCCTCTCTGTCCTTTGTTTCCTGAAGGTCCAACTGAACCTTTTGGCCCTTGATAGCCGGATGGACCTGGAATAGCAGGGTGAGGGTCAGGAGAGGGGTGAGAGGTTAACCGATTATGAGCAAAATATTTAAGTCATAAACTGATTTATTTTTATGACCAGTAGTAACCATTTTGTCCATCAGGCCCTGGGTTTCCTTTGGTTCCATGGTTTCCTGGTAAACCTTGAAGTCCAAAAGAACCAGGTTTCCCTTTCTGACCCTTCATCACATAAGTATTGACTGATCCTGGTTCACCCTGAGGAAAGGAAGAACAACAAAGAGGAGCAGAGAGAGACATCATCATTATTTTCTTATTGTACGACATTGTACTCTACAAAGACTTTCTACTGCAGTTATTCATACCTTCTGACCTACTGGTCCAGGCCATCCATATCCATTGTAATTTGGCTCTCCATTAATGCCTTTGTTACCAGTTGTACCTGGTGCACCATCTGTACCCGGCCCTCCAGAGATTCCTTGATCTCCTTTTATTCCCTTTAGGCCTGTGAGGGTTAAACCAAAAAGATATTTTCGGTATGATACATTGAAAGAGACCTTGATATCTACAGCTGCAGTACTGCACTGAATATTATATATGTACATATATACACATATTCTGTGGCCCTTTTATTGCAATCTAAATTTGCAAATGTAGAGCTATTTAGTAGTATTACTATACTTTCATTTGTGAGGTTAGAACATTTGTATGAAAGCAATCAGTGTGTATGGCCCTAAAGTTTCAGTCTTACCAGGAGGCCCTTTGACCCCTGGGTCTCCTGGAGCTCCAGCAGGTCCTTGACTTCCTTCTGAGACAACTAGTCCATCAACACCTGGATCACCTCGGGGACCTGGACAGTAAAAGGCACACAGCACAAATTAAGTTTCAAAACTTGATGATTTGGTGAACCAAAATACTGACAATTGTATAACAAATGTGAAACTAAATTCAAACCTCTTTGTCCAGGACCCCCAGGTGCTCCATCTATCCCTCTTCGCCCTTTTGGTCCAGTACTTCCAGTATCTCCACTGGCACCAGATAGACCAGGGTAACCTGACAAAATACAGATAGAGTTAAAATATGTTCACCACCTTACAGGGCAGTCTATACTAAACAGTATAACAGTAAGACTCACAAAGACTGTATTTATGACTTCTTATGACAATCTCTAACGTGTTATAATGTTTTGTGAAACAAATGTAAACGGTTGTGGAATGATATTTTTATGAGAAGAGTGTACTAAAGCTTACCCGAATTGCCAGGTTCTCCCGGGGGCCCAAAACCGTGTATTGGTTGTGGTGACGAAAGGCCTGGAAGACCTCTGGGACCTGGGTCGCCATTCATACCTGGTGGACCCCAGGAACCACTGGCTCCATCTGGGCCGGGGACACCTGTAAACGGTCATGGGGGCATCCATCGTAACTTTTCACCACATATACAACCACAATGAATCACCAACCACCAGGTAAGACTTTTTACCTTTCGTAATCTATAAATGTTAAACGTGTGTAGTTGATTAATGGTAGAGTGATCTATTTATATGTGAAGGTGTGTGTGTGTGTGTGTGTGTGTGTGTGTGTTTGCATTTGTGCTTTACCTATTTGACCTGGTGACCCTGTAATTCCAGGCATCCCATCTGGTCCATATCCTGGAAACCCATCTGGACCAGGGTCGCCTCTCAGTCCTGAGGAAATGCAAGTGAAACCGAGCTGAAGGTCTACAAATACATACACTATTCTACAAAATAATTGATAAAATGTTTGGTGATACATAATCACGAGTTAAACAATGTAACATCTACAAAAGAGTGTTTTAGCCTGTCAGAGAAACAATGTTCTATACCTGGTTGACCGGGCAAGCCGTTTTGTCCAATGATCCCTTTTTGTCCAGTGAGCCCACGTGAACCTGGCACTGATGGCCCAAGAACACCAGGTTCACCAGGGATGCCAGGATGACCAAACCCTGGCGAACCTGGGTTCCCCTTCTCACCGGGGGAGCCATTGGGCCCTGGACAAGGTGAGACCGAGAAATAGAGTAAAATAGAGGTGGGAAGCAGAGGAAAATATGCTAGGTTAGGAGATGGTGGAAAAGTCTGTATTTTTGACAGGAGGAAACCGTCTAAATTAGTTGGGCAGTGTTCAATTATGGGGAAAATATTTCCACATTTTGTCCTTTTTTTCATCTTTCACCTTCTGCGTTCATTGTCCCTCTGGAGTTCCAGATAAGTACATCACATGACTTCAATATGCACTGACCTGGATGTCCTGGATATCCATCTGGTCCTTGTGGTCCCCTTGGTCCAGGTAAATCACCTTTACATGAATCTTTATTACCAGGTAGTCCTTGGGGACCAACATAACCTTTCCTTCCTGTATGTAACGTAGAATAAAGCAGTTAATAGATGTATTTGTATTAATATGTATGCATGAATGCACACGTGTCTGTGTTTGAACTATACAAGTATTTCTGTCCTTCTGCAGGTTGTAGTTGTATATCTGATTTATTTAACTGAGTACTGTACCCTTTTCTCCTGGAAAACCAGGATTTCCATGTGCTCCTGGGTTCCCAGGTAGGCCAAGGATCCCAGGATCTCCTACAGACCCCTGAGCTCCATCTTCTCCAGGAGGCCCACGGGGTCCTGGAATACCACGGTATCCAGGCCCACCGTCACCCTGATGATCACAAATATACAGCATAGTTATTAATATCGGCACATTTCAATGTGCTTGCAGTACGGCAATGTTCTTGTGCTGTGCTATTTGTCTATAATTACTTTTCACTTTACTGTAAAACATAGATAAACTAATATCTGCATAGAAGTCAGAGGCAGCTGTCTGCGGTACTGAAACAGCTGTCTGTTCCTCTTGAAGAGTCCTTAACAGGGGTGAACATTTATTACACTCTATACATCATTTATGACAGCAAAAAGTCCTACAAAGACAATAAGTCAATGAAAAACTACCGATCGTCTTGGATGTCCTGCAAAACTGTTACTTCCTTACAAAAGATAGGTCTTTAGTGATGATTTTATTCTGCCCTACAAAATATATGTTACAACCAATAAAGCCATGACACTTTTTTCAAACAATCTCACTTTTGTGATTGTTCTAAACCAAAACTGATATTCTCTAGCATAACAGACACAACACTTAACCCATAACATCTCCATAATACTTACCACTCTAATGTCCGTATAATATAAATCAAGTTACAGCCAGGAACCGGTTAGCTTAGCACAAACACTACTGGTAAAATAATACACATAATACTGGTAGTCAGATTTTGTAGCCTTTTGACAGAGATAGGCTAGTTTTCAATTCTCGTACCTATACAACTACATACTTTAGCTTCCTATTCATTGTTTAGAGAGAGTGGTATTGATCCTCTCATCAAACTCTCTGTCTAATCTACCACTACAGAAATTATTTGGCTGTACTATACATATTCAATGCATGCAATGTATACTACTATCTATCAGACTATAAATATGGCAGATTTGGTTAGTGCCTCTGACCTTCAGTCCTGAAGGGCCAGGAAGGCCTTGTGAACCTGGCTGACCAGCCAAGCCCCTCCCTGGAAAGCCTGGCAGACCTGGTTGCCCCTTGTCACCTGAACAACACACACACACACACACACACACACACACACACACACACACACACACACACACACACACACACACACACACACAGACATGAGACATGAAAACATGAAACATGAAGACATGAAAGATACATGAAAGATACAATTATCATACTTTTAGCAGTGTGCCAGTCTCTTAAAGAGATATCAAAGAAACTAAATTATATTACTGATAATACATTGTGTGCTCTAGGAATCTTGAATTTGTTAGCTGTGTGTCTGTTTTTGGCTTGAGCTCCAAAGCACATGGAGTACCTTTCTGTCCTGGGGTCCCCGGCCTTCCAGGAAATGTAACATCACCACTTTCTCCTTTCTGTCCTCGAAAACCTGGTATTCCTGGGGTACCTGGTGCTCCGTGAATACCTGGATGTTTGTTGTATGATACACGCTTTCATCATCTATCGTATGGTAACATCAAGACCATCTACCAATTCATCCTTACATTTCTATATCCATCCGTTATTCAATCCTTCAGTCATACAGCCATGCTTACCTGGGCTTCCATGTGGACCAGGCAGACCTTTAAATCCCGGTGGTCCAGGGAGTTCTTTGGTATGGCTGTGGCTTGGTTCACCTTTCTGGCCTGCCAGTGAAGGAGTGAGAGAAGAAAGGATTCTATCTAATTGTGTGTTTCTGTATAAATGTCTGTCAAATTGTATATTGGTCAATGTGCTTCTTTACCTGGAATCCCAGATTGCCCTGGCAGGCCAGGCACCCCAATATCTCCCATACTTCCTGAAAGTCCAGCAGGCCCAAATCCCACAAGCCCAGAGTTGCCAACTGGTCCCGGTCCGCCTAAAGGCCCTGGGAGCCCTGGGAAACCACGGTCTCCCTCTGCACCAGGGAAGGAATACTAGATAGTAGATGGAGAACTTATTCCAACAATTACTTAAATGACATATTATTTTGGATTGGCTCTTGCACACGGCTGAGAATTTAAGAACTTTGAAACATAAACATGTGAAACCAAATGACAAAATAAATGGCACGTTAAATTCAAGTTTGTCAAAACCTTCTCACCGAATCCCCTGGAGGCCCTTGATTGCCTTTGCGACCAGGTAGTCCAGGAAACCCAGGGAGGGCATCTTCACCCGGTCTGCCAGGCTGTCCCTGGTCTCCTTCCTCCCCCTTTATCCCAGGAGTGTTGTAGGAATATGAATCTCCCTTTTGTCCTGGAAGGCCTTGAAATCCCATTTGACCAATAGGACCCTTCAGAGAAGAAGTGTTTGTTCCAAAAAAACAAAACAAAAAAAAACACACTGGTGGAAACAGCTTATGATGGTCGCAGTTATAACGATCAACCGCTTATATGTATTAAAAAGCTTGGGACAGAATCATTCCAACAAATGCTGTTTAAATAATTTGCTTATAGTAATCAAGTAGTCTGCATATAGTCTTCAATTAGGTTCTTTTCATACAATTTTTTCTTTACTTTTCTCCCATGATACTTTGCCCCTCAGTAACCTGTCTGCGTCCGGTTTCCAATGTACTTTTTAAAAGACATGCTTTCTTACTGGTCTTCCAGGTAAGCCATTAGGTCCTGGAAAGCCTGGATCACCTTTAGCACCTGGTCCTTGATTATATCCTGAGTGACAGAAAGATATATAAAGTCTTCTCCAGTTTTAAACATGTCATACTCTCCAGTATTTTCAATAAAACATTGAAATGCATTTGAACGTAGAAGAAGGATGGATTTGGTAGTTTTCTTGCAGTGAATGTTTTTACCAGGGATGCCAGGTTGGCCTCGTGGACCTGGTGGCCCTGACAATCCTGATCCGATACACTCATAACAGGTCTCCCCCTTCACTCCTGAACAAAGAATAACCCAAGAAATAGTTTTAGTGAGTCCCATTCATATTCATATTATGTTTTCGTAACGTTTTCTTTTTTTACTCTCTCCAGTGAACTGCATGAACTGCTATGCAGCCAAAACTACACATAATAGTCAGCAGAGCTTATTAACAAGTGGGAATTAGCAAGTTAGAAGACATGTAACAAATTAAATGGTAACAATGAATTTCGGAATGATACTTAGTTTCCCACCTTTTATTCCATACAGCCCATCATATCCCATCGGTCCAGGCATGCCACTTGTTCCCTTCATTCCTGGGAGACCTTTCGTAATCCTGTTAGCTATAAGCAAACATCAACTGCACTCATCAGTCTACTAGTTATGATGTCACAGAATTGCCACATTTATTCCAAAAAGTGTTTTTCTTTTCATCGTTGGTGCACTTTTGTTGATCATTCAGAACTCAAAAGGACAAACTCATCAATGACTGACTGATCAATAATGTGCCAGCAATACATCGTAACTGCAACAGTTTAAATTTGAATCCAAATTGGAACATTTTTCTCCATGTAGTTCTAGATAAATGTTGGCTCATGTGTTAATCACAAAGCCTTTTTTTCCTTAAATGAAGGTAGTGTTTTTGTGGATTACTGTAAAAAGAACTGCAGACGTTTTATCTTGACATGACAGAAAAGAGAAAAAGCAGGTGAGCTCTGAACAGATGTCAAATGATCCCATGTCGACATTTTTGTGGAGTAACTGCCCTTGCCCATGCTTACAGTCACAGTGTAGAAGCCTTCAGAATAGAAGATTTAAAAAAAATGTAAGCATTACTTAACAGACAGCATACAGTACTATCACAGATGCAATACATTTGTTGAGTTAACCTTCCTCTTGTGTTAGCTTCCTGTTACCATCTCTTATGTTAACGGGTCGGTTTTGACCCATGTCTTAAATCAGCTGTAAAATACACTAAAAACAATTATCTATCATCCAATTAGTTTCTCATCTCTTGGTTACCTTGTTAGGCTTCCTTATCCATGAAAATATTGTTGTATGTTTTAATATTTTTGGTGTGGGCCTCTGGGTCTTTTCAGTATACCCCTCGATTTCAATTAAAAAAATGGTAAAATGAACCTCAAGAAAATCATACAAATAAATAAAAGGTTGTTGTGTTACCTGACTTACTTCGGGGTATTATAACACATCTCTTAAATTAATTAGTTTTATTTATTTTTTCGTTTTAATATTATTAACATCTATTGGGGTTACGGGCCAATTTCGACCCATATATATATTTACTTCAAGAAAAAGGCTAAAAAGTATTTTTTTCAGCAATATGACTTTAATACAAACAAAAAATGAAAAGCAGAACAAGTCATAACACAAAATATAGATTTGCAAGGTCAATCAAATAACAACCAATCAAGCAAATCTTACTTTTATAACTGGGTCGAAATCGACCCTAACAACACAAAGGTCATAATTTCAACGAGAGCATTTTATAATTTAGTGAAATTCTTTTTTATTTTGTTGAAATAGAGGTTCCTGACAAAGTCAAAAAGCCTTGATGCAATAAACACATCCATGTGGTTCTTTTATGCATTTAAAAACCTAAAACGGATCGGTGTCGACTCTAACACAAGAGGAAGGTTAATCAAAATAATTTAATTAATACCCGTTATTACTGAAAGTGGGAGAAAAACCAGAAGTATCATTATCAGTGGTAGTAGAAGTAATAGATTAAATCACTTTTAAGAAGGAAAATATGTACACATACTTCTGTCTTCAGGAGGTCCAGGTGGGCCCTGATCCCCGGCAGGCCCTTGATCCCCATTATCCCCATCTCGACCTGGGAGTCCTGGATAAATATCCCCAGGCTCCCCAGGGTCCCCTTTGTGGCCTGTAAACCCATTGGGACCACTATGGCCTGGCACATGAATCCCAGATGAATGGCCTGTGTATTGTAAAGTGTGAGACTGTAAGCAACATATTTAGGGAAACCAAAAGACATAGCTGGTTTTACTGTACCTTTTAAATACAGTGCAGAGTGATAGGGAGATAGAAAGATAGGATGAGAATAGCCTCTTTGCTACACACCTGGAGGTCCATCAGGTCCAGGAAATCCTTCAACACCTGAGAAAAGCACGGTAACTTGTGTTATTTCTGTATATGCAAGTCTGCTGAAACTAAACATGTATTTTTAGAGCCACCAACACTGCTTCAGCAACTCAATCATGGCAGACACTGTCTTTAGCCTTCGCTGTACTGATCATCTTAATAGGCATATTATTACACAGTTCATCTACCTTGACGTCCAGGGGGCCCAGGTGAGCCTGGAAAACCAGGATCTCCACGGTACCCGTTGAGTGGCTCAGTCACAGGGCCAAATATCTGTGCATGTGGTGAAATCATGATGAATCATCAATCATTATCAATATGCTGTAGAACACACTTTTACTTAATATCAATACTTAAAAAAAATATCTTTGGAAACTGGCTTCACAATACCATAAAGTGCAGGTGTGCAGTAGACAATTATCAGAATAAACTCACATCTCCAGGTGGACCAGGGGTACCCCTATCTCCCTTTTCACCCTAAATATTGGAGTATACAATCAAAGGATGATGATACAAAGCATACCCATTAAAAGCTTGTTTCTGCCACTAACAGATCACTGACCGTCCCTCCTGGTGTCCCCGCATATCCTGGATCACCTCTGGGGCCAGGCCATCCCTAAGAAAACTATATTGTATTCAAAAGCCACACACATAATAACAAAATGACTCTGAATACATACACATTCATATGATTGTAGAACAGTACCCTAGATGATCGTCCAGGATCGCCATCCTTCCCTGACTTTCCCTGGAAGGACAATTGAGGACAGCAGTGAGGAATTGGCAGATTCTGCTTTCTATAAAGAAATAGTTTACAAAGGGCCTCAGGCATCCTTTAATTCATTTCATTATCAAAAGTGTCATTTTGGTTGGCATCACAGGGCAGTCATAAAAGCAATCAACGGGTTGGATTGAGGGGCGGCCCCTCTTTCATTACACATGGAGCGATGTAATTAGCAGGGGCCTTGATTCAGGTGCATGCCCCGAGCTTTCAAAATAAAGAAATACAATAATTTATAATTATTTTTGTTTGTTCTGCAACTGAGATGTCCTCGTTGTCTTCATGTTAAATGAAAAAGAGAAAAATCTGGCTTTACCATGTTGGCTGCTTTAGGGACATTCTCAATATATTTGCAGGGCATGGCCAAGCTGCACTCTTCTGTCTTCGGTCGGATTACAAACAACGGAATCAATAATCTTGCAGTGTTCTCAGAGAAAAACCTACTGCTAAAGGTCAGCAAGACCGAGGAGCTGATTGTTGATTTTAAAATAAAGGAGGCAAGGACTCACAGTCCCTATACATCAATGGAGCTGAAGAGGAGCAAGTGCACAGTTTTAAGTTCCCGGGAATCAACGTCCTGGTAGAGAAAGCTCATAAGCCGCTGTATTTCTAAGGGAAACTTAAGAGAGTAAATTTCACGTGCCAAGTTCTTGTTAACCTTTAATGGAGGAAGCATCCTGACTGCAAACATTACAGACTAGCATGGGATGTGCATGGCCCAACAGGAGGGCTCTACAGCGGGTGATTAAAACAGCTTAGCACATCATTGGCAACTATCTACTGAGCAATGGTGATATTGGTGACCTGAGACACCTAAGAGGTGTCCGCGACTCTCGAGTGATCTCGTGACATTGTGAGAATCCAGCTGCCATGCGAGTGCAACGTAACCTGCGAAGAGCCCAAAGGATATTAAAAGTCAATACATCTCAGTAACAGCTTGTTCACCCGGCTGCCATCTGGCAAGCAATACAAAAGTATCAGCTGTTGTAACACCAGATTTCAGAGCAGCTCCTTTCCTCCTGAGACTCCTAAATTCATCCTCCAGATTATATATATATATATATATATATATATATATATATATATATATATATATATATATATATATATATTGTGAGTGTTTTTCTTATGTAGCAAAATTAGATTACACACTGCATTTTAGCTTTAAATTATTCACGAAGCCATTCACTTGGCTCCATAAATCCACACCTGCTTGGTGAAAACATGCAGTTATCTGAGTGCCTCCCGACACAACTGTCTATCCTCCAGGTTTAGTATATTTAACTGACAGAGGAACAATACATAAGGGTCTGGTTTCATTTGTGTTCTTATCTTCCCTTTTCTTGTGTTGCAATGTGGAGAATCACATTGAGTATAATGCTGCATTACTGCCCTCTGCTGGTCATCATTTTTCTTAAGCTATTCCCAAAGTGTTGCTGGTGGCCCTTCAATGCAAAGACATGCGGTGAATCATCTCATCTTCAGGGAGAAAGATATGGTGCAAGAGTCGAATAACAAAGCAAATTTCTGTGTTGGGACACCACTATATTTCAATCAGAAAGGGAGGTCTAAATGTGAGGTTGGATGGAATAAATAGTATGTACTTACTTCTGGACCCTCCAGACCTCTGTCTCCCTTTGCTCCTTTGGTGTAATAGCCATAACCTGGGTCCCCCTGAGAACAGATAGAAAGGAGGACAGGGATCCAAGAGATAAATACACAGCAGCAACAAGGGAGAACCATCATTGGGGCAGATCTTTGGAGATCTAAAAAAATCAAAGATAAAAAATGGCATTATTTTTAAAACGTGTAAATTATAAACTTACTGGTGCACCCTTGCATCCTTTTATTCCTATGTCTCCTTTGCCTCCTTTTACACCCTGCACAAGACATAAACCTCAGGTCATCAGTGCATCCAACATTTTGATCCCAAATGACCAAGATATTTTAATAACTAGAATGAAAACATGACAATGAAATTTACTGAGCGCATTGATGTTGCTGCGAGAATGAGTCTTTCCATTTTGGACACACTGGAGCTTTTTCTCTTCCACCACTATCAGGTCGCCATATCACCAGACTCCCTAATAGATCTTTACCTTTTCTTCCTTTTACTTCTTCAATTTACATTAAAGAGAAATTAGCACTCACGTCTGGCCGGTATTGTGAACCTTGACTAAATGAAGGTTGAGTTTAAAAGCCTGCTGCTTTCACAGCCCCTGCAAAATGTAGAAACTGTTCCAGCTTATGAAGCGTGACACCATTAGGCTTAGTGCACTGGCTATGTCTCAAATGGACTTCATAGGTACATTCAGGACAGTGCAAGGTTACTGCAATAGCATATTGGAAAAACCCACCCTGGAATATATAATATATAAATGCTGCTGAATTGACCTTGAGTCTTACACTGTACCTTTAACGTGAGACTCTCAGTGAAAAATTCCTTGATCCGACCCTGTGGCCCCGGTGGGCCTCGTGGTCCTGGTCTCCCCTATATTAAACAAATTGAGATCATTTGATTTTATCATCGTTTTATTGAAATGGTCAGAGGTAAATAAGTCTCCTCTTTAAGTGAATGAACCCTTGATACTGTAACAGTGTTTCTAAAAATTAAATTACCTGTGGTCCACGAGGTCCTGGGATACCGCCTGTGCCTTCTTGACCCTGTAGAATAGGAAAACACTTGTAACTTGTTTATATAAATAACCTTTTCTCCCAGTCTGTCTCAGAAACTCAAATATTTCTCTCTGCTTGGATCACTGTGTGAAAAGAGTCGTATCACATTGTTCACACTGCATTCCTGAATACTCCCCTGCCACTGTGGCCAAACAGCCGTAATCACTAAAACAACAGATATGAAATGTTTTTTCCCCAGGTGGTGTGAACACTGCTTTATATGATAATTGAAGACAAAACAAAAAACAGCTGCGGTTTTCCTCTGCGACACCCAACAAATACTCACACTCATTATCATAGGTATAAGCTGTCAAACACGAACATACATATCTAAAGTATTCATCCATTTTTAGTATTACCTTTGATCCTGGAGATCCAGAACGACCAGGAAACCCCTGTTCATAAAGAATGCTGTTATGTCAAACATCATATAATACATTTTCCAGATGCCAGATGTACAAGGCAACCTGAAAAACTTTACTCACAGCAGAGCCCCTTGGTCCAGTGTCCCCTGGTAGTCCGTGCTCTCCAAGGAAACCTGGATTTCCCTGAAATACACATGAATATAGAAGAAATATAATAACATCTAGTACTATTGGAAAATATTATAAAAACAAAACTCCATTAATATTAATGTAATTTAAAATAGTTACCGTCTCTCCGTCCCTCCCTGGTGGCCCAGGTGGCCCAGGTATTGCATTCACTGATGCCCAAGATTCACCCTGTGACATAAAGGAAGTCAGTTTATTTAATATTTTGTTTTTAAAACTCCTGAATTGAGTGTATACAATACGTGGTGATTACAGGTATGTAGTAATACTGTATGGAACATGTAATAATTCTTCATAGTTGCATGCTGTAGTTCACAGTTGGGCTCTGCAGGATGCCTCACTCCTCTTTATGTATCTGGGCACTTGGTATGCATGCATGTGTTCAGAATTAGAATGAAGGGCTGCCTCTATGAAGCATACCACTTACTTATCATTCTCAAATTCAGCAACTAGTGCTGATAGAACTACAATTGGCAGCCAATTTGACATGGGCTTTGACTTCTAGTGAACATCTCAATACTGACTCTCATTTGGAGTTGACTCTGCCTCACCATGCAGACTGTTATAAAGCTGTCTGTGAACACTTTCTTCCCATAAGGGTTTATTTTGTCAGGAAGGACTTGCCAGGAGTACAACAGTAGTTACACTATAGTACTATTTGTGATGTTGTAGGTGAAATTAAAGCACATTTTATCCAGTTCATAGTGCAAAGTCAAATTCAATATATACTGTAAAATTACAGCTTATTCGTGGATCATAATGCTCACAAGAAAACATACTTTCTGATGTAGCAGGTCTATATATACTCTATCACTACATGAAAAGGACTAGTCCTGAACATTTGATTTGAGAATGAACACATTTCTTGTTGTAAATAAAAGTGGAAGGATGGACTTGATAGAAGGAACAAAACAAAGAAAAAGCGTGGAACAAGTTATTGGTCTCACATGGACGAGGGACAAAATGAGCTCTGGGAGCTTGGGGAGGCAGAGTGCTAGTGCAGCATCATGTTTTCTTAGTGCATCAGGATCCTGCTTATAAACATCTTGAAAGGCAATAATTGCTGAGCGATTCTGCAGTTCCACTCTTCCCAAATACAAAAAGTACTAAACAGCTGACCGTGGGTGGCACAGCATACATTTTATTACCTTAGGTCCAGGCAGACCAGGTGGACCCTGTAAAGTAAAGACATAGCTGAGGGAAATTTCAAACAGTTCACAAATTCCTTGATGGTTCACTTTAAGTACAGCACTAAAAAAAAGACTGAAGTTGTTAAGAGGAGTAACAAATCAAAAAACTGTATCTGATTACAACACAATTCAACCATAACATAAATAACTTACTGCACTTCCATCAATGCCATTGACGCCGGGAAACCCAGGAGGTCCCTCTTCTCCCTAAAAGTATAATGGGTTCAAAAGTATGCAAAAACAGGTTCATGTTTGTGTAAGAATAGGAAAAGCGCGATTGAAAAGCCGTCTCCTCAAAGCTCCGCTATGCAAGCATCTGACAAATGAGCTAAAGCTGTCACATGGAAGACATGCTACCATTTGAAATATTTTCTCACATCAGTTCCATTGCAGCCAGTGGCCCCTGTGAGTCCTGGAGGCCCTTGTAAACCTGGGATACCCTGTAAGAGCGTAATCAGCAGAAGTTTCAAAAAAAGTAACAAGCATGTATTAACATATGCAGGAACATGTACTCACGCGATACATAAATCCGATGATGAACAGATTGAAACAGATGTATGAGAGAGTAAGATACCTCACCGGTAAACCATGAGACCCAGCAAATCCTTCTTTGCCCTCTGGTCCCTGTAATGACAGTAACACAACCAGTATACGTTATAAAAGGCACACAGGAGCTGCAGAGTGATACCTTGTCTGCCTATGCTTGCACTTTGTCTGTACACATACAAGGGTTCCCACACATTTTTATGGACACAATTTTAAAACTTTGCCATGACTTTTGCAGGTTGTCCATGATGGTTGGAATCCTGACATATTAGACACACATTAAAAAAAAACAAAAAAACATCACTCAATATTCACACACTGAGACCAGATCAAATATAAACCCCAAAAGACACAAGCTTGGATAACAGAGTTATCTTACCGGATCGCCTTTTGGCCCCTCCAGTCCATCAGGCCCGGTGCTGCCCTGTCAAAGACAGAAACCTATTATTAATTTGAGTGATCTGGTGAGATGTAGTACAAGCACAACTAAAAGTGATGTCTGGGTAAACAAGGAGAAAGTGTAATTCAACACAGTCGATACGCAATTTGAGTCAAGGTTGCCCTCTGACAAATGCACTGGATTGGAAGATATACAGCATATACAGAAGGAGCTACAAGAGCCTGGCTGAAGTTCTACCTTTGGCCCCGAAGGCCCAGGATGACCATCTGATCCAGAACGGCCCTCTAGCCCTTGGGGACCTGCAACTCCTGGAAAACCTTTGTCTCCCTGTGAGTATATGTGAAAGAGAGAGAGAGAGAGAGAGAGAGAGAGAGAGAGAGAGAGAGAGAGAGAGAGAGAGAGAGAGAGAGAGCGAGAGAGAGAGAGAGAAAGGGAGAGAAATCACAAGTTTCTGTGTTTTTCAGCTGATCATGGTTGAAAATATAAGCTTTTTTACTCCTAAATTTCCAAATGTACTAATTATATAGTTGGAATTGTTCTTCCTATATTAAAAGACCTGTTAACAACTGTGTGGGTGATACTTTTGACAGTCATTTTGAACAAAGTGAAAATGTAAACAATTGCAGTTGAACTAATTTAGTAAATATTACATGTTACTCGAATTTTAAAGCCTTGCAGTGCATGATTTGTTTAGCTGGACACATGCAAAAAGACACATTTTAATTTGGTATTGTCTTTCCCATGAATTTCCAATATACAGATTTTACAGTCAAAGGTTTTGTGCAGACCATCGCTGAGGTAGAGCTGCATTAGGCTCAAGAGGCTTCATGTGGTCTGCTCTCTCTGCTTGTATCTCACTGCAAGTTGAGTTAAAAATAAAAGCAACAATCTTTCATGCTTTTTCAAACTAAAATCTATCAAGACTCTACACCTGTTCTGACTGGTGTAGCACTGGGCAGCTGCACCTGAGGCGTTTTGATTGTGACAAAGTGCAGTACAGTGTGGTGTTTGTAATGCATAGGAGAGGCTTGACAGGCACACTGTGCCTCTGGTGCCAGCTCTGTCTTGAAAGCTTTTCAAAGTCAGTGAGATCTGCTTTAGAGATGATAAATCAATCATAGTATCTAAGTATTAACAAATAAATAGGCCTTTTTCACAGAAGATATTTTTGTCAGTAGAAAAATGCACAATAACAAAATTCTCACTCAGATGAGATAATATAGTCACACCTAATAATAATAGTAAACCTGCAGCATTGATGCATTTTATGAGTGTGTTACACAGACAATATTTGATCCACTCACCCTGCTGCCTTTCACTCCTTCACAGTGGCACCTTGATTTTCCATTGCACACACACTAAAACATAAATTGTAACAGTGTTCAGTATTGTGTAGATTACCAATTCATTTGATTTGATATCCATATAGAAAGCGGTGGTTCCCAAATGTTTACGGTCACACCCCCATGCTTCACTGAAAACCAATTTAATTGATATCAACCATTAACCATATTGTCATATTAATGTCTCTGTATCCCTCAGGAGGGTCCACCCCACAGCTTTGTAAACATCATGCTACAATACCTCAAGGCTGCCTGCTAGTTGGAGTGGTCCAAAGTGTTGCACAATCAACTGTAACTTTTACAAACATTGTGTGTATTGAGAATGTGTTATTTGTTATTTTGCACATTGAAGAGAGTTTACTTTGGCAGGATTTGTGAAGGATTCATGGAGGCAATTTGCCAAAATGTTCATAATTCTCCACTGTTAAAGGCTTAGACCTCTTTACAGAGGAATTTAAAGGCCGTAAACATTTCTGCTTATCAGACGAGGAAAACGTTCAGTGAAGCTAATGAACAAAAAATGTGGAGCTACAGTAATAAGATACAGAAGAATACATGTCTCTGCTAACTTTTCTAGCGCTGGAAGCCTGTTTTGCTTATTTTCCCACTCCCATATCCTGTCCTTTTTTCCGTGACCTTCCATAAAAAGGCCCACCAACATAGCGCAGTGAAGGGAATACTGTACACAATGAAGTAAAATGCACAAACAGACCGTAGAAAAAACGGCATCTCTTCAGGGTAAGAGATGTTTGAAGTTAAGCACAGACATTACAGTTACAAACAGATCTCATCATTGTATATGGAAGTTAAGGCTGTGTAGAATAGCGCTCACATTGTACACAACAGGAAACACACACGCTGTTACAGAATGATGCTGTTCTCCTACAAACAGTGATTTTTTGATTTCTTTGTGTGGGACCTCGGAGAGCTTCAAAAAGAAAAAGGTAAAGTAATACTAATCAACATTATTCTAAAAAGCATAACAAGTTGAAACAGTTAGGAGTGGTAAAGATACTGCTCATTTTTTCTTGAACAAAGCTCACTAATAAAAGTTCACTGAAGTAAGACTGCGTCCCCAGTGTGTACAGCATGAAATAAAAGCACTACTGAAATAAAACAGTACAATTTGGTGTTTGCATTTCGATAACTATCCAGATAGGAGTCTGTGCTGTTATCTAAATCAAAGCGGATCTCTCTACAATTTTGTGTCAGTCAAAGAGTAAAACATCTTACATTTTTGGCCCCAGTGTCCATCAGCATCACAGCAAACATGATAAGAGGAACTCCCAACATTGGCCTTCCCATGGCTCAGTTTTTGCTCCGGTTACCGCAGACGGCGCAGTGGTGTTGAATCTCTTTTTCAGCGTCCTTTCTCACCAACTAAACCCTTCACAGTACACAGCACATTCCCTGCTGTACTGTGGGTGATGTTAGATCATGGCTTCAGTTGAATTAAAGTTCTCTCGTCTAGGTTAAAGTGCCTTGATAGACAGGACAGCCCAGAGAACTTGTTTAGCTTGGTCCTGAGGAGGGGGGTGGTCTGAGCTCACTGATGCGGTCCACCTCATCATCATACTTCTCATCGTCTCATCCCCAAAACGTACAAACAGTGGCAGTTACTCTGTTTGGTTTTCACTGATACGGAGGCAGGAGATTAGCTTGAATCTTGTCGGGGCTCACCCTGCCTAGGATGCACTGAAGCACTCATGAAGATTAATTTGAGCTTCTGAATTTGGGTGAGTAGTGAATGTTGTTTCATGTGCATGATGGACTGTTACCTACAGACTGCATGGGGTGTTAACTTTTATGCCTAAAGGATATAACCTGGGTGGGAGGACACCAACTATTTCTTTATCAGTAAAATATTTAGATTTTAGAATAATTGCACGGACTACATTTTACCTCAATGGAAGTTATACTTAATTGTTACATACTATATATATATATATATATATATATATATATATATATATATATATATATATATATATATATATATATATATATATATATCAACTCTCCCAACGCTCACAGGCGTCTTTGGTATTTCATAATTTATTTTATCCACCACAGGGGGCAGCACTGAGGCAAATACTCACCTGTTTATCAGACCAATGAGATGAGAGATGGGTTCCTCAGTTACAGTTGTAACCCTGTGCCCTCTCAGGTGAGTCTCACTGCAACAATATTAATAAGAATTATTAGCAATAAGAGAAATGTCACTTTCAAGCAAATGTATAAGAATTATTAGCAATAAGAGCAATGTTACATGCCTAGTTGTCTTTTTGACACTGCTAATATCACAACATAGTTGTTTTTGAAAAAGATCTTCATCTGCAATATATATGTATACATCTCATGAGCCCTAGTGGTGTAAACACAAGGAGACATGTCTCATTAAGTTTTATAGCATTCACATCCCCTACTTTGTAAACCTTTTTACATGAAAACAAACTCACTTGTTGCTTGTTTGCTCAGATATTGAACACATCTGCACATACTTGAATTCCAATTTGAAGACGCTGTATAAAACTGACCTTCACTACACAACACACACACACACACACACACACACACACACACACACACACACACACACACACACACACACACACTAGCACTCTGTGGTGTCATCTGCAGTGTCATGAGTTTGCATTTGAGTTTTTGCTTTCCGTCTCTAAGGGCAGAGATTTAGTCCTTCTGCCCACACAAGCAGCACATTATAGGCTATTATAGCACAATTCATCAAGTGGACTTTTTTTTTAGATTTAAATAAGATTAAATGAGACTCCAGTTAATCTATTACCACTGTTACATTCCCAGGTGGATCCTTGTCCTGGTCGTCCTTGTGCAGCAGCTCAAAGCAGTAAGACATTCCTTTATAAGTCTTCATTAAACACACATTTAGATTTATAATATCACTATTATGACAACCTTCAAATCTAATTTTAGTTAATAATTTCAATAAAGTTTGATTGCAACAATATGCGACAAATAAAATATTATCATGCTGTACTATTTAACATGTGCATTCCACTCAAACTCAGACATCCGACACATTGTTAGACAGAGCAGACTGTAATTCAAAATTAAGGAACATATGCGCTGAACAAGAAGACCAATGAAGAGGAGCACCTTTTCCTCGAAAATATTTCAAGACTATGTTTAAATTATCTAGTGAACTAGCACCCCAAGAGATACAATATGCTTTAAAAGTACACTGGCTGAAACACATGCACTTGCTAAGATGTAAAATATCCCTGGCATAAACATAGTATGAAAAAAAGATTTATTTTTGTTGAGATAACTTTGTGAGGAAGTTCTATTGGACTGAAGTGCATAGAAATACATCATGTAAAGTTGAATTACAACTTCATTTTTGTAAACACTGCTGCTGCTACTGCAGTAGCCAGGAATGTAGTTGAGGCCTGTCTAAAACAACAAACCATCAACACAATGCAAAGAGTATCCTGAGCCTGATGCTCTAACTGAATTCCATGTCACTGGTATGCAGTGTATATACAGATGTGTACATATATACAGGGCTCTCAAGTTTTTAAGACAGGTAAGAGTGACATCTACATGTGTATATACTGTATATTCTCACAAACCCAATTGGAATGCAAGCATTCAAGCAGAGAAAGCAGTCTATATAATTAGTGGTTAAGTGTTTTCAGGGAAGAAAATCCGTCATGTACTTGATGCACCTGGAAACTGTACATGTTCCTTCCTATTTGTTTATAGTATTCGTCCCCAAGTAACTTCCATTTTCCTGCACAGTGTACAGGACTGCTTGGGGTTCTTTTTGTACACACATACTGGTACACCACAGCTGCACTGATAAACTGGCACCGCAGATATATTAACGAAGTTTGCTAATTGCATATACTCAGTGTTGGGGGTAACGAGTTACAAAGTAACGGATTACAGTAACGATATTACTATTATAGGTAACGAAGTAAAGTAACGCATTACACTCAAAATATTGGTAACTACACTACTTTACTAGACCTCAGTAACGCGCTTTCCTGCGTTACTCAAGACATTTTTACCAGTCCCGAAAAGTTCTCTTTTAGTGGCGCACGAGTCACACGACACTTCCTGCATGAATGATAGCAACAAGCTGCTAGCTAGCGCTGCTGCTGCTACTGCCCGCGACCCCTCTGCCCAAGTCGGGTGTCGAGCCTGGTCCCGCTACCTTCGGTGGTTTTCGGGGAGCTAGCAGAAGTTAACGGAGAGCTAGCGGAAGTTAACGGGGAAGTAACGGAGCGCTAGCAGGAGCCCCAGCTGGCTACAGCGGGGAGCTAACGGGGACTCTGACCGAAGGTAGTAGCGGCTCGTAACCCGACGTTTACGGTAGATTGTTCATGCAGGAAGTGTCGTGTGACTCGCGCGATTATTATTATTGGAAATTATATTAATTAATAATAATACATTATTATTGAAAATGTATCTTTGCAGTTAATTTGGACATTTGCTTGGAAAATAAAGTAACTAGTAGTGAAGTTACTTTTCAAATGCAGTAACTAGTAAAGCAATCTATTTTCAGAAGTAACTAGTTACTTTTTCTGAGTAACTAACGTTACCCCAACACTGCATATACTGTATCTGTATTGATATATATTTAAGGGAAGAATAATCAGTAATGTTTTATTTTATGTGAAGCACTTCGTAAAAAACAATTATATAATATTAATATATAGTCATATTAATATTTACATTGGATTCAAGACACATTAGTGGTTCTTAACCTTATTGGAAGTACTGAACCCTGCAAGCTTCATCAGTGCATTCACCGAACCCTTCGCAATTGGAAAAATAAAAGATTAATCCGGACCCCGTCGCCGGCGACAGGAAGTAACTAAAATTACCGTAACTCTGCGAACATTTACGCAATTGACGTAATTCCAACGTATTCTGAACGCTAATAAGCCGAGCTTTTCAATGGTGTGCAGTCACATTGCGGTCCATTACGGTAACTGTAAAAAAACAGCGCCGAGCTCGCCTGTGGGGGAGGGGTGTTGGTGAGCACAGCTGCAGAGCAGAGCTACAGGGGAAGAAGAAAACAAATTGTGTGTTGCGGCCGACAATAGGCTCGTTCGAGATGAGCCAGTTCTGCGCAGAATCGATCGGCGGCGATCGGCGCGCAATGCATGCCGGTTAGATTTGTGTCCGACTTGGTCCCGACTTGCTCTGACGTCATGCACACGTGGTCAACGATACTCTCACGAGACCAAGCCGGCTGTCGATTTCAGAGTCAGTCACCGCAGTTGCTCTCAAATGACTGTTTGGCCCAGTGCATGATGGGAAACGCCTGGCTCTCGCCACATCAGAGAGCTGATTGGCTCTTAGATCTGACAGCAAACACCACGTGTTGTAGAAAATCCTTATTTTATGTGTAGTTGTAATACTTAACCCTCAATTATTGACTATTTGTCTCATGTTTAATCTAAAAACACATCTTGTGTGGTTGATAATACAAAATCGTATTTTCATAACACATATCTAAACCAGTAGTAATGCATTTCACAGGCAGACATAAAAATACCAAAGGATGCAGCTACACAGTCACTTCTACATACATATATATATATTTATAAACACATATAATAAATCCAAACGTGACCTATAAACTACAAATAAACAAAAGTTCGGAACTAACAGGAAGTACTTTTTTCCGTGACTTCCTCTGTTTACTTTGAAGGCAGCTGACAACTGTCCAATTTGATTGCAGTTTTTTGTCAACGCCTCCTGCTGCGGCCGCCTGCTCTCGTCTGGATTCCAGGCGAGGCGCAGCTCTAACGAACGAGCCTATTGCTAGTGTGAACTGGGCTATACTGTGTGTGTCTTGGCCCCTGCCGAACCCCTGGAGTTCAATCGAACCCAGGTCGAACCACTGCTCTAGATGCAGATGCAAGCATTAGTTGGAAACACATGTCCCCAGATAGCAAACGCAAAGTCCCTCCCACCTGCTGGCCACAGGTGTGCTGTTATCGCACTTATTAACCTTGACATTAATATAATGATGCATGCATTCACAACGTTCACAATGTCTGCAATAGTCTACAGTTTAAGGTCAGTGTCTGGATATAATAGCTGAGACGTTGCTATCAAGTGCTCTAAGCATGGGTAAACAACAGTGCATGTGCACATCCTTTGCAATGGTGGATACATACATAGATAGCTAACGTTACCCAAATCAACAGCATATACAAACGGTGAATTGAGCAGTATAACAGCAAATTGAGGAGAAAATAGTTTAACTTTAAACGTTAAACTTTAAATGCACTGAATCCCAACGGCCTGTCCAAGACTTAGCCAACTGTTGTATGTTTTTTGGGACTGATGTATGAGATACCCATGAATGTTTAGACTAAAAGAGAAAGTGGGACAGCAGATGTCCCACTTTCTAAATTACTAAATTTCACCAGCATAAACTCATCCAAATATTTGGTAAGCTTTGAGAAAACATTACTAAATGTTTGTGATACAGGCACTGTAAAACTCCCCTTACACACACACACACACACACACACACACACACACACACACACACACACACACACACACACACACACACACAGTGGTGGGAATACTTGGCATCTGGAGGTGTGGACTAGTTTTTCAGCAAGATGTCAGTGCATTGTGAGCGCCGTGAAGCACTGTATGAGCTTCCTTTCTCATCAAGGTCAGAGAGCTCATTATTTACCCATGTTTATGTGAGACCATTGATTTGTTTAAAGCTTTCTAATCACGACTGTCCAGTCTCCACAGGGAAATGTGTTAATTCTCAAGGCTTATTCTCAAAGGTGTAAAGTATTCTGGAATGTCAGAAATGCCCAAAACACAACCTTATCTGATGTCTGCTCTGACCCCTTACTGTCTTCTGCTCTGCTTAGAAACACACGCAGCCTCAGCCAGTCTCTCTTTTTCTTGAATGCAGTAATGTCTAGACGCTCACAGGTTTATGGTTTGTGTCTGTTTGTTGTTTCAGGGGGCGATTGAAGGCCCATGTCAAGGAAGAGACTGCACTGTATGTCAGTGTCTTCCTGCCAAAGGTGCACGGGTATGAATGTACTTTTCCTTCTCATGTATTGGCAAGGTATATTTAATTAGTCTCACAATAGTAAAGCTGATATTTGGAAATGCAGTGGATTTTTCTCATTAGAAATATATTAAACTACTGGAAATTGTCACCTTAAATGTTTCATATCACAATTATGAATTCCTTACAAGACTAGCAGCAAAAAATAATTAAATGAAGTTGTAAATGACAATCCTAAATCCTTGGTTTCAGATAGAGAGGTGAATACAATCCACAGATAATTCATTGGTCCTTGAGAAAATAAATAATCTTAGTCCGAAAAATGTCACTCAAAACAACAAGTTTTATAGACATGACTTTTCTCTTTGTAGGGAGCTCCAGGGAAGCCAGGCCAACAAGGATCCCGGGGGTCAATGGGACCCCAGGGACGTGAAGGGTCACTAGGAGAGAATGGCAGAAGGGGAGCAGAAGGATCACATGGGCCAGAGGGGCCCAAAGGCGACCGCGTTAGTGTTCATGTTCATGTTCATGTTGTGTGTGTGTGTGTGTGTGTGTGTGTGTGTGTGTGTGTGTGTGTGTGTGTGTGTGTGTGTGTGTGTGTGTGTGTGTATTGCTAATAATCACAATGAGTCTACATTATTAAACATATAAAAACATTGTGCATATGTAAATATGTCAGTGATAAAGAAAAAAACAAGGGTGGGGTTGGGAGTGTTTAAGGCAATATAGCCCTGTAAGTAATGTTTTTTAGTTTACATTTCAGGGCAAGACTGGTGTTCCGGGTTTTCCTGGTAATGATGGCACACCAGTAAGTAAATCAATGTTGTTGAAAATGTCATCTATCTTATCAGAAAAAGACACATACAGCTCAAAATGACAATAATAATCCCGTAGAGGTGTGTAAACTTCTGGAAAGTTGCACCAATTTCCAAAACCCTGCACAACTCAATGTGGAGTTTTCTCCCACAAGGAATTTAGAATATATCCTTGATATATTGATACCAGACACTTTTTCAATTGTTAATGTCATGCGGTATTCCAAACTGTGTAACTGCCGAGTTCATACATTTATGATACAATGTTGGAGAATACACAGTAAATGGTGCAGTGATTTGACGCTTGTGTCTAGTGTGCCCTCTAGTGGCCTATGGCTCACCGTAGATGTGCCTGGTTTTACTTTGTGCCTAATGCTTACTTTGTGCCTAATGCAGCTGCCTCTTCACTACTCAAGTGTTTGTGTTTTATAGTAACTCAAGTTGTTCACAATAACCGGCATATAATTATGGAATATTAAAGTTAAACTATAGGCCTGAATTCATGAATGCTGTAAGGCATGCTTTCTTTATCATTCTCAACTAGAGTCAGAGAGGTCATAATTGTAGCCTTACATCGCAATAATACGTCACCACAATAAATGTACTAAATTCTTCAGGGCCACCCTGGAGCAGGCGGTGAGCCTGGTTTGCGAGGGTTGGATGGCTGTAATGGCACATTGGGTCGACCAGGAGTCTTTGGTATTCCTGGTTTGGATGGTCTCCATGGGCCACCGGTGAGTAGAGCTCCGGCTCTGATGTTTCTGTTCGCCGTTACTCAGCAAGTAGTGACTCTGTCAAATATCCCTTTCTAGCCTTTTGACAAAACGTATGCAGCAAATTAAAGCTCATGGGATTCATAATTTTTTTGATAGTTCTGCAGTACAAGATTTATGTCCAGATTTAGGCAAACTGGGAATTAGTGCGACACTAAAATAACACAAAGATAATTAAGTTTGTGGAGATGAGATCTGTGGGACACATATACCTGAGGCCTGTTGTGGCCACTCTCCAACCAGCAGTTTATATTTCCCTAAAAAGCTCTCGTTGCCTAATACAGCAGATGCAACATGTATATATTGTAGGAATAATCAACTGAATAATAAACATTGGTGCTAGATGTTCAACATTCTCATTGAACATCAGTCAAGGTTTTGCCACTTTGTCCAGTAACTTTCATTTGGACAAGTGTTTAGTGAAAAGTATGCATAAATATAGAATACAGTATCTGCTCTTTTAACAATGCTATGCCACTTATAATGTGTCTAATGTAAACATGTATTGCATCTTCTCATCAGGGATTACAAGGACCAAAAGGATTTAAAGGAGAACCTTTGTATGGTTCTACGTTTCCAGGGCTTCAGGTAAATTCCTCCAATCTGGAGAGCCTCAGATGATAATGGACTGGGCTTCACCAATGTCAAGCCCCATTTCTGTTTGAGCAGCTTCATACATATTTGCATTTTACAGTGTCTGTAAACATTCTCGTCTTTGCTTCATTTCATCTTACAGGGGGATCATGGTAGAGATGGACAGCATGGGGTACCTGTAAGTTCTCTTTACTTATTCTGACAGTAAAGCACTATTCCTCAGTATTATTCCGCAAAAAGATGAAGCAAGGATTGAATATTTTCAATCATACACCGTGCTTGTAGTTAAGTCGACTCAATTTCACGTGTACTTTCTTGAACATGGTGTTTCTTTTTTGTATTATCAGGGAAGACAAGGAGTCATTGGGCCTAAAGGCCACGTGGGCTCTCCTGGCCTTCTTGGGATTGAGGTGAAAACTATTTTTTTTGTGTATAGCTCTATTTATGTATGTTTTAATATTAAGACTCATATATAACTGTATACATGCACAGTTTGCAGCAATATATTTCTCCCATTATTATTCATCTACATTACAAGAAGAAACGCTGCATCTTTATGTTATGTTATGTTAACATGGATGTGTGATCCCATTTAGGGCTTGGAAGGACTTAAAGGTGTGAGAGGACTACCAGTGAGTCGGCTGTTTCAAAATCTTTGCCAGTACAGTATCTTTGCGTGCACACACACACACACACACACACACACACACACACACACACACACACACACACACACACACACACACACACACATACAACCATACTAATCTTTTGGTTGTTGTGTAGGGAGATCCCGGAGGATCACTGGCAGGAGCTAAAGGTGACGATGTAAGAAACCACTTTGACCTTTGACAGTCATGCACTAAGGTTTATGCGCTGTGTGTCTGTGTGAAAGTTTATAAGCGTGCTTTTATCCGATCTAGCAAACATCTTCACTCACCTAATTTTATAATGCAGGGTGAGCAAGGGCAACCTGGCCCACAAGGACCAGAAGAAGTCATAGAATTTCCTCCAGACTTCCTTCCACCCAAAGGCAACAAGGTGAAGGCAAAGCTCTCATTTGTATTTATACAAGACTGCTAATTATGAACTAATGCATTAACCTGTATAAAGACAAATATGTTTTATTTTTCTTGATTGTCTTTCTTGCTTCTCAGGGAGACACGGGTCTTCCTGGGCAATGTGGACCAAAGGGCATAAGCGTGAGTTTCATTCTGTATGTAAGCATACAGGTGGGCCTGAGACAAAGAGAACGGTATTTTATGTGCCTTTTCTTCCTTATCAGGGTGGTAGAGGAGACATATACATCCAAGGCATAAAAGGAGAACAAGGAATCCTTGGTTTTCCGGGAGTTAGGGTGGGTGACTTAACTCAGACTGCAACATGCTTTTAGACAGACATACGGTATTCATCCCATTGTTTCCATCTTAAGGGTCTTCCAGGATTTCCTGGGAGAGATGGACCTCCAGGACCTGAGGTACATCTGTGATATGAGGACTTAGCCTTCCTGTATGTTACTATACATAGGGCCAATTTTGAGGCTCAATACATTTATACTTTTTCAGGGTTTGCGTGGAGAGAAGGGATATCCAGGTCTCATTGGAAGAAATGGACCAAAGGTGGGCTTTACACAAACATCAAATGGATGTGCATCACAATTTGAACAAAGCTTGTATCAGTTGCAAACAGAAGTCCCTTGTCTGTAAAAATAAATGACCATTATATTGAATTTATTTATTTGCTCCTGGAAGGGAAACTAAAAGGACTAAGTTATTGATGACATGGATCACTACTCTCCTGCCACACAGATGGCTGCTGGCATCCTTGTGACATGTTATCTGCTGCCCTCTGGTGGTTTCTCAATAGGATAATTACACAACCTGCTATTGCTGATTACGCTTCTCATCTTTAGACATATTATGCATGTCATTGGCATTTTCCATGTATGACTATAGTTTCCATCGCTGTCTTTGCATCCAACAGGGTTACCCAGGAGATCCAGGTCTACCCGGTCTGTTGAACTTACACAATGGAAGTGATGCCAGAGGTGAGACCACAGCAGTAGCTACACTAACTTGATTAGAACTATGATAATTAAATTAATTCTTGATTCAAAGTTGAGCAGTTTACAATCTTAGACTGGCAAAACAATGTTCTGTGGTAACATTGGCTTTTAGATTTGATATGCTCTCCACTATAAATAGCTTTACAGTCCAATCGGTTGTTTAAAAGGAAAATATCATTCAAAACATCCGTGCCTCTGCACAAGTGGGTATCTGGAGTGCCAGATAAGACAACTCTGTCAGTTTTGGGGCTGCTTAGATCTGATAACTTTATTTATCAAGCCATTCAGATTTGGCTCACATGCAGCTTATTAGAACATACCGCCCCCATCAGTGTATCTACACACACGGCTTGAAAACTGGTGCTAAAAGGGATCGTCTGCACACGGAGGGTGAATAAAAGTATATTTGTTTTAACATATAAACCTAAAATACAAAAATGAACTTGAACATGAGCATATGTCCCCTTTTAAAGTATACTCCATTCAGTAAGTATCAAACACACCCACCGGAGGGTTGAAATGATTAAAGCTATGGTCGACTTGAACGGTCACAACAGATAAAAACAGCATCAAGATGTAAGATAAGTATAAAGTACAGAAACGTCTCTAACTACTCCTGCACCATAAGCCACTCCTCCACTGTTATCTGCGGTCATATTTTCACATCAAATACTCTTTTTATAATACCACTTGAAATTAAATTGATAGCTAAAATACTCAAACTCTGATGTTATATCAGTAAATAACTAGAATTACTGTATGAAAGTAATCAAGCATTTATTACTTTTTCATGGTTCTATGTCTGTATGGGTCAGGCATTAAAGGTGACAGAGGGTATCCTGGAACGCCTGGACACCTTGGTGACCCTGGGTTCATGGGCATGCATGGACCTCCAGGCCCACCAGGGTTAACAATTCCAGGTCAGAGTTTGTAATCTTCAGCTTTCAGGTTACTCCTGACTTTCTGTATTACATAACTCTGAGTATATCACTCACTCTGATCAGGATTTGACCTACAGCTAGAAGGTCTTGATCCTACTTTGCTTGAATTTTGATTTTGTCTCTCACACCTTCCTAGTAGAGCTGGGTCTGCCTGGTCCACGAGGGTCCCTTGGTCCGAAGGGCTACAAGGGAGAGCCAGGGACGTATAATAACTTTGAAAATCTGTTTCCTGGACTAAAGGGAACTAAAGGACTCCTCGGACCTAAAGGTGTCACAGGCACTCCAGGTCCTCCAGGTATATTCTTACTTCCTTCATATTAGACGCAAAGGAGTTTCCTATATGTGTTAAAAAGTTAATCTCACACATTTAATTTCATTATTTGAATGATTGTAAGCTTGCCATTTTTTGTGCATGTTCATTTGAATGTTTACTTACCGTGTGTGTGTGTGTGTGTGTGTGTGTGTGTGTGTGTGTGTGTGTGGCATTCTTGGTCAGGATGTGGAGGTGAGTTCTCAATTACTTCTGATCAAAGGAGTCCACTAATTATTCATGCATTAAAACTACTTCGCTGTCGCTCAATATTTATTGCTGGTTGATCCACAGATTACTACTGTGAGTCTGGTTACCCAGGAGACCCTGGTGACGTAGGACCCAAAGGATCTCCTGGAAAACAAGGGGTCAAGGGAATTAAAGGTGATCTGTGACTGTTCATATCCATTCCTTAATCCCACAAGCAGAGCTTTTGTTCTCTCTGTGTCTACTGACCTTTGTTGGAATTTAGAAACATCCCGTGTGGAATTTACTGGAACAGATTTATACTTATGTATATATACATGTATAGTTGTACAGTAAACAAATATGCTGCATCAAAGTCAAACATTTTTATCATCTTGTGTGTCCTACAGGTTGTCCAGGGGAATGTGACTGTAGGTCTGCTGGGGGAAGAGAAGGCCCCCCTGGTCCAACTGGTTATCCAGGACCTCTAGGGTTCCCTGGAGCTCAAGGATTTAAAGGAGACCCAGGGCTGAAAGGATACGACGGTCCAAGAGGACCACATGTAATGACAGCAGGACTCTAACTAACTAATAGTTAACAGCAATTTTGAACATGTATACAAATTTGCAGCAGTGACTTTTTCAATTATTTTTCATCTGACTTTGTTTTCTTTCAGGGCTTTCAAGGAATTTCTGGTATAAAAGGACATAAGGGTCAAAAAGGTCACTCTTTTGTGGTAGATGCTAAAGGTGAGCACCTCTTAACATTGAACCTGCACTATGAACAGTATTATTATTATACAAGCAAGAGAATAGTCATTTTATATGCTTGGAGAATTAACTCTACAGGGGATGGCCGAATTAATGTTTCTTGCGAGTCAATATTTATTTGTTTATGTTCACCAAACACTACAGTAAGGCAATCAGCACAACAGTAGCTTGAAACAAAGATAATGTTGTTGTATTTATGCCTATACTAAGTGTTATTAAACATTGATAGCCTAATATCTTCAGTTTATTTTTGTTGTTGACAGGTGCCAAGGGTAACCGAGGAGTCCTCGGATATTCTGGTCCTCCTGGAGCAGCAGGTAGGCCAGGACTGGATGGAACCCCGGGGCCTGCAGGGGACCATGGAACACCGGTGAGAGTGTATATTTTAAGTGCTGTATACGTAATTTATGAAACAGTAAAAACGTTCCATTTTCTTGGTTTTGCAGTTATTGTATCAGACAATGTATTTACAGGGTGCTAGGTACACAGGGTTACCTGGTCCCAAAGGTTACCCTGGTGTTGCTGGACCGAAAGGGCTTCCAGGGCTTAAAGGCCCCCCAGGTCCCGGTGTTCCAGGCTCTCGTGGGCAACCTGGACCTAAAGGTTATCAGGGACTTCCTGGCCCCTCTGGAATTCCTGGACGACCAGGCCCTCCAGGTCAGAGACAGGGCTAAATTCAGAGATGCACACAACAATCCAGTGTCATGGGCTCAAACAGTATGTTGTATTCATGTCATCAGGTGAAACTGAGGAATGCTGTCATGAAGAAGAGATTGGATCATCTGGTCCGAAAGGAGAGTCAGGCTCACCGGGTAAGTTTTACAGGTATAACATCATCACTGTATCCAGGCACTGTAACAATATCCATTTTTCTAAAGTTCTGAGAAAAGTTGCTGAAGTTGATGACATAATTGGTTGGACCTACTATCCTAAGCCACATGTCATGAAATAAACCTGATTTATGACCCCTGAAACAATTTCGGTACATGTTGAAAGTCAAGTTTTCTTTGGCTGCTTGTAGGGATTCCAGGTGAGCCAGGAAGAGATGGTCCTCCGGGTACTGTGGGACTGCTTGGCCCAAAAGGCATGAAAGGAGATGACAGGGAAACTGGGGGGATTGGACTGCTAGGTAACAATTCTCTATAATGATTTTTAGATATAATCTTTTTTCACTGGTGGGGATTCAAGGATCATCCACACCACACGGAATTTGTCAGTTAATCATTAAGTATTCAGTTAGGAGTGCTGTTTGGACACTTAAATTACAGATCTCTCTTGTTTGTAAAAGGTCCTCCAGGTTTAAATGGGGATCCGGGCGACCCTGGTCCCAGTGGAATTAGCCTGGATGGCCCTTCAGGACTTCTTGGGTTACCAGGACTTCAAGGCAGGAAGGGTGACCCAGGAGATGTCCTCTCTTCCAGGCCAGGTGTTACTGGCCTACCTGGCCTCCCTGGGGCTCAGGGGGCAAGTGGACCCCGTGGAATTCCTGGAAACGTAGGGTTTCAAGGTAAGTTTCATTCATATTTAAGTGAACAAAAACAAACTACTCAGCAACGTATGCGTCAGCTAATGTGGCATATAGCACTAAAGAAAATCCCAGATTTACTTAAATTGCAGCGTACCTCCCATTCTTTCCTGTACAATGGAATTGGTTGACCATTGCTGCCTTGTAATAACAGGTGCACAAGGCCAACCTGGACAACCTGGTTGGAAAGGAGAGCCAGGAGACAATGGTGACCCTGGAGTCACTGGTCCCCCAGGCCTACCCTGTACTTTGTGTGAACTGATTGGATCTCCAGGACCTGTAGGACCTCCAGGAAACCCTGGACAGAGGGGAGTATCAGGTAAGCACACAGCAGCGGCAAGCACAATTAGGTCACTCATGTCCGTCAATGTTCCTTAAACATGTCAGGATTAATTTCAGATTACATTCATGAATTTGTCCTTAATATATATTGCTCTCATTGAACTATACAATGTTGCATAGGCTACTCTGGACAGAAGGGTTTTAAGGGAGATAAAGGTCCACCTGGTCATGGACAGAGGGGTCCACAAGGTTTCCCTGGCCCCCCCGGTTTGCCAGGCCCAGCGGGACCAATAGGTCCCGCTGGTCCCTCAGGAGATCCTGGGACAGATGGCTGGTCAGGACAGAAAGGTGAACCACTGGCCTGCAATGTAATCATGTGAAGTCTTGTCAAATGTTTGTTGAAAACCAAACAGGAGCATAACATTTCCAGAATAATCCTCAGAAAAAAGTCTTCACTGAAACATGGTCTACATTTAATCAACAATGCTTTATGTCTGTAAAGTAGTCATACCTGATTGAAATTAGGCTCGTCCTTTCAATTCCTGTAGGTCAAAGTGGGTACCTAGGCAGGACTGGGGCCAGAGGTTTACCTGGTCATCCAGGACCTGCAGGACCCAGAGGTAAACAAGGAGAAAGAGGCTTTGATGGTCGCCCGGGCGACACTGGACACCCAGGACAGCCTGGTAATAAAGGTAGGTCTCTGTAGGTATACAAAGACTATGCCAGCTATACTCAATCTTGATAATTGTTAATATTTACCAACCAGGAAGTTATCAAAATATAAAAAAATGTCTCTTTGCCTTTGGATGTGTTGTAATACACATACAATTAGCTTCAGAATATATGCATGCCTTAAATTATGGCTTGAGGCCACCGTTCAGAATATATCATGAATAATATACCGGTATATAGCATGAATAAGATATTTGACCTTGACAAGGATTTCCAAAACAGTTGTACAACACAGACAACCTATATAGAGCTACAATAGTAGACATACAGCTACAGCACAAGATAAAGATGAATGAGCATGATATTTTATTTAGGTTAATGAGCATTTCATCTAAACTCTGTGGTCCATCCAGGTGTACGTGGTCCACCAGGATTAAGAGGACCATCAAGGATCTTGAATATAACAAAAGGCCCATCAGGAATTAAAGGAAGGAAGGGGCAATCTGGACAACAAGGACCTGCAGGCAATGACACTGTTCCTTAACAAGATCATATATCTACTTCACAGGGACTTAACTGCACATACTTACTATAGATTGTGATTAATAGTACAGGACTGTTATTTGTTTTGCCACCCACAGGCTCAAAGGGCCCAAGGGGAGTGCCAGGCGATTCGGGGTCTGATGGATGGCCTGGTTTGCCGGGGTTTAAAGGCAGCTCTGGTGCTCCAGGCAGGGCAGGAATACCTGGACCTCATGGGTACCTAGGGATCAAAGGTTTCCCTGGTCCAAGGGGATATCCTGGACCTGATGGAGATCTGGTATACAATGCACATAATGTATTTTCTTCATAACTTTAGAGATAGCTTGTCTGTGTCTGTCCAGTAGACACCCAAAGAGAATAAAAAATGTCTGTCACATGTTGTGCCAGCAGCGAATCATTTCTGATAAGTTCAACATTCTGTAATGCACAGCCAGTATGTGCCGGGACACTTTTGTCATCTTTTGTGAGGACAATGGCATGGATTAGGTTTATGGCTTATTCTAGATTGCTCATGTAATATATATATATATATATCTATATATATATAGATATATATATCTATATATATATAGATATATATATATCTATATATATATAGATATATATATCATACATACATATATAAGAGGTGTTTAATTGTATGTCAGTCTCAAAAGTGATGTTTAATAGTTTGAATGTGTTGATGTCTGTTAAAGGGGGATCAAGGGCCATGGGGACAAGTGGGTGTCCCAGGGTCACCAGGATTTCCAGGAGCCAAGGGTGAGTCAAAAGAGAGAGATAGTTTATACAACAGGATGTGAATCCACAGCAGATTGGATCATTTACAATTTGGTTGGATTCATCAAACACAATATGCTATATTGTTCTATTAAATGCAAATGTAACAATAAAGCTCACAAACATCTCTCAGGATTTCTCTGACATTCTGTTGGACTGAATGTGACGAAAGCTGTCCAAATCTGTTCCAGGTGAGCCAGGACAGTCTTATGGAAAACCTGGTCCACCTGGACCCAAAGGATTGCCAGGGGAGGATGGGCCCAGTGGTGAGTTCAGAAATATCACACTGAACAGTAGACTTACGAATGAGGAATTGCTTAAATGATGAGAAGGGACTCCAAAGAAAATCTTGAAGATGTCTGTCAGTTTCCAACTCTATAATACAATAAGTGGATGTAAAACTGGAAATAAATGTATATCCCCAAATAATTCCCTCGAGCACCCAGAGGGAGTCCAGGAGATCTAGGGGACCCAGGACCCCAGGGAAGGTCAGGTCAGCCTGGACAACGAGGCATGGTCGGTGAACCAGGAAGACAAGGAGGGCCAGGTGATTTCTAGTGAAGACTTAAAAATGTAAAATATAAAAATGTAAAATATAAAAAATTATGTACTGCAGCAATATTTTGAAAATAGAGGAATGCTGTTTAACTTTGAATTCAGAAATGCTAGCCTCGAGTTGGATTTAAAAGAATAAAAATGACTTGCACCCCATCCTGACAGTTGTATATCACCAGAGAGAATACATAAATACATAATAAAGTGAAATAACATTGTGGGAGTAATATCATTTGCTCTCACATAATATAAAGCTAACTTACATTTAGATATAAATGCACATAAAGTGTCATTCAATGGCAGTGAATAACTGCTCCAGTTTCCAGTCATTCTCATTTTCTCCTTGAGCCATTAAAACAATATGAGCCAGATCTTAATGTTACATCAATGCTCAAGTACTTTGAATATTGTGCTTATACACACGTGTTGGTTTGAGCTCTTTTATGTTCGCGTCTCTACAGGCTTCCCTGGACCTCATGGCCCATCAGGTCACCCAGGTGTTCCAGGTTTTTCAGGCGATTATGGAGGCCTGGGACCCCCGGGCCCACCGGGCGCATATGGGCCTCCAGGTACTAACATAATGTCCGGTTACAGGAATCGTAAGACTCTATTAGTTTATTTGTAATTGCTTGAATTCTGTGTCAAAGAGCCTCTAAAACGGGACTGCTAATAACCTAACAAGATTATCTTTACGTTGTACTGTGGATTTATGTTTAGGCCTGCCTGGACCACCAGGTCTCGATGGACTAGATGGGCTGAGAGGTCCAAAAGGGATAAACGGACCAAGTGGTAAGAAGGGTGTTTTATCATATATTTCTTTCTTTGCATGTATTTTATGGTGTGTCTGTTGGTGTACATTAGTTGTTCATGTATTATATAATCAACTACACCCTCTATCGTTCACTTAAATCAAGAAAAACAGTGTAAGAATTAAAGTAATTTAATTAGTGCCATTTCACTTAGTCAATACTCATCAAAGCATAATATGTTATGATATTTTACTATTGACACTTAAATATACAAATGTATTACTTCAAGGCACAGGTATACCTGGCACTCCAGGACCAGATGGTTTTCCTGGAGTCAAAGGTCTCCAGGGTCAGCAAGGGCCTCGAGGAGCAATTTTCTCTGGGTCCAAGGGTCAAAGGGGCCCACCCGGTGCCACAGGTATCATACATATTATTACTAATAGTGCATCTACATCTGTCTATAATTGCCAACCCTTTTAAGAGCCCCAGCGCCCCCAAAACTGGGGGCAGAATTATTCTTTAGGAGCTCTTTCTCACTCTCAAAGTCCTCGTACTCCCATGAATCGATAGCAGAGCCACTGATGTGACATAGCAACAAAAAAAAACTGCGCCGCCTGGCCTTACAAGAGCATATAAGTACAACACAATTCAACCATAAATATTAACATAAACCATAAATATGACTCGAGAGGACTCAAAAGTGACTTGAGAGAGCACCCCAAGCGCCCCAAGTTATGAAAATATAAATTTTCATATACCTGCACCTTTCTTGAAAGCTTGCGACCTACATAATCCGCAAATTGTGCCAAATCCACTGTCAGACAAAGCCTCAGCAAGATATCAACCACATTCCAGCCAAAAAACTGAAATATGACTTTGGATGAAACCATATTGCTTGGTATGTATTGGTGCATCTGCTTGACCAGAGCCCCTCTGTTGTGGAACCAGAGGCGTCCAATGTCCAGGAAGAAAGTTAGGGCATTTTTGCTTTCAGCGGACCTAAACCTACGGTTCAAGAAATTTGCACTAAATTAATTACAAAAAATATTTAACTTCACTTAATCAAAGTCAAACTTTGCAGAGATACTGTGAACGCATAGTGCTATTTCATAGTAGAAAACAAAGTGATGATATGCATAATTAAAAAGAGAAAATAAATCCCGGAAGTCTTTATTTTTTTTAAAATGTCTTCAGAAATCTTTTCTTTCCTGTGTTCTATCATCAACGAAGAAACCAGTAAGATATATACTGCTATACAGGCACGTGCACAGACATTTTGAGGGGAAGGTGCTCAAACCAAAAAAAAATCGCCAAAATTATTTATGAAATTTAAAATTATAATAATAAATAAATAATTAAAAAACACAGTAGGATATTTTCAACTTATGTATTTATTTTTGTTAACAAACTAACTCAAATGATCAAATTGAATACATGAATGGATAACAGGCAAAAACAGACAAAACAAGGCCATATTGTATAATCAAAAAATAATCTAACTTATCAAAACTCTGCTCTTGATAAATTAAAGCAGGTCAAAGGGCCGGTTGTAACTGTACAGTGGCGGGCCACATCCCTGTCCCGGGGCCTCACATCAGATCAGGAAAAACTCCCCCAATAATGATAGTAAAAACCCTTTCACAGGTAAAACAGGAAGAACCCTTCAGGAGAGCAACAGAGGAGGATCCCTCTCCCCGGATGGACAGAAGCAATAGATGTCATGAGACCAGAATGAACAACGTAACAGAGTTACAGCACATTACATGAATATGACAGGAATTGAATAAACAGCACTCTGCTGCATTAAAAATTCTCTTCAAAATAAAACCACAGGGTTTATTTGTTTTGCCCATGCAAAGGCCTGTGAAACACTGAAAACGTGACAAACGTCAGTAAACAGCTGGACAGGGCTTTGAAATCACTGATTTCGTGAGTTTTTTGTTTGTTTATTTTTTTAAGAAACGTTGGACCAGTTGCGACGTAATGTTTTCAGCGGCGCTAATGTTGTGGTTAATTTATAACCAAACAACGTCGGGGGATTGCACAAACACATCATTACTTGTTTGTTTGATGCTGGGGGTCAGAGAAGAAGTAGCTGCACCCGTCTGGCGCTCAGCACTGCATGAGCACTAAGAGTGGAGTTGGAGGAGGAGGAGGGGGGAGGGGCGCGGCGGGGGCTCGTGAGCACCGCGGAGCATGTCGGGGCGAAATTCTCACAAGAACTCAAATAAATGCCCCGTCAGATATAAAAACACATTTGGGGGGAATTGATGACAGAGAGAGTCATTTTTATTCTTAAATACTGATGAAGAAAAAATTGGGCTCCAGCAGAATGGGCACTTTTCTCATCCAGGGCAAAAGGGCATGTGCTTGAGCACCACTAGAGGTCTATCTGCTATATGGACCTCTTCTCACAAGTGTTTTCTGTATATTATACCCTTTGAAATTATTCAACTAGCCCTTGTGGTTGAGGAGATATTCTGTATTTAGTATGGGTTCGCAAAACCATTCGGAATTTGAGACCGGGGTTAAGAAGGTTTTAAGTTATTGTCTCCTCACAGTACCCCCAGTGTAACTCCATAAATTATTCTGTAATGGTCACTCAGATTGTATTGTGTTTTATCATCTTTTTATTCAATCTATTTGCTGTTTTTCACTCCACTTTCGTAGAGTGTGATTACAGTTTCATTCCTCTATGCAGTATATTTTCTGGCATAAGATATTTAACATTTCTGTATTTCTTTCCCCAGGTCTTCCAGGCTTCCCAGGTGAACCTGGTAACCCTGGTAAAGGATGTTCCAAGCCTATATCAGGACCCAACGGAGACCAAGGATATGAAGGACCTCCAGGACCCCCAGGTGTGTGTGTGTGCGTGCGTGTGTGTGTGTGTGTTTTGTGCACATGTTGATATGTAACTGGGCATGTGTGCCTCATTGTCTATTTGTCCACAACTGGGATTTTGCTTTGGGTTTTAAGGTCCTCCTGGGGAGCCAGGTCCTACAGGAAGCATTATTTTCACCCAAGGAGACCCAGGCTCAATTGGTCTCCCAGGGTTACCAGGTCGTAAGGGAGATGGGGGCCTCCCAGGGCCCCCTGGGTCTCAGAGCTACCCAGGCTTTACAGGATCAAAAGGTACATCACAGTGCCATGCTGCTACCATCAGTATTTACAGTGTTGCCATCCACTTGCATGCACTCTAAATGTTCCTGCACTTTGACAGGTGTGAAAGGTCCTCCTGGTTCTAAAGGTTCCCAGGGACCCAAAGGTCAGATCGGGGTCCCTGGACCTTGGGGCCGCAAGGGAGTAATGGGCCCAGTTGGAGAAACAGGTAATTGGCAGTTGTAGCTTAGAGATACGCTTATAGTTCTGTCAACACACTCACAGTAGAATATCTGAACAGACAAAACCTAAAACCTGTGTGTGTGTGTGTGTGTGTGTGTGTGTGTTTGTGTGTGTGTGTGTGTGTGTGTGTGTGTGTGTGTTTTTAACACATTTTGTGAATGGTATTATTAAAGTGAGATAGAAAATGTCTGAAGACACTTTAAAAAAAATGTCTTTCACTTTCATTAGTTAAGACTTGATTGTCATTTATTCAACACTACTGACTGTTGTAATATGCTATGACAGTACATCTGGAAATCAAAACTTTTTTTTTCCCCAGGTGCAAAAGGTGCTACCGGTGATTATTATTACATTGGGACAAAGGAGGCTTCCCTTGGAATCCCAGGACCACGTGGTCACCCAGGATCTTTGGGATATCCTGGCGATAGTGGTCCCCCTGGGACTCCAGGACGTAAAGGCAAGTGAGTTTAATATATTATCTGCATATGTATATGTATTCACATGTCTGTGTCTGAATACATCTGTGTTGTGTGTTTTCATCCTTAGTTGTGTGTGTGTGTGTGTGTGTGTGTGTGTGTGTGTGTGTGTGTGTGTGTGTGTGTGTGTGTGTGTGTGTGTGTGTGTGTCATTGTTTGTTTGTATCTGTGTGTTCCAGGACAGAAGGGCCCCATAGGGTTTGTGGGCCTCCCTGGCAAACCAGGTCCTGCAGGTCATAATGGTCCTGTTGGAGACCCAGGAGGTGCTGGTCAGCTAGGATTTGCTGGACCTCAAGGTAATATGATTGACTACCTCCAATAAATAGCTAATTTCATCTCTTCCTCACTCTCATCCTCGACCCATGTCACCCACTTGTTCAACCCCCTCCATCCTCCAGGTATCCCAGGTCCACCCGGTGATCCAGGTAACCAAGGCCAAAGGGAGGCGTTACGGTCAGGCTTCCTTTTGGCAATCCACAGCCAGTCAGTTCAGGTGCCACAGTGCCCTGAAGGCAGCAGTCAGCTTTGGGTGGGCTACAGTCTGGTCTACTTGGAGGGACAAGAGAAGGCTCACTCTCAAGATCTGGGTAAGAGTCAGCTTTAAGTGCATCTTTGTTGGAATTGAGTTCATGCATCAGTCCATTCGTTTATAGGGTTTCTTCCTCTTTTACTCTCTCTCTCTCTTCTTCTTTTACTTCCTCTACCTGTAGGCCAGGCTGGCTCCTGCCTCCCTGTTTTCTCCACCATGCCGTTCTCTTACTGCAACAAAGGCGCCTGTCACTACTCTAGTCGCAACGACAAATCCTATTGGCTCTCCACAACCGCTCCCATGCCCATGATGCCCCTCTCTGGCTTGGAGATTAGCTCCCACATCAGCCGCTGTGTGGTGTGTGAGACAGTTTCGCCTGCAGTGGCTTTTCACAGCCAGGATCACACAGTTCCTGCATGCCCAGCTGGCTGGAGGAGTCTGTGGACCGGGTACTCTTTCCTCCTGGTGGGTGTGGTAGAAATCTTTAGAGTGTGTATAAAAATAAACACGCCGTCTTTTTACCTAATGTGTACCCTGCTGCACTTCTTATCTTCAGCACACAGGGGCAGGTGATGAGGGTGGTGGCCAGTCTCTGACTTCTTCTGGAAGCTGCTTGAAGGATTTCCGAACTCACCCCTTCATAGAGTGCCAGGGTGCGCGAGGCTCTTGTCACTACTTTGCCAACCTCTACAGTTTTTGGCTAACCACTGTCAGTCAGACAGAGCAGTTCATCACCCAGGAGCCTGGCACCATCAAGGCAGCCGACCAGCAGCGACGCAAGGCCAGTCAGTGTCACGTCTGTCTCAGAGAACAATAAAAGTCACAATGTTTTCCAAATCTAAGTCTGATGACCAATTTGAGTTATAGATTATTTTTCCTATACGACCAAAAGTGTGTATCTGCATTTATACATTGCTACTTTTATCTGAGATGATATTGCTGCCACTCTATCGCTTCTGTCATTATTTTCAATGAGGTGCTATTTCTAAAGAAAATGTTTCATAGTTGATCATCTTTGTGCCGTACCTGAAGATGTTGTAATAATCCATTTTCAGACTAGTCTTTTGTAATTTTTTTTAACACCTTTCCTTCATCTATTTTGTGCTGTTCAAATAAAATGTTTGAAAAGGTTTCAACACTACAAGTCATTTAGAGTTCAATAGCTTCCCCCGTTTTGAAAATCAACAGCAGACTTGCAAACATCCCAAGATGGTAGTAAATGAATAATTTTAACAGGAAACAGTTTTCCATAGCGGGTTTCAAGTTCATATTTATTTATTTCTCTCAACAGAACCCAAGTGACAATCAGAATACAGTACTTTTTTCCTCAAATATGTTTTTTCCTTTTCTTTTTTTATTACGCAAAACAAGAGGACACTCAGTGCAATAAGACAGAGGACTCTGACAGTGCGGTGCTCTCTCTACCTTTTCACAGTGCACGTTTTATACACACAAAAAGATTGTACATCATCATTATTACATTTCCAACCTCCACCCACCAACATCATTGATAGGGCAAAGTGAATGTCTTAAAACAATCATTTTTAAAGATTCAACTTGCATACAGTGTATCTTGGCACACAGACACAAACACACACACACACACACACACACACACACACACACACACACACACACACACACAGCTCTCTGCCTCACACACGTACAGGTACAACACAGAGGGACCTCTGTAGCATTGATTCTCACCAGTGTGGGGGTACTGCACTTGCACTCTGAGGACGAGCTCATTTGTCAAACCCACCATATTTTGGCAATGTCGACATTGCATTTGAATGTGCTGAAGAGAACACATTTAGATGATGTAAGAAGGAGGTTGAGGTAGAGGGAGAGAGCGGGGGGAGAGGGACAGTTTTGTAATCAGTCTGATTAAATGTGATGGAATATGATGGGTAGTGCAGATTCTTCTTCTTTTTATTTTTTTTACAAAGCCTCAAAGATTTGTAGGCCGTTGTGCAACCCCTGTCTGCTTGACAGGGTAGAGCTTTTGCCATGTTATAGGTCCTTAAACGTTTTGATCACTAAAATGGTTGCCAGCCAATTGAATTGGGAATATTATCAGAGACAACCAATTGCAGATGACTGCATGTCGCACACAGCCAGCCTCCTGAGGCTTTACCTCCCCGCCAATAAATTAAAAACTTACATGGCACAGCTATCTTTTAACATTTTCAAAAATATATATATAAGCATAATCTTGAAAGTTTATTTCTTAAGCAAGTGCATATGGCTATTATATTAATCTGCAGTAAAATCAAGAAAATGCTCTAAACGCTCAGGTGTTGATTGTACGGGCTGGTTGTTGGCATCAAGTATGTACACTGTGTCATGGTGCGCGCAGTGTGCCTGGCAAAGTAAGGGCGCTAGTACTCGCCAGCTATTGCCACCAACCTCATTTCAAATAACCAACCGTCCAAAGTGCAACCACACCCTCCTCTCGCTTTAACAGGCTTTGGCTGGTTTTGGAAATGATACCGTTAATAATGTATGTTCTAATTTACTACCTCCCCAACCCACCCTCATAGTGTATCTTAGAAAACAGCGTTTCACATGTTTTCTGTCTACAACATGCCAGCCAACAGGTTTTCCTTTAAGACGATTCAACCGCTTCAAAAGGCTTAGACGTAGTGACTGCACCGCTTCTTAATGTAATATACAAACTAAAGCACACAAAGTTTCCTGTTTCTGTTCTAGGGCCAACTCTTGTACATTCTAGAACATACTGTACTTGACCAGGCATGGAGGGCGCTGGAATCTAAAGCATGTAGATGGTAAGCCCCTCAATTTACAATACGACAGTGAAAATGTAAAGTATATATAGACATAATTGAATAGTCCATTCAGTTTAGTGCTTTTGCACACAATAAAACAGTTGGGCATAAGAAAATGATGCTACTACAGTAAAAGTATTGATAGATTATGCTTTCAAATGAAAAATAACCAAAACAAAATTGAGATAAAAACCAACATTAGATTGCATCTACATCTACTATACGTAATTTAAGATGCTTTTTAATCCCCATCTCATTTAGAAAATATTTATTCATCAAATAGCTATACTACTAATTATATTACAAGAATCCAGTCACGGGAAATAGAAAAATATCAAATATCACCAGAGATGATAAGAAAACATGACAACCTGAACGAGCAGAAATATTGCTATGGTAACCACCATTGTCCTTTGACATCAGCGAGTATCATCCCCCTTGGTGCTCTTATTGGCTGTCCTGATGCCCCTGGTGTCGCTGGGAAGAATCAGCACAGCTCACAGGAAAGAGGGAGTGGGTAACTGGGGTTTGTGTGGCAGGGAGGTGCAAGTGTGTGGTTACTCTCAGATGGCCGTGTCCCAGAATACGGTTTTCTGCGTAGGGTAAGGGGGAGGACGGATCTTTTTGGCCCCGCTGCTTTTCCCCCAGCCTGGGAGAACAGATGCACTTTCTTGCTTGCACTGACTCCGCTCCTGGTGCCTGTCCTCGTTCCTGTCCGGAGGAGGAGGCCTCTCCAGAGATCTCTGCAGGTGTGGATGTTGTCTGGAGCGGATCTCCATGCAGAGGGTGCGTTTCCTCTCGATCTGGTCTAGCATGGTAGTGTCTCCACAGATCCATGGCATCTGGGGCATCTGGGGGGCAGAGTCCAAACATTAAGTGAAGCCAATACAGCTTGATTTCAAAGTTAGTTGTTGTTAAAGCCCCCAAAACATGTATACCGCGATAACATGAAATACTTATTCATGGCTAAATAAGAAACACTCAAAGTAAAACAACATAGATGTTATTTCTTGAGTTTAACACTTCAAAACTGCTTCAACGAGGCTGTGTGGGTGTAGTTTGATCAGATCTGATTGACAGTTACCACAAAATCCATCAAATGTCATCAGCTTTTGATTTAAAGTTAGCTTAATCGTAATTGGTGCACACAAGAACATCACTTGTTCGTAAATCTTCACAGCCCAATTAAATCCAGTGAGACAGACATGACTGGAGAAATTGAGAACTGTTCTACCTTGTGGGTCTGCAGGACTCCATTATTAGTATGAAACTGACTAAGGACATATGTTTTCAGGGACCCTAACAGGCTAAACATATAAGTGAAGAAAAACAGGCAGCTCTGCATACCTGACTTTGATGTGTCTCCGCTGCTTTTCTTTGTGGAGTTCCCATTGGGGAGGGGTTGGCAGGCATAGAAGGCGAGCGGCTATATTTAGGTGCTACTTTCAGATCTGCAAAGGGAGCGGAAAACACACGTCTGACACAGAATACTTTTTTTTGGCCCATACATAAAGGATATATGATCAATTCTACATTTTTCTTATGAATTCGATGTTTCAACCCTCACCATTTCCGGTTCCCATGGTCATTGGCGGGCTACCTGATGATCTCCCGTGGTGAGTGGGCGTCGTGGTGGATGAATGCTGCCCTGACGCTGTGCTGCCATTCCTCTCTTGTGCTTTTGATTGGTCCGTGCTGTAATTTGCTCTGTTTTCTCGTCTGGGCGTGCCGTCTGATCTGTGTCCTCGTTCTTTACTGTCACACCGATACTCCATTGCAGAGGGGCTCTTGCTGGTTTTTGCATCATAATGCTGCTGCTCTGAGCCATTCAGACTTCTATCTTTGCTGTCCCGTCTCACTTCGAGTCCAGTTCTCCTCAGATCTTTACTGTCCTGTCTGGGCAGAGGAATAGGAGGAGGGAGGTCTCCGCCGTTGTGGCAGCTCTGATCTCTCCCCTCATGCTTGGATTCAGAGCCGTAGCCAACCCTGTCCTTGCTGCTGCTGCTCCTGGATGTTTCTTGTCGAGGAAGAATCTCAGGTGGCTGGTCTATTCTACCTTCATGTCTATGTTCCATGTCATTTCTTGCTCTCTCTTTGACATCCTGTTGGGGTAACAAATCAGGGCGTTGGTCTTTGCTGTCATGCCTGAATTCTGCTCCAGTTCTTGCTCTGTCTTTGCTCTCTGGTCGGGGAAGAAGCTCAGGGGGCCTGTCTCTGCTTTCGTGCTTTGAGTCCACACCGTTCCTGGCTCTCTCTTTGCTATCCTGTCGTGGTAGGAGCTCAGGTGGCTGATCCAGCAGTCTCTCTCTGTTTTCATGTCGAGAGTCTACACCGTTTCTTACCCTTTCCTTGCTGTCTTGTCTTTGTAGCAGCTCAGGTGACTGATCTAGCAGTCTCTCTCTGTCTTTGCTGTCCCGCCTCGACAAAGGCTCCATTCCATGTCCGCCGCCCCGATCTTTGCTGTCTCTCCTGGGCATTAGATCACCATTGCTAAGCCCTCTGTCCTTGGAGTCTCTTCTTATCAATGGGATGGGCTCTACACTGCTGCAGCTCTTGTCCTTGCTATCCCTGCGGACAGGTGGTGCATCACCAGCGCTATAAGTACGGTCTTTACTGTTGCGTCTTTTGGGAAGTGGCTCTATATGGCTGCTCCCTCTTTCTTTATCTTTGTCTCTGTCTTTGTCTCTGTTTTTGTCTTTGTCTCTGTCTTTGTCTCTTTCTTTGTTTTTGTCTTTATCTCTGTCTCTGTTTTTGTCTCTGTCTCTGTTTTTGTCTCTGTCTTTGTCTTTGTCTTTGTCTCTGTTTTTGTCTCTGTCTTTGTCTTTGTCTCTGTCTTTGTCTTTGTCTCTCCGGTGAGAAGACTCTTTGCTGTGGCGATCCTTGGAGTCTCTCTTCAGCTCCTTGCTGTGACTGTGGCTGTGGCGCTCCTTGCCCTCACGCTTGGACTCACTGTGAGACTTGCTTCTGGACTCGGCTGTAAAAGAAAAAAAAACACTTAAATGATTGTACCATCCAAGCTTATTCTGCTGCAATTGTAATGCACTAGAAATAAATTGTTTAAAAACATAATGTCACTTACATATATTGGGGGAAAATATACAGAAAATGCTGTTTTTCTGTTTTAAGCAGACCTGTTTTAAGCACTACCATCATATATCCTCTAGGTGTCACTCACTACTCACTGCACTGAGGCAGCTGCAGGAAATGATTGAGTTAGATGAGTCAATATGTGGGCTGATAGGCATTAGAGTTGCATTCGTCTTGGTAAATTCTAATACACACTATCATTATCTCTTTCACAGTTCAATCGACTTAAATAAAATATATTTTCATCACCCTAAAATCTACAAAATAATAAAACAGTACCATAAAATAACCATGGTTACCTATATGAAACATATTCTAAAACATGAATCACTACCATTGGATGCCTCTGAATATAACTTTTTTGCATAACAATATTTCAGTCTGTGTGCATTGAAAATGCTAATGTAGAGCTGTATGTGTGTCACTGATTCAAGGTTTAATAAAGACATTATAGATCATCACTGCACAGATAAAAAAATATGTGCATGATTGATTTCCATGTGGGCTGTGCCTCTATATGGTTTCTATATGGGCTTTAACATTTAGTACCATGCACACGCCTCCCTTATCATGTTATACGTGTCTGCATGGCTTTTTAGTGAGTGTATGAGAGAGAATGTGGCGATTAACCAGTTGGTAAGTGGGTCAGAATAGCTGTTGCTGCTTCTTTTGCCTCAGTAAGGGAGAGAGAGAGAGAAACAAAATCAACCTCCATTCATTGTTCTAGGTTTGTATGCTCATTTCACTGTGTGTGCTTGCAGCCAGTCTGTCTGTCCTGTCATCCCGTGTGGAGGTTGAACACAGGTGTTGGGATTAAGAAATTAAAAAGACCTGCCAGCAGAGCCCCCTCTTGATGTATAGAAAGCATATGCAAACTGTTTACAAACCACATAGGGCTCGAGAACAAAATACTAACGGGCTCATTGGTTCGCCATCACTGGTACTTGAATGCACACATTCACAATCTAGCAATCCCGTATGTAAGCCAGTAATTCAACAGATATAGTTTATTCAAGACAGTGTGTAGAAAGCACAGGGTGAAACAACAAATGTGCATTAATTGGCACATGCACACCAACTGGAAGATAACGGTGAAGTCAAAATAGCAAAAAATCATAAATTGCCCCAGCTTCCACCGTCCCCATCTGCACAGCTGCCACCGCTCCCTGATTGGCTCAATCCTGACTAGAGTATGTGCTGATTGGACAGAAACGAGAATCTGAAATCCTCTGATCAGGCGCAGATTTGAGTTCAGAGCCATAGCTATCCTGTGCTTATTGCTTGGTTGTAGACCGGCATGCCCTGAGCTGTGATTGGCTGCATTACCCATGAGGAGGGAATCTGCAAATAAGAAACAGAGATTTCTCCTCCTTCCACTGTTGCTATGTTGTAGTTGCTAAGAGCATTGAGTAAAGATGGATGTGTGGACTCTTTGTAGTTCTTTTATGATTTATGTTAAAAATGTGCTTGAATACCTTTCTGATTAGAAGCATTTGATGAAAGGTTTTAATTATTCCACATTGTACAGCTCCGCTCTGATGAGTTGTATGTCAACTATATGGTTACATTTAATGTGAAACCTCACTCTAAATCTAAATGACAAGCTCTATATAAATGTATTTGTGATCAAATAATACATGTCATGCCGGATCTTCTGTGAATTAAGCACTGTAAATGTTTATAGTTATCTACACTTAACACTTAACATATCATATTACATACATTATTTGCATTTTTGCACTCTCCTATTGTTTGTTGTTGTTGTTGTTGTTGTTATTTTTATTGTTATTTACACCTTAATATGCACATACATTCTTGCACTTCTACTGTTTAAGTTTAAGTTCATTTAATTTAATTCCTAAATTAATACTCTGTTATTCTTTCTTTTCATCCAGCTATTTTATTGTTGTTATTTTTATATTTATTCTATTAGTATTATTATTGCATACATCTTTCATCCCTGTTGTTTTTATATCTTATCTTATCTTATTTTCTGTGTAAATGGCTGCTAAGCGACACAAAATTTCCCCTTGGGGATTAATAAAGTATATATTCATTCATTCATTAAATATGAACAACACTATACTTCTTGCATTATGAAAACACCCTCTTGATTATTTAGTTTTGTTTAATGCCTGCAGTCCTTTTATTATTATAGATTCATTTAAAAAATATAAAACATGGTTATTTTTATCCCAAAAAATGTCTATCTGTATTTAAACATGATGTTTACATATTTAAAAATAATGCCGCTTCATGGCCTAATGCCATGAGTAGGTTTGAGTGACCTGCTGTCAACTTTAGTCTCTAATCGCCTTAGATTAAATCATACGATCTGTATCAGACTTGGCTAGCTGGGCCTAGATTAATGGAGGGTTGCACAGAGCGCCATGGACATCATGCATGGAACTGTATTCTCCTAATTTAGCAGGGTTAAACATATGAACGCAAAACAGGGATGAATTACACTGATTAGGGAACTGAAGACGACTTATTTGTGTTCGCTCCAGAGTTATGTTGTCCATAAACACTCTGAGTTACTCCTGCTCTCCTGATTGCTATTCTGAGACTTTGCAGACCCTCTCTAGTGTTGGTAGGGTTGCTTTCTCATTAACTCTCTTAAATAGACTCTCTTTTGAAACACACAGGCCAGGGTAAGATTCATAAAAGGAGATGCAGTTCGAAGCTGTCAACACGCTTCCGAGATCAAAGAGACATAAATACACATGGGCACTCGTCTTTGTGCCCTTTGCTTCGCTACGTTCCAAAATGAGGAGACAAATATGTGAAATGACTCACTCTCTCCAGGCTCTTTAGACTTCCTGCCACTGGCATTTTTCTTCAGCATGTTCCTGCCAGTCGTGAACAGGTTGGTCAGTTCGTCCAGCGGGCTGGTGGGTGTCCGAGAACGCCCCGTTGACACATTCTGCATGGAGCCATGGAGTCGACCACCACCGTCTTGAGGTGGCGAGCCTTTGCCGTGTGGGGTGGCAGAGGCACTCCTCGGCAGACCGCCAGGGAATGGCATTGGAGCGTCAAAGGGAGGTGTACGCATGAGGCTGAGAGGGGTGAGACAGCGGCCCATGCTGACTGGCGACGGGCATGCCGAATGGCTGCGCTGATAGGAGGACGAGGAGGAGGATTTGTAGAGGGTACAGGGTAGAGGAGGCGCAGAAGAGCGTCCAGAGATGGTGAGGGTTGGGGTGGCAGTGAGCTCTCTGCGGATGTGTGCAGAGGAGGGGGGCTCGGTGGAGGATGTTGGAGATTTGCTGTAGGATGGGTTCTCCATCATGGGCAATTTGGTTACATCTAGAGGGGTGAGGGGAGACTCGTCTGAGTTCGGCGAGCACTGGGCCGGTGCCGGTGGGAACACCAGCAGTGGAGGCCGATGGGTAAGTAAATTGGGAAAAGGTGCAGGAATGTCACAAAGTGGAATGTTTCGTGGGGTGGAGCAGCGACTGAGAGGTTCAGGGTCATAGGGTGCCGGGGTGGGGCACGCGGAGCGACACCCCACAGGGTCCGTGCGGTACTCCATATCATCAAGAGCTGGGTACTTCATCTCCTCATACACAGACTCTCCTGGCTCCTCGTCCTCACTCTTCAAGGGTTCCCGTGGGTCGACATCAATCCCGCCCATCTCGATGTAGACAGGTTCATCTTCACAGTCGTCTGTAGGGCTCTCATCACTCTGTGGAGGCGAGTAGTTGCGGTCACAGGGGGAGCTGACGTGGTGGAGGGGTCTGGAGGAGCAAACCCCGTGGCTCTTGATGTAGGATTCATCGAAGGAAACACTCAGTTGTGTGTTGGGGTTCCTCTTAGGTTTGGGTGGCGGCACCCTCCTGCAGTCCTCACTGCATCCTTGAGCTGCTGAAAGACAGAGAGAATGAAAGTCAAAACGCAAATCCATTGGAAATACCCATATTTACAAGCACTACTTGATAACAGAAAGTATACTATATATTCATTGATTCCTGCTTTATTCATTATAATTGTGAGCCATTATTTTTCAAGATTATTTTGGGGTCTTTTTCTGCTTTTAGTATAGAACAGCCAGTGGTAGGCAGGAGAGAGTGGAGGAAATACTGCCCGCTGCAGTAAGGCTTTAGAACACGAGGTGCCCGGTCTACCAGGTGAGCTACCGTGGCGCCTCATTCTCATTCTGACTGATATTTTGCTGTGGAAATTAAACATGACAACATAATGTTGTCACATTACTTTTCTATCGCTTTCTTTCTGCACGGCTATCATACGCAAGTGAATCACTGTCATTAACATAAAGCCTACTGCAGTTTTGTGGGTCGGATGTAGGTCAACGTGTATAGCTGAGAGCAATATCTTGAGTCAGATATGTGGGAATAGTTGAGGCATATGCATGTTTCTAGGTCACATATACGGCAGTGGAGCAGTATGTGAGTATAGTATTTGGGTCACACACACTGTGGAACTTCTTTCTGATAGTGGTGACGTAGCATTGCAGAGTGCATCTCTTTAGATGTGGTGCAGTGAGGCTGATGGTACAGTGTTCACATCGTCGTGGTAGTACAGCGGTCTTTACAATCGAGTTGCTAACAGTGTATTTCTAGGTCAGACACTGCGATGTTTGGATAGGAGTGTCCCTTTCTCTGATTGGCAGGGGGAGATAAGTGTGGTTAACAGCCGGACCATGTCGGAAATCTTAAGACTGCAGATTTTACACGTTTAATAATTCAGATGCCAGATGGCCCAGACACATGCATACTTCCTGTAAGCACATGACTCACCACCATCCCTACATGAACGGACACGCGCACTGCACATGCCTATACATTCAGAGCGGGAAATTAGGACAGGCATGTACACATTTTGACACACAAACTAACATCAATCCATCCAGAAAACGGGAGTCTAACTATGCAGGTGTCTGTCTGTCTTTCTGTTTCCTGTTGCATCTGAATGTATAGTGTTGCAGGACATGCTACAGAACATTAGATGGAGAGGAATAGATAGGTAGATATAGAGTATGTTCTTTATATTGAGAACATAACTGGAGAGAAAACAATGAAAGATGTCCAGAACCTACAGGAGGTGAAACACAACTTTGTAATGTATCCAGGTTGATGTTGATGATGCCAAATTTAACTGAGGATGACAACCAGGTCTTCTGGTTCCATTGTCCCCTCATTGCCATTATTAAAGTGTTAATAGAAGATTTGGTGAAAACCAGATGTGTTTAATTTGACTGACATCCTCACATTCTTGTGTACTCGCTCCCTTTCTTTCTGTATGCACATGCATCAATAGGTATGTGCATACAACAATGTGCACGCAGCAGTGAAACTATGCCACTTTTGATCTACCAAATGCATTATTACACTAACAGGTTTGCACAGTGCACCTTGAGATCTGTTTCAGCACTGATGATGAATGTGTCGCCCCAAACATCTCTTACTCCCTGTCCCTGTCCCGTCTCCTCTCCTCTCCATCTCTCTATTGCTCTTCTTCCCCTCCCCCTGCAGCGGATGTGTTTACCCGCAAACCCCCTCCCCCTCCCTCTCCTCCTGGGGAAAATGAATCTAGGTCAATCGCTTCTCCTGAATGAATTCCACTCTGACAAGCTCCTCCCCTTCCCGCTACAGCGCCAGCTACCAAGCATGCAACCCTCCCCTTGGCCAGGGACACCCCCACACTCTCACTCTGATTGGCTCTGCAGCCTCACACTTCAGAATCTCTGGAGCCCCATTGGCTCGAGCTGCTCAGCGATTCAGTGATTGGCTGGGCTGCAGGGGGTCTTGTTTCTGTGGGATGGTTGCCGTGGTACCCAGGAAGATATGTGTGCACATAGAGAGATGCCCACCAATCTGAGCCAGGCTGGGCGGACTCCCTGAGCATCACATTGGCATCGAAGCATCCAAAATGAAATGGAGTCAAAGGTTCCTGCAACCTACAGTCACCTGCATCAAAGACTATTATTATACTCTAAATGTCAGTTTGATTTTGCAATGCTTGTTTTTCTTCGTGCTGAGCACATGTCCTGTCTTAAGTAAAACTCTTTAGTTGCGTGCTTTTGCTACAGTGATTCTGTCTGTGGCTCGTTGAGGGAAACATTACTTTTACTCAATTTATTCCAGTCCTATTCATTAGAGCTTTTCATACACTGAGCTGATGTACGATAGTTATGGCCAAACAGGCATATTGTGTTTGTTTATTTTGCTGAAAACTGACTTCAGAAATTGCTGCAAGAGTGATTCTTCTGGATTTTGATCAAGACGGCTCTAAATGTTGGCCTTGGCAGTTTTAACTAGAGGAAACATTGTTTGGCCATTACTGATAATTTGCCTTTTAGATATACATAAGTAAGTAAATATGTTTTAAATGAGGTCAAAGAACTGTCAAAACCCTTCTGCCTTTTTTATGTGCACTGAGAACAGCTTGGACAACTGACCGTGTGACCAATGACCTTCTACAGCCAGCATCGACTTCTTGAATGAAGTTACTAGAGCTTTGATTTAATACGAACGTGTCACTAGAGTAACGATATCAGGAGATTACTCCCAGAGAAGAGAATGTCAGTATTCAAAGCCTGGGAAACCTACTGCATGAAATACATAGTGGATATATAACACCTGATGATTACATACTATATGATTTATCTGTGGGACAAAGGCAAATATGTATATCTGTTTATCTGACAGTAACAGGAAGTATAGGATTACCATTACAAGTCCAATAAACTTAGAAATGATCCGCGATCTTCCAACATTTCTTCATGTAATGGCATCCACAATTGTTCTCAACTGTGTATTTCATTATTCTGGAGTATGTGTAGATTGGTCCACTATCATTAAAATACACTAAGGATGTGGTTTTCCTTGCACAATAGGCAAACCATCTCAAGACAAGTCAGTGTGGTGCAGCACACATCTTGTATGACTCTTTTTATGTCGTTCATTGAACTGCAGGTTATCACACTTTTCTTTGTTGTGTAGTGCACCACACATGTGTTAACTTTGGTTTAACTCCATTGCACTTATAGTTATTTTTTAACATCAATATACTTAGAATGAAGTATGCAGTGAATAGCTAGATGTCATGTCATTGTAGGAGGAACAGTGTTGAGGAGGGCACTGCAGAGAGCAGCTATATATAGCGCAGCAGTTTGGTGTAAAGTGCCACCACCACTCACAGTCACATCTCTCCCCACGGCAGGTGGATGTGGGACTGTGGTCCACCGCCTCAGACGACATGCTCAGCTTAGTGGCCGGGTCCCTCCTGGGCTTGGGTGGGGGCTGCTTCCTAGAGGTCGGGCTTCCTACTTCCTCCTCTCCTCCGCCCCCACTGTTCCCACCGCCGACAGAGTGGAGGGACTGGGAGCGTACGGAGAAGCCCTGCCCACAGGCGAGGGCATGAGGGTGGGGCATGGGCATGCGTTCCTGGGGGTCCGGCATTGTAATGGAACCCATACGCAAGTGCTTGCCTTCGGTCGCAATGTCCTCACCTGTCCTGTAACAAAAAGCAAGGAAGCGGGAGAGAATGAGAGATAGAGATTTGCAAATATTAATAATAAAACAAAAATGATGATCAAAATTTGACAACATATTACATTTTTGAGGCTGAAATAAAGGAGAAAACAATCTTAAAACATCATCCCCTGTAAGCTGTTTTTGTCAGAAGACAGGAAAAACAACACAAGCCATGCCCTGATACACAGTCATCATGGCACGTCTCCATGTGTGTATGTGTGCGCTAACTTAATTAACAATATCAGGCATGTTAGTGCCCCTGAAAACAAGGTCTCTTCCAGGCCAAAGTATTGATTTGAGTTTAACCCTGGATGTGACCGATGCTACTCACACAACCATACACATCATGACACCATGGAAGCCCCCCCCCCCCATACAATCAATCCCTATAAATGGATGATTGGCCCGAATGGAGCGTTAATGATGTCTGAGTGTTGTGTGGTAATGGAGGAAAGGAGGGCTGTGTGTGTGTGTGTGTGTGTGTGTGTGTGTGTGTGTGTGTGTGTGTGTGTGTGTGTGTGTGTGTGTGTGTGTGTGTCACAGAGTAAATGAGCTCAAGAAATGACTTTGTTCATGCACAAAAAACGGGACAATATGCAATCTATACACACGTGATATATGCAGTTGGTGTATTTATTATTATAATATCAGAGTCACAACTAAGCTCAATGCCAGAGATTTAAATGTTTAAACAAATGGCATGAATTTGCATGTGTGGCTTCACAAATCCCTATCTTGTGTGAGCGTGTGCACGCATGTGGTCGTGTCTGTATGCGTGTCTTTGTGACCCCTCAGTGTGTGACTTTGCTGACTCTGGCTCCCTCCCGGCCAGCTGCTGAACAGAAGGTGCTTGGTGGGGTGGGTTCATTGGTCAGGGGCTTAACTTTGCCTAGCAACAGGGTACCCATAGAAATCAGACACAAAACCAACTACCAGCGCACATTAATAATAAAGCCAACCTGCGCATCATGTGCACATCTTATCACATTTTGTTTAAATATACAAGAGAAAGACGCCTGCTGCAACATGTAGAGCCAGGTATTGGGAAGAAAGTAGATGGAAGGGGGGGGGGGGGGGAGGATTAAAGATAAAATCCCATGTTTAGTGGTTAATCATTTATTTGTCTAAAACTATTAATTTTACTATATATTTTAGAGGTGGTATGGGTCTTCCAATATTTAACGAGTTGTACGAACTGCTGCATACAGTTGAGAGCTGTTTATTGGTGGTGCAAGCCATGATTTTTTAGCAAAGTTGAAAGACGTTGAAGTAAACCAATATACAGTTCAAAATAAGTGTATTTAAGCAAGTTAAAATTAATATGAAATCAATGGCAGCACACACGCTAGGTTTGATGTGCAAATTTGACAAATTAATATGTTTTAGACAGCTACAAACATATTCAAATGTGTTCCGTATAACCTAAAATGAAAAGTATTAAATTGCACAAACATTCCCAATGTTTTGGTAAATGGTATGAAAAGTGCTTCAACAAATACTGGGCTTTATCTCTGTAACTTCTCTCAAGAAAGTTTGATGGGAAGTAATAGATATCTGGTTAAAATATGAAATAATGAGTAGAAGATTGGAAAAAAATAGGGTAAATGGACAATACAGACTTTATAAATGTGAACATACTTCCTAAACATTTTTTGTTTTTGTTTGTTTGTTTGTTATTTCTTTATTCAATTTTTAATGGAGCAAATGTTTCTGCAAATTAAGATCTAAGAAAAAAGAGAAGAAGAAGAGTAGAACATCTTTCAGGGCATTTAGCCACAGGTGTCAACAGTTGCTTTCATCTCATGTGTTTTTGGTGCTGCATCCGCTGTGAAAGTGTGCATGCACATCCCCTATTCATGGATTGTGTGTGTTGGAAGGTGGGTGTGACTGGATTATTTATAGGATATTTGCCCAGTGATTGGCTGGAGGACAGACCACAGGTGCACTTGGACCAGTTGGAGTGGAGTTGTCGTCGGGCAGCTCTTACTGTGACACCATGTGACAGAACGAGCAACGTCACAGAAAAACAAAAACACACTGAAGGAGATCTTGAGGGTAGAGAAAAAAGAAAAAAAAGTCTATCTGTGAATACGTGCATGTGTGCACAAAGGGAAAGCAGTCGTTTTGAATTTGCATGCATATGTAAATATCAGTAAAATTAGGTGTGTGGTTTGTGTATGTGTGTGTATGTGTTTATGAATACGCTTGCACGTTTAAGCAAATTTGTGGATGTGTGTCTTTGTGTGTGTGTGTGTGTGTGTGTGTGTGTGTGTGTGTGTTGTATGTGCATGACTGTGTGAATAACTTCTGCTGATGAAATACAATAACAGAAACCCAGAGTGAGATAGCAGCAGGCAGGAAGGCCCGCCTCACTCAAAACTAACGTGATTGGCCGATGGCTGTTCCAGCTGTCACCAGGCAGAACACATCTTCTGTAACTGAGCTCACACTTAATCTCTCGCGAACAGGTTTTTTTTTCTAACCCTCCCTCCCCCGCCCCACACACACACTTTTAAACACATTGGCTCTAACAAGCTCTTTCCCCCTCACACAAATCATAGAGGCCATTTGTTCTACCTCTCACACAAACTAATATATTATATTTTCACGCTGTGCATGTCCATGCACGCACATGCACACATGAATCCTCAAACACTCTCTCACTCCCAGTCACTTACTGTACAAATGGGTCGTCTTATTGACCTACTTATAGGCAGGAAAAATCCAGTTATTTTGTAGACTTTTCCTCCAGTGACTGTGTATTAATATTTTAGCTTTGGCAACAGCTGAGAGACAGTGGAAGCAGGACAGTAGATGCCACTTTCCTCCGGCATTGCCCTGTCCAGTTTATCAATTACAGGCCTGCAACAGACTGCTAATAACAACAGAAGCAAGGATATTTGGCTGACAAGTGATACAAAGAAAGTCCTGAATAGATTTTTCAATGTTTTTTTTAAAACTTATTTCTGACGGATACAGTTGAGCTCTAACTCACATTTGAGTGATATACAGTATGTGTACAATGTGTTGTCTACACTCGGAGTGGCAGCAGAGAAACCGCTCTTTTTGAATCACAGGACCCATTGACAGAAATGTGACAGGTTTCAAAGTGTTCCTGAATAAATCAGTGAAGAAGAACCACGATGCACACCCCTCAAAACCACATCAATGTTATCAGCTGCTAAAATACTTTGACAGAACAGAGATGATTCTTAGATTCCATGACAACATTGGACAGCATTTCCGATAAGCCTTTCCCCTGCCCACTGATCATCATTAGATTAATTGTTTGTTCACAAAGCGGTGAACAAGTGTTTCTCTACTATAACGATAAAATATGCTTCCCTTGATTGCATTGCTGTCTTCTGTAAAGCTACCTATGAGTATACTTTTTTTTTTTTTTTTACTGATGAATACTCTTTTTTCATTCCTGACTTATTCCATGCTAGAGCACATAAACAAGCAGATTAAGAACTCAAGTTCATTGCTCTGGAAGCAAAGCTCAAATCACTTTTAACTACTGAAAAATGTAAAAACTAAACAATATTAAAACATTACACCAGAGTGATTTATGGTGTTATTTCATACTGTTCACTACTTTTTGTAGAGGAACAAAGCAACACGGATGTCCATGCAATGTCTAGCTCTCTTCCCGATGACTCTATGACCTGTGACTCAGTGCTCCTTATTCTACCCCACAACACAAGCACGCTGTGTCCACATGCTAGTCACGTTGCGAGCGTGTGCCACTTTTTTCCGTTCAAGTTTCGGCATGCCACACAGTGGCACAGCTGTAACTTCTTGCTCATCACAACATGTGAAACAGCGTGCATCGGCACATGCGACTAATTTCCTCAAACTATATGAGGTGTTACATCAACTTCTTTTCAAGGATACAACTTACTACACAGTCGGAAAATGTTCTTCCTAAAACAGGATAGTTAAGTATACTTAAATCGCAGCAGCATAAGCGTAATAAGTCACTTAACATGTCGCGTCCCATCCTAACATACTTTCTGCCATAGCCCGTCCCAGCCTTTACTCATTCTAAATGCTCTCCGTCTCAAAATTGGAGCAGAGACGACCTCAATCCAAGGACAAGTCTAAAAGTGAAAAATTAATTATCCTCTGAAGATCATGGGGCACACCAGTCCACACTGGCAACCCCCAAGATATAGCAACCTGCCATTGCCACAGGGACCCTCTGGCCACTTGTCCTAATTCCTTACAAACTCTTCCTGAAGTGAACCCGGTGACGTTCTTGTGTTCACAGAGCCGAATCCCACTGGTGAGCGGTAGCTATGTATTTTATAGGATCTCTCCTATATATCTGACAGATATCTGACATAACCTTTGTCAATGAGTCTGTTTTCCTTTTGTGAAGCACTTTATTAATTTGTTTTCTTCCTACCTCCGTATGGCTTCCTCCTGTTTTCTCTTCTTGTCGTTTTTCTCCTGCAGGAATGTCCTATTTCTCTCATTCCTGGCGTGGTCCAAGTTCTGAGCTACCAGGCCGTTGTAGGCTCTCAGCCCATTGTCCTCAACATACTGGAAAAAACGGAGAGATTCCTCCTCTTTGGAGCTCATCATTCTTCAAGTGTTTTCACAGCATTCTGATGAAGACATTTATTGAAAATGTTAGCGATAATTGGTTGCCTTAAGTAGATATACACACAAATTACTACTAGTAATATGGACTACTAGGGCATCATATATGAGTATGGTCTGAATGCAAAACAAGCATGGTGTTATGTCAGCAATCATTCTCTTAACCTTCATTTCTCAATGTCAGCCTTTGTGTGATGAACACCGATGAAGCCGGATTGCATCATCATCATACTAATGTCACACAATTGAGAGATGTTGCCGTTGTTTTGAATGTTCCTGACTGTTGCTGTTGAGTTCATTGCCTATGAAAGATTCATGGACTTGCGTCATGTGTCCTGCAAGAGTAAAACATTTTCCCTGGAGGGTTGCAACAGCTTTCTCGATTGTTTATTGTGCATACATACATACATTTTCACACACACAAGCTCACATGCGCATGTAAATATGCAAACAGCCAAAGGACTCACTACCAGCTCCAGTTACCCATAATCTTCAGATCCAGTCTTCTTATTGGCCGTGGATCAGTAACGGCTGTTCATTTTCTCAGTTGTGTTTGCACATTTTCTGGCTGAAATTACTGGCTTTAACCAAGTGAGTGTCTGAATGAAACTGAAAAGGGGCTTTCATCTTCTGCAGTTGCAGTTGTGTGCTGGGCTCAGATGTGAAAATCTACTCCTGGGACCAACCGCACAGATTAAACGAACCACTCTTACTTGACTGTGATGCATGTTTTGCACACGCGGACATCATCAGTCCTATGTCTAAGATCTAAAATTAGTCTTTGCCGCCTTTTGATTCTGTAAAAAGACTATTACTGACAGCATCATTGTCATAAGGGAGAGTGTGGATGCTTCTGTGAGGAAAAGCCTCTTCAAAGAAACATCCACATTGGTGCAGTCATGATCCACTCATTCGATATGTGACGATGTGATTCAGCGTGCATGCATGTACATTACGCATTTTGCTGAAAACCTGTGCAACTGCTTGCAACACAGTATGTGCAATGTGCAACTGTCGAATGTGATTTTGGAGAGGCCAGCGGTGCAAGGGAAGAAGACACTGCAAGCTTTTATGTAGGTCAATGTTTTCAGATCAGCCTAAGACTCATGCTTGTTTACGTGTGAGAGGAGCACTGAGCGTGCGTGGGGAGGGGGAGGGGGCTTGTGATAGCAGTATGTATGTTTGTGTGTAGGGAGGCAAGGGCAACGGGGGGGGGGGTTGCCAGATGGAGATTGCAGGCCCAACTGAGAGGCTGGCCATTGTCTGGCCACCCTCAGTTGGCTCTCTAACTTGTGTCTGTCTATCAATAAATCCAGTATGGTGCCTATTTCCGTGGGTTTATCTTCCACTCCCTACAGTGTATTCTCAATACTCCTCAGCGTAGGTTTATAGAGGCACGAGTAGAGGACTCATAAGAGCCAGCAGAACAGATGGAATCACCATCTTGGAGCAGAGTTCAAACTAGGGCACAGATTCCTGGTGTCGAAATGTTTTTCTCCCTCTTATCTCTGTTGCACAGGCACAGCCAGAGATCTGAAGCTGTACAAAGGAAATAAATCATGGTTTCTGAAGAGAAACAAGGTGCAACGGTTAGATGTGTTAAGGGTGCAGCAATAGGAAAGCACAGTTCAAACAGTGTTTGAGCTGAATTAAGCCTGCCCGCCTAATCCCTGTAAGCCTGCAGCAGCACTCTGCACTAGAATCAGTTTGTTTATCACACTGTTTTTACCAACCAAGCCTTTCACACTGGATTGTCCTCCAATAACTCATTGATGTAAAATGCCATTCATTTGCTAATCTCTCTGAAGACTGTCAACTGAGCAACCCATTATTCTCCTCAAAGCTTTATTTTCCACTCCATTCTCACTTTCGGCTTCATTTCATGCACTTTAAGCATTTCATCTCTTCTCACTCCCTTTGCCCCAGCTGACATGGGCTGCAACAGTTGTAACATCGAGGGGCACTTTGCTTTTAGAGTAAATGAATGTGGCACACCGTTTCTGTTTCCAGGCAACCATGTCATAGGAGAAGGGCAGCATGGATATTCTAGAGACACAATGTCAAAAAGATTGCAAAGCCAATAGTCTGGTGACAACATGCGTGGGCGCTCGTGCACGCACACAAACAAACAAACAAACACACACACACACACACACACACACACCTATACAGTGGACTGAGTAAAGGTTAACCTGTAAACCCAGGCAGACACAGGTGCAACACTTGGCATTTTGGGGCGTTTGGGAATTTGATGTGGATGTGAGTAGAGATACCACCCTTTTTGCATGAATTGTTATGTGTATAGCGGGAGCATTTGCTGGCATATATCTTCGTGGGTTTACATTTTTGTGTAAAAGCAAGTGTCATGATGCATACTTACAATGGGGCTGTGTCCCTGCTGGCTTGTGGACCAACGTGTCTTTTGTGTTCCCCTGATGAGTCCAGTGCACGCTAGTGAACTCTGACTTATGTTGGAGCACCAATGCACTATTCCACTTAAATCCACATACACTTCCATCCATCGTATGGTCCAACTGATTGACTTGCTAGAAGGAGTCACTGTGACCCAGGATAAGGCTGGTGATAGAGGGGAGCTGGGCCATTGGGTGCCCGGCCCAACGCTCCCTCCCCTGGGCAGAGAATGGGGGATGCGACCCCTCCAGTCCAGATGGTGATCAACTCCTTGCCAGGTGCCAGCTTCAACGCTCCACACATCTGCACATGCTAGAGACAGAAGGAAGATGCAGCGTAGCAACAGACCGCACCCGCAAGCATGACACAAATTCACACTAGCACTCTCAAACACTCCCACATCAAACTCCTCTTGCAGCTGCAGACCAGGCACTCACAGTCTTTCTGATTCTTCTTTCTCAGAATGTCTCTCTTCCTGCTTTGATATGTCCAAATGCACAAAGATGTCTTGCACAGGTGAAAGGAATCCGGCTCCACAGTGCCCTGGAGTTTGAGACCGATGTAAGGCAGAGTGGTGTGCGTATGGCATTCCCTGCCGGCTCTCTCTGCCCTGCTCGTCCACACAGGTCTGTACAGTCGGTCTGTGCTTAAGCAGATGACACCGGGCTTCCCAACTATAGATCACAACAACAAGAACACGCCCACTGCCTACTGTAGCCACCTTCTCCTAGAGCGTCATCCCCTCTCCCTCTTTCTCTCTTTCATTTGCCTACACTCCTATTTCTCTTCCTGTGTGCCTTTAGCTCATCTTCACAAGCACTCGTCCCTAGTTAATTTCTCTCATTGGTCCTCTTTTCTGTTTTTGTCTCATGTGTTCCGCCTGCCTTCCCTTTGCAGCTGCACTGTAACTGGAGCCTGAATGTGTTTTTCTGCTTTCAGCACCACGGAGAGCGCTCTCTCTGTCAGAGGGGGGGGGGGGGGGGGGGGTTCAGTGGGTGGGTACACTCAGAGGGGGCCAAGTGGAGAGATGGTAGAGGTGGTAGTGGTGGTGGGGGCTGAGTGGGAGGAGTCACCGGGTTGCCAGGGCGTGACCTCATTAGACACAACCTCCTCTTCCCCTGGCAACCGCTGCGCTCCCCCTCTCCGACACCCCGCTCCTCCCTCCCCTCGCTCTTACAGCTCGTAAACAAGACCACGACACAAAAACACTTGCAGTGAATACACCGTGTTGCCTCTCAAGTGCATTACATGTACAGTAGCCAAAACAAAGCAGAGCAAAACAAAGAGGACCAAATGCGTGAAAGCAAAATACACAAAAAAGGGAAAACAATGCTTTGCCATTTCCAATACACACTGACATGCTGATGGAAGATCTAAAAAAAAAAGTGTTTGCAGAAAAAAATAATAGAATGGAGACTTGTTCCCAGTGGCCACAAAGATGAACAGGATGAAAGCAGGGACAGAGTTGAGCCTGAATAGCGTGTTTGTCAGAGGGGCCACTGCGGCTGTCGTGTACTTCTGCTTGACTGTCTGGGGAACGAGTATTGGTTTCAGTAGCGCTGCCGGTTGTTTATGTGTTGGGAGCGCCTGGTATATAGGTGCTGAAGCACGGTTGAGGGAGGGTGAGCGGGTCGGGCGGAGTGGGGGGGCTGGGTGTGCTCGGGTGGATTAACACCGTCGACACAAAAGGATTAGGGAGCAGAGATCTGTTGTTTTCATCAACCCTTCCCTCCATTTCTCTTAACCCCCGCCCTTCTCCCCCATACTTCCCCCCCCTCCCTCTATGCCTGGCTCTGCCTCACATTTAGCTCTGGTGGGTGTGTGGGGTGGGGTACTGGCATAAGAGGTCTGAGGCACGAAAAAAACACTTTTTTTTTACCAAACATTTCATGGTCAGTTTAGAGTAGAGATGGGGATAAAAGGGGTTGCTAAAAAAAAGAAGGGGGGGCAAAGAGCAACAATGCACTGGGGGTTCAGCAGGGCTAGGAATGAACCACTGTGCTGGATTGCATGCTTATTTAAAGAGCCAGCTGTTTTTGAGAGAGGAACGGAAAAGGTAAATAGGGTGAAATTAAACCATATTTCTCTGCACCCAGTTCAAACACCCCTCTCATGACAGCATGCCACATGCCATTGACAGACAATTGCTATGATCTCACTGAGATAAAATGGTCTGTCAAAAGGTAGTCAGCCCCCTTTTCTGCCTATTGTGAGGGGTATGGCCGACTGGTCACGCACAAAGCAAGTCACTCCATCCAAACCAACTCAGCACACTCACCAATGCACATGCACACACACAAGGGCCCGGCCTGACCTCAGCGCACGGTCCATGTGTACAATCTCAAAGGAAGTATTTAGATCCCTTCCAAGTTCAATGAACACAAACAGTGAGGAACTCCCAGGGTTGAAAGGGTTAAACACATTTTTCCACCTATGTGCACAACAGTACTTTGTTTTGTGAACAGTGGAGGACGCTCCCACAGGGAGAGAATGGAGGGTGAAATACGATGCAATGCCTCTAACTTTTCAGTTCACCCACGCTTACACACACATAAAGACTTGCATACGAAGATAAAGACATCCAAACTGCTTGAATACATTATTAAAAGCATGTTTTATTTTATTTGAATTAATTTGTAGCTGGATGAATGAATTGATTGTTTTTCTATTGTACATATAAAGCTAATGAAACACATTGTGTGATGATACCACTCAATTTAAGACATTTGGACTGAGTATATATATTTTTATTTTGTATTTAGCTTTTTGACTGTTTTAATGTTTTCTTAACTGTTTTAAATCCTGTTTTCTCTGCATTATGTTTTGATGCTTTTTATGTGAAGCACTTTGAATCGCATTGTTGTTGAAATGTCCTATATAAATAAACTTGCCTTGCCTTGCCTTACTAACAAGTCAATAACATGCACTCAGCAAATTAGTCTTATCAGTCGAAGGTATTGGCAAAGTAACATAATCTTACCAGTGCAAGTATGTGGTGGGCCATCGGGACAAATAATGTCTGTTTACAAACCAATGTGCCCTGGAGTGGATGCCTGGTGCTTGGTTCAATCATGCATATAATAATGTCATATTGATCCCCTGCTGTAACAGGCTAATGAATAGTCTATGAAAACCATTAAACCGATCAATTAAATGCCGCTGAGGAAATAGACTCATCATAAACAGAGCGAGGACTCTGCTTCACAGGGTTTTATTAAGTGTGCTTTCTTGCTGCCAGGGATTGGCACCTGAACATGGCACTACTGTGAATGCTATCTGCTTCTGAGGAGGATGTTGGGTGACATTCAGATTCTTGAAAGTGTCTGTGAGGTTTAGTGGCATTTCTATTTTCAGTCCTCTCTGGGAGTGCCATGCAGGTGAGGATGAAAAAGGCACTGGCAGGACTGATAGTGGCACTGAAGATGGCAGAATTTCATTAAAGATGCAGCACGGCTTACTTCCACTCCTCACATCTCCAGCCGGGAGAAATGGAGCATGAGGTTCTTGCTCTGACCAGCGCTGTGCAGACATTTGACACTCCACGTTTCATGTATGCATGCACATACTGGAACACATTTATTTCCTGCTCAATATATAAGCTACCCCATTTTGGGATTTCTGAATGAAAGGTGCTTGGAGAAATATTTTACCAAAATCGTACACATAGATTCCTTAAAATTCAGCCGCTCAGCATGTGGCAATGTTCTACTTAATCAAGCTTCACTAAACTCAATTATCATCACTTCCTCCCTCCTGAGATGTCAAGCTGAGGCATGTCTCTCTCTCTAATGACCACCCTCCACACGTCCCTCTGGTCCACCATGACAGAGAGGTGAAAATGTGAGACTGAAGCGTGATCTCTCAAAAAGGCGGTTGAGGGCTCCAATTTTTGGGGTTTAACCCCCTGTAAGCCCCTTAAATACCCGGTTTAGAGGGCCAGAACTGATGGGCAAAAGCCTCCACAGATTGTCTACTAACTACTGGACTTAGACCCAGCATGAGGACACAGAATGAAGGACTACAGCAGCTACTTCATCCTTCCGTAGTCCTATAAGGATTAGATTGATTGGCATTGAAAGGGCCACAATTATGTTCATAATTGTATGATTATTCATATGGTTAAATGAAGGTTGCTCGGGGTGAATGATGACCTACTGCCAACCGCTAACTGGGGATACAGGAGATTATTTTAGTTACAAATGAGGTCTGGCTTTGTAATCAGGTTTTGACTGGAGCAACATCCTGTCACCTCAGACAGGTAAAGCATGACAGAAAACATGTTCTCCTGGCCACCTCCTATTGACCTGACTTTGAACTATGTTAATGGTACCGCTACAGGAAACTTAACCTGCGTATAAGTGCATCAAGGGTGTCTGAGCGAGGACTCTGAAAGTAAGGGCTGTTGGTGCCATCTAGTGACCAAGTTCACCAACACTTGAATTGTTTGTATTTCAGACACGCACCATTACATTTCATTTGTTTTATCTTCACATGGTATTTACATTGCATAAAAGGTCTTAGTGTCTGTCTGTACATCTTTCTGAGGAAAGACCTCACTGTTGCTAATTAACTGTTTTGATTTCCCCTGAAATAGTCCAACTGGATCCTGACACAGGTCCTAACTGCAAAATATAACAATAAAATACACACACACACACACACATACACGCACACGCACACACACACAACATGTTGATTATTGCTATTGCGTTTGTAAATACGTTAAATATATAATGCTGTTGGCAATTATGTATACGGTAATAACTTTGATGATAACTAGGTTTCTTTTATATCAGTGATGACTTTCTTCCTTTCGGACATTGTGACATGCAGTAGCAGGAAAAGCAAAGGTGTATTTCTTGTCATTATTGGCTGCATTCCACAAATGTTCCCGGTATTGTACATGCTGGTCTGCACAATAGCCATTGTTAATGTTATTAAATCCACTTGTTTCTCCCACTATCACAATTCAAAATGTGGACCGTGAGAAAGCTCTACTTGCTTTCAGGACCACTGAAGATATACACAATGAACAGAAAAGAAGGATGACTAATGTTAGCTGGGAGGAGTGGAAAGAATAAAATATGACCCTAATTCAACCCAGAAGCCCTAATATGCTGTTAAGTGTTGTAATTTGGACATTTTTGTTGAGACAGTTTCGACATGTACAGTAGCCGATACACATGAGTTTATGAAGACGACCTTGAAGACCTTTTCCGTAAATTTCCAAATGAAGCATGAGGCATGAAGGCTAATGCTGCTGTGAAATATGAGGCATGCTGGGGCCCTGCTTCAGTGGCTGGTCACAGAACCTGCACAGGCGACCCTGTCGGCAGCTGCACTGCTGACTTCCGCATAAGGCACAGATTGTTTCCTGTATTCTGTGTGCTGCTGCTGCTGCTGCTACCGAAATTGGGACGTCTGTCACTCAAAGGGGAAGACGGGGTCTCTTCCCTTGTATCCAAGGGGAGAAACAGCATCACCAAAATCACACTTGTGGCGAAACATATGACAGTTGTAATGATAAGAACTACCATAGAAAATGAATAGTAGAAGTTAAGGAAGTAATTAAGTCTTATTATTGGCCCGGGTTCGATCCATGATCCTGTGCAGTCCTTTTGTGTGGAGTTTGCACGCAGAGTGGGTTCCCTCCGGTTTCTCCAGCTTTCTCCCACAGTCCAAAGACATGCAAGGTTAATTGGAGACTCTAAAATTGCCCGTGTGAATGTGAGTGTGAATGGTTATCTGTCTCTATATGTGCCCTGCGATACATTGGCAACCTATAGCTTGCCTTCGTCCAACGTCAGCTGGAATCGGCTCCAGCGCCCCCGCAACCCTACTTAAGCGAGTTTGGATAATGGAATAGTGGGCTACTGTTAGTTAGTATGGCTTCATTCAAACTTCAATGTCATTAGCTCCTCTTGCTTGGTCTGTCATGTGCAAACTAACCTTGTTGTGGTACAACGTCAATAAAATATACAAACGAACAACCACAGCCCAACTGCTGCGCCAGCATGTGCGTCTTGCACTTTATACCTTGAACAAAATGGCTTCCTTGTTTTTGCTCCCAAAGTTCAAACACCAGTTGCATTTCTTCCCCAGCTCCAATGGCATTCTGGCCTTGACAGTATTCTGAATCTTCTTTTCCAAGTTGTGTTTGCCTATTTTTGTTGGAATAGTTGTTATAAAGTTGATACTCACCTACAATACTAATCTATGATTGGATGATTGGAGTTTTGTTTCTCCTGTTATCCAGGCATAACAAACCAAGTTATCCAGCCACAGCCCCTTCTGACTGACCATGCATCGGTACAGAAGTGTGTTCTCTTCTGCAGCAGCTGTCTTATATTGCACCTCCCAGATATCTTTGCCTTTGCTAATAGGCAAGAAAAGCAGACATCTGACCCAATACCTAAATAAAATGTGTACTTACATTGATCAATACATAATTTGCTGTGTGGCATCGCTTTTGCTGAGGGTCTCCTTTAGGTAAGTGGAGAATGAGCCCCGAAGTATTTATACATCACCTGGGAAAGATACAGCGGGAGGTGGACCTTAATGCCTCAGAATCATTTAATGAGCTGCACCGCCAAGTTTTTTGCTTGCTCTAATAGCTTATACCTGGTAAACGAGCCTTTCACTCAGCTGTTCTCCATGATGCTATAAAACAAGCAGGATGAGCCAGTGTTTCTGGTGCTTCCAAACCCTTCCCTTCTACAGAGGCTACATTTCGGGCCACTATTCCCCATCCAGATCAAAAAAGCCCGAAAGATTGTAAAAAATAACTTTTTTTGCATGTGCAAAGTGAAGTACTTTGGTGCCTTGTTTGTTGTTTGTATGATACCTCTCATGTATTTCTATGAGACCAGCCCTTTTGCTTTCAAACTACTGGAAGAAGCGCAAAGTGCTCTGGTCAATCTTTTCCCTTTCAAAGCTCTAGGTATTTATTGTGCCATCATGGGAGGGGTCTATTTTTGTTCAAGTAGTTCCCAGTAGGTCAGAATGGAATACTCTTAACACAACTTAATTACAGCAACCAACGTGCACAATGCCAGGACTAATACTATTAAATACACCTGTGCTTCTTCCAGCCTGCTCTGAAAAAGGTCTGTTATAAAGCAGGTTGCAACCTACAGTATATGCTTGAAACTGACTGCTCATGTAGTACCATGTCTGTCCAGGAGAGGGTGGTATTTAAGATACTATGAATTTAAGATACCATGTATTTAAGATAGCATGTGTAACTGCAGTATGAAATTACAATTCAAAATGTGGCGACACATTTTCAAAATGATTGCAAACAACTTTGATGTGTCTAATGTGGTCCTGTCATGCTGCATGAAAAAACAGGTAGCATTAAAAGTTATTAGTTGGAAAATACTATATTGTATGCCAATGACATTCATGTAAAAGTCATAGTTGGGAATATGCCTGCTGTAGTCTCATAATCTGCAGGTGTGAATTCTCACGAGGGTCATGCCCTCCAATGTCCTCTCTCTAGGTTTATTGTCTCCGTTTTGAATCTTGCTAGTAACAGTGGTTACAGTGATTCTAAATTATTGAATACCAAATCTGAAAAAACGTCTCATTATGACAGTGGATCTTTTTTCACCTTCATTTTAACCCTCCAAGACCTCATATGGGATACACCATAAACGGTAAAATCGGTTTGTAAAACTTGACTCTCCACTTTACAAATAGTGTAATAATGTGACTAGCAAATCAATCTGGATCATGATTTTACTTGCCATTTCCGCCAGTAGATGGCAGCAATATGCATCAAATAGCACTTATTGCTATACATCAAAAGCAACATAAAGCACATGATTGTTGCAACGCCACAATAACCATACTCCAAATAAAATATACTGTCCTGTCCATTTACTCTGTATCCTAAATTATGATAAAGAAGAGGGAGAACCATAGCAACTGGGTGCCTTCTCAACATTTTCAATATGCAGTGACTTTTAATATCTCCCTTATTCTACAATTGGAACGATATATGTCTGTGTTACAGAAACAAAGCAAGAAACAGAAAGAAAAAGTGAAATTAATAAATTTTTTAATGATTTAATTTTGACCACAAAAAGTCACAAAAAATCTTTCCATTATGATGCTGTGGGTTAAAACGTGTTAAGGGACATTTAGTTTGTGTTTGTTGTAATAACACCAAAGGGGGAAATGTTTAGTTGTCGGAGTTTCAAATGATGTGATAAGGCTACTGACACTGCAAGTCCCTATAGGGGTGGCGCGCTTTAGTTGGGGGCACTTAGCTGAAGTAAACAGAGAGGGAGGGGAGTGCGCGCAAGGCTTTGGAAACAGACATACAGACAGCCGACCACTGCAAAAGTGTGGAGCGCGGGACGGACTGGCTTGAGCCCACACCACTCCTCCTCTGCCCAAGGGAAGACCCCAAACCTCTGCTGTGATGCGCTCACCCTCATCTCCACCAATAATGTGAAAATCAGACGGAAACGATTGTCAGATGTTTAAGCTCATCGTCGCTTCATTGTACTTGAGTGCCGCCTATTTTCAACACTATCACACAGTTTGCAGCCAGGCTACAGTAGGATATCCACGAGGATACCTGGCGTGAGATGCGGCAATGTCCCGAGGATTATGCCCACGCGTAAACTCCTGCGGGTCTGCTTGGATTTTGTCCGCGCTCGTGCTTGCGGTGAACGCGATCGACGTGGACGCGTACAGCTGTCATGAAGTGAGGACCGCTTTCCAGTTGCGGCAGGTCGGGCCGCCGCACCGCGTCCCGGAGACACCTGGCAGAGGTGAGCCAGTGGGTTTGGCACGTCCCAGTGAAGAGCACTCGGGCTAAAGCGCACTGCTAACGTCACAGTGTGTTAATGGAGCCGCAGACATATGTCACATATTTAGCTTTCACTACACACGTGTAGAGATTTCAGCAATCAGATGTGCAAATGTGTTGACAAGTCAGGAGTATCTACCTCTATCTGAAAAAAATAATAAGAAAAAATAAGTTTTTAATTCATGTCAAATGCGTCAACTATTCTGTGCTTCTGTCAAAAGCACACGTGGGTCCGTCATACGCGTCTTTCACAAGCCCACTCAAGTAAAAACAGAGTGAAAGGCTGAGCAGAGCAGATATTGATAGATTCTCCTCATATTAGTCCTGTTAATTGTTGAGACCTTTTTAATTGGTTGACAATTAAATATGTTGGGTATTGGGGATGCTTTTTGGTTATGATGTGTTTCTGAAATCATCTTAAAGTAAGTTAAGTCTGGCTGATACTTATGTTTTCGGGAGAACCTTTTCAGTGTATTCCGGGCATCATGCCGGTCCATTGTTGCACATTCGGAACATCCCAAAAAACACGTGTCTGTATATTAGTATGGTACAGGATGGGCAATAGTACATGTTTAAGACACAACATCTAGTCTTATCTGGTTTAAAGGGTCAGCGCCGCTTGACTTTCTCCACAATTTGCAGCTTCAAGTGCCACCCAGCTGCTTATCATGCAAGCAGGCTGTTTGGAGAGATTAAACAATTATTTTTTCAGAGAAGCTGCCCAGTGCATTCACAAATTGCTGAGACAGCGCTTCTGAGCCGGAACAAGGCAAGTGTGACGCAAAGGTCTCATGTGGTTTAATCTCTGTGGATTAAGAGTCTACACTATTGTGTCCACGAAGGGCGAGTGATTGACTTGCAGAAGTCAGAGCTTCCACCAACTCTTTTGGCCTCTTTAGATTCGTGGCATGGCATACAGGTCCTGGAGTGCACATGCTCTTGAGCTCAGGGGCCACAGTTTACGAAAACATACTGTCCAGACTCCCAGGCTATAGCGTCTCTTGGCACCTCTGCTGACATGGTTCCCAGTTGTATTTTTTTGTCAGATTTTTTGTCAGAGCAATGCTTGGAAGCAACTTCAAATGCCATGACGGTTTTGTGGTTTGTGCTTTCCTCCTGCACGCTGAGGAAAAGTTATTTTACGAGAATAAACATTGGTTCCAAATCGTTTTTTGGAGGCAAAATGCACTTTGAGCGAGTTTAGGCTTTGGTTCAACTATGCTAGGTTTGCCTAGAAGTTGGTCTGCAAGCATAGTAAGAGACTCCATCAATTTGAACTAATTATGTCATGTTTCTCCCATGAAGGAGACATTTTAATTGCCATACGAACACAAGAAAAAAAAAAGCTATTCTGTGTGCATTATCAATATGTTTTTAGTCTTTGTTCTTTACTTTTAGTCTTTCTATCTATCTTTTTATCTGCTATAAATGTCTTTTCCTTTATTGTGAGTCCGTCAGTCTAAGATTTATGTGTATTTTTCCTGGCAAATACTCCCATGCCAGTCAATGAATGTACAGCTATGTCCAGTATGTGACGGGCCAGAATCCTTGCAGCAATGCTGTCACATGCAGGTTGGTGGCAGCTTAAGTATCACTCAGTCTGAGTCTGCAAGCTGTAACAGGGAGAAGAGCAATAGATAGCTGAGTGCGAAACATACCCAACGGTGCATCCAAACCATTCGATATGTTTGTTTAGCAGGGTGTCACTAGCAACAGAGGATGTCAATTGCATTGCACGCAGTAGTTTTGGGTGACTCTTAAAGACAACGGAAGGACCTTGGTCTTCTGAGGATGTCAGCAGTCTGGAGCAACGCCTGCGTGACGAGCGTTTACAGTCTGCAGTGCATGGCCCGAAGCTAAATATAAGAATCGCAGCCTGCAATTGCAGCTGTTGATGAGCTTTTATATCTGAAAGTGAGCAAACAGCAGCATTGACATCAGTATGGGTGTGAAGGGTATGCAATAGACTCGCACCCTCTATCTATATTTTTTGACTTTTTATGATATGTGGGTGATACGATCCAGATACAAAATGTGACTCTTCGGTCCAACGTATTAATTTATATAAATATTTGTGTTTGTTCAAAAGGCGTAGTGAACTGCATTTTTTGTGCGTTTACACTCCACCACGTCTCCGCTGTCCCTAACCCTTCACAGCTAATCAAACATGGCTGCAGCTTCAGAGCATTTTGGGCTTCTATCTTATTTTTCTTTTTATTTGCACTTGTGCTCGAGAGGTTGTTTTGGGTCAGGCGCAATCTTGTCTTCAAAGCGCTGGCCAATGGAAGGGGGTGTTGGAGTGGGAGATGTGGTGTATATGTGTGTGTGTACACAATTATGCTACTCTGCATCAGTTCTCAGATCAAATGCCAATAAAAGCAACTCTTGAAATTTGAAGTGGCAAAACATCAGCCCTTTTCACAGGCTGATGTTTGTTTTAGGATACAGTGCTGCGTTTCATTCATGTGTGGTGAACAGATTTCTCCCTGAGCGCCAGGAGTGTGGCAGCAGGGAGTTTTTGAGCCAGCCAATTGGATCTGATCCTATTCTACGGCACAGCTACTTTATTTAACATTTAACATTTCTTTGTTTTTTTTGTTTTTGTATCCTACAAAAACATGAAGTGCAATACGTAGTGATAGTGCCTTTTGATTAACAAGAGCTTTTTTACTCAAGCAAGTAGGAAAGTACAGAAATGTAGCAAAAGTTCAATGAAAAAAATATTTCCCTTCAAATAAAAGTCCTGTTTGAAATGAGTCCTACTCTTAATGTTATTTATTTCCCATTTGATAGAGTAAGAAATGTTAGACAATGTCATCACCCCCCCAATTTTGTCTTTCCCTGTGTTGAATAACTTCAGACCAAATTATTTGCTTTCCAGGCATTAAATGTTTGTTCCCTGGGCCGCAATTTCTAAAGAGCGACTTTATCTCCCTGCCAGATTCAGCATCAAGGGAACTTAGATAATCAGACATGCAGTTGCTTATCCTGTGATTATTTTGAAGAGTTATGACTGCTTATGTACTGTGGTACACAGCCAAATGCTCCATATTGAGATTACCACAGGGTGCTGATATAGCGCTTTGGAGATAGATCATTTGGGAAGCAGGCAGCTAGCAGGGCTGTTCACAGCCGCACTAATCCTACAGCTGGCTTCTTAGATAATGTCCTCAGATATGATCAACCTGTTTTCCAGCTCAGTTAAAACTATCTGATTGAGCAGGGCTTATCTGATCGCGTACACACCAGACACTTTGTTGAAGCTATTACTCTACTTCCATTCTCTGATGTACTCAGTCATTAACAGCTATTTTAGAGTGAAAGAGAAAGTGTCTTATATCTCGAATACAAGGCAAGCAGGGTCATATGTTAATAGCAAAGGGAATGGGAACGCAGTGTGTCATCACATGTCGCCACATCCTTAACCATTACAGCATCAAAAGCCTTAGCAAGCTCTCAGAGGTCAACGTGTTCTTTGATTGGCTGTAGTTATTTCTGATTCCCTTTTTAACGAGGCCTTCCTCACTGAGAGACCAGGCACATACACTTAAAAATCATTGAGCATCTGTGTTCAGATTTTACACTTCAGAGTCATGTAAAATCCACATGAGAGCATTTTTGAAGCCTTTAAAAAGCACGGGTGGTAAAAAAATAAATATTAACATCTCTGACAATGTCACACATAATACAGCTTATTGAACTGACAAGCACCTCAGATGCTCTTTCTCCAACACGCCCCAAACACTCCAGCCTTACCAGCGTTGCCCCAGTCTGAAGCTGATTACTCTGTCTGAGTCGGTCTCGAGTCATACGCAACGTCTCTTATTGGATTTCAGCCTAAGTCTCTCTCCCCGTTTCAGTTGATTGTGTGCTACCTTACCCTCCATGGCTTGCTACCGTGGTAGAGGCTGATGCGATTCAACGAGGTTAGTAGACTGCCAGGTATATCATCTGTAGTACCTCTCCAATAATGTTACCATTTAGAAAAGATGAACCTTCTTGCGCTCTCGGGATAGAAGTATTACATCGGAGGGAAGCTGGTTTCGGAGACAGATTATTTTCTATGTTAAACATAAGTCTGTGGGCCGAACATCTCTCTGATATGATGCTGCTTCATTAGGTCTGCATCTATCTGCCCTCCAGTTCTCCGTTTCTCTCTTCTAGCTCTGTCTGTCCAACCTCTGCCCTCTGGGTGGCTTTGGACTCGGTGCCAATCCCGGTAGGCAGTTCGGGGTCTGGGAAAGCTAAACATTCCAGTTGAGTTTCAAGGTTGTCCAAAAATGCAGGTATGCGGCAAAGGCCCTTTGAGATGTGTTTTCAGTCAACACGGTCCATCCAAAACACTGCAAATCTGTATAGAGTAAATATCCTGTATGTTCAGTGGATCTTCAAAGTGGAACTGGCTTCCTGAGGCAGGAGAAGGGCAACTGCAGTAATTGCCTACTTTCCAACAAAGTTATTCTTGTTCTCTGGAAAATATCAAAAGAGCAGCATCAGGAAACTGCAACCCTCATGGTCATCAACGCATTCCAAATCATAACAACATTTCCATACCATGTTGAGGAGATGTGAGCTGTTTATAAATCATTTTATGAGTGCAGGAGTGTTTGAAAAGGGCGGTTTCAACTTCACATCTTCTCAGCAGAATACTGTATTCAGCTGTGTTAATGTAGTACGACATATTGAGAATGGCATGTGAGGTAGCAGGGTTATTATACAGTGGTAGGAGTTTCTCCACTTTTGACTTGTGCAATGAAGGGCACTGAGGTGTTGCTGAATGGATTGTGACCTCTGAGCTGTGACTTTAATACGGCAAATTACTCCAGAGGTATTTGTCACCTGAGGACGATTAGGGGAATTAGGAATCAGAGTTGACGTCCAATTTGGAGAGCAAAGTGTGTTAAGGTTTAGCCAGGCAGAATGAGTGGCATACACATTGGGTACTAATTACATCTTCTGCCCATTGGAGTGCCCAATAGTTGTTACTTAAAGTTGGAATAAAAGCTACAGCTTGTAGACAAAATAACATTCACAATTCTTGAGAAAGTTTGAAATTTGTAAAATAAAATCATTCTGCTACAAAAGTGCTGACCCTCATATCCTGCCATTTATCTATTCTCACATGTTTTCAGCATATTGCACCAAACATGTGGACACAGGTAGTGTGACCTCTTCCGAGCTCAGTTAGCTCTCACAAACAAAAATGTTATAGCTTACAGGGACAGTTCGCCCTGAAATCAAAAATACATATCTCCAAAAATATTTTATTTTAGATTTTGGGGTGAACTGTTCCTTTAAGTATTTGCAGTAATGACACACCTTAATCTTCACTGGCACAGCTAGCTGCCCTCACAGGTCAAACCGTTAATTTGATTATTGCTTGGCAAAAACTACAGCATGGAGTCAAACTCCACAACAATGTGGTTGAAAAAGACTAGTTATGTGATGCATGCAAGACGAGGTACTGCGAGGTCAACCGAGAACATGAACACATTTAAAACTAAAGTCACCGTAGTTGTCTGTGTGAGTAGGACATTTGAGAGGCCTTTGTGAAGGAGCTACAGGATCCCTTCGCTCAGATTGGAGAGCTGGTACGTAATATAACGTTATGGTAGAGTGGAAAATAAATAAATTCAACTGACAATTTGGGCTATTTTCCCAGTAAGATAACAAATCCAAACATGAAGCCAAATCTATGCCGGAATGTCATGAAAGCAACAATGCTAATCTCCGCCAGCGTCAAATCAGAGACCATTACAATCAATCCAATCAAACAATTGAAGCAGATTTTGAAAACTTGTTGAGTCATGGTGCCTCGGCAATTTGACAGAGCTTGAGAAGTTTTGCTAATAATAATGAGGAAAATTGTCCAGATGTTCAAAACTGTTACTGTTGCCAAAGGTGCCTACTAAACCTTTGAATAAAAGAAAAACCCTTTGATACCCTTAATACCGCAAATGCTTTATTTTCATTCAACAATGAAACATAAAAGTTTAAGGAGCAGTCAATACTTTACAAGTTGTGTGATCTGTGTTGTGAATACTGGAAATGTAAATGGAGTATGGTTTACAACAATACACGTGTTACTCAAAAACAAGGCAGTCCGATATTAATAGATATGTCCTACATTGTAGACGTCAATGACTCCTCGAGTCCTTGAAAGAGTGCGGCCCTGATCTCAATACAGTTTTAGCTCACCCTTCAGGAAGAAGCCTCTAAAATGCTGTTTGTTTATATACTGTATGTACAATATTTTAAAGATAAAAAATAAGTGGACTCAGCATTATGTTTTGCCGTTGGACACGCACACACACATAGTTACATGGCTTCTAATGATTCCAGAAAGTGGCGTGGTATATTGGTGACACAGTCAGCCTGTCCTCCCGACTGCTGTGGCGGCTTTAACAGCCAAAGTCTTTCTGAGTATCACTTACTCCATGCAGCTACTCGCAAGGGACGGAGAGGCCAGGCTGGATTCCACTGTGAGTCCCTGGATATTAGTTTCATATCACAGATAACACACAAACACAAAGGAGAGAAAGAGCCAGCCAGGGAGGAGAACAGGGTCAGGGACAGAGGGGGAGAGAGGACGCACACCAAATATGGTGAAATAACAAGATTAAAACTGAATCGAGACAATATATCATGCTTTCAACTGGCGACGGATATTTGACAAGCGGCACACGTTTCCCGTAGCCTACAGCTTTCCAAGAGCCAAGTTCATGAAGTATCGTGCTTTACCCAGGAAGCTAATAAATTACACTTTAATTGAGTTTAAGGGAAATAAATTAATTTCTAGCTAAGTGTTCCATAGTAAGACTTAATCACGATCCTGAGAGAACAGGTTGAGCTTGTTCTAGGTAATGTGTTGCATACATCAGCTTGTGTGTGCACTTTTATGTATTAATTGAGTAATTAACCTTTTTTTCTTGTAGTTGGTGGAAACCTAAACATTATGAATTGTTCGAAAGTACCACTTCTAGTGAAGACCTTTGTGGTTTGTCGTTACACTTGCCCAGTGAAAAGGGTGGACATGTGTTCTTGAGTTGCTTCTCTTACTTCTGCATTTGGAGATGTCATGCATAGATTAATTGAAAAGTTCATGTTAATGTGTTTAGTCCAGTGAATACACATTGTTTGTTCAACAGATTGGGTTTCTCGTTTATGTCAAACCCATCAATCAAACTGGGAAAAGAGCTCTATTAAGCCTGGAAGGCGAAGTCCGTTGAGAAGTAGCAGATGTAAGCCCAAAACAAACATGTTGCGTTGTATTATTGTTTTTTAATTCATATGCAATCTTTACATATTGATGGTAAGTAAGCGACAGAGTAGTATTCCTCCAGACACAAAACAAACAGGACTTTGCAGGAACTGTGTCGACAGGGAGACGGTGTCAACATAAAAAACGTGGACCGCTACAGAGATGGAGATAATGAGCTGTAATGGGCAGGACAGCCAGTTATGACTTCACTCGTCTGGCTCTGGGTTGGGAACAAATGGAGCCTCACTGGGTAATTAAGAGACACCAAGGCCTCACTAGGATATGCCAGGCAAATGGGAGAGAGGGAGCAGAAAGGGAAAGAGGGATTGAGAATGCAAGCCTATTGTGTTTCATGGAGGGATTTGGACAGTGAGGCACTGGTCTTGTGGTCTGTCCTAAGGCCATGCTTTAGGCTCTGGTTACAACACCTGCCCCCAGCCACCCCCGTCCAGCCCTTCCCCCTGTAAAATGAGTTATCATATCAGACTTCTGCATTATGGAAATGTCCCTGTGCAAGGAAATGTGTGGGAAAGAACACTCTTAACAGGCCATGCTAATTGTGACCAGTCTCGGTGATGTCATGACAGTGTTTATATGTGTAGCGAGGGTGAGAGGCAGGTGACACTGGCAGGACAGGGCGGACTCGGTTTCCTCTGATGTAATTGTCCCTGATTGAGCGGTTCATTGGATCAGAGTGTTTGCAGTTACGTCATTGCCTTCATGTGGTTGTTCTGAGCTGCAGTCTTATGATGACGGTCTCGTTCTAGAGGTGATTTCATACAGATTACTTTGTGTGTGTGTGTGTGTGTGTGTGTGTGTGTGTGTGTGTGTGTGTGTGTGTGCGTGTGCGTGTACGTGTACATTTGTGACAGTAAATGTATCATGTTTGCTAAATGTATCATGTTTGCATTGCAAAATGGAAGTGCATGCTTGTATTATTTTAAAGTTTTTATGGGACATACATGTACACATGTATGTTTTGATGAAGTGGGCAATTGAACGAGCCAAGGATATTTATATATTTAGCAGAGACAGTATTTTTAGCAGGAAACATGGATGAATTCTTGGTTTACTTTCTCACCCTCCCATGGTGGCTCCTCTGTCTCCCAATGGAGTTATGGCCTGTCTATCTATGTGCATTCTCAGGACACTATACATATACTGGCACATATTTGCAGAGCACAGTGTAGAACCATATATCTACCTCACAGGATAAAAGACGTTGTCTGATCTCATCCAAACTGAGAAACCTAAATTCTCATGAGCTTCCATTTCCAGTGATATGGTTAATGTGTTACCATTGACATGAAAATAAAAAGGAAAGATGATGAATGCTGATGGAAAAAAAAAGATGAATAATCCTATGTCCATTTCTGCTTGACTTTCCTAGATGTGGATCTGTTGGTTTGCAAGCACCAGGGTCCATCGTGCTGCACCCGGAAGATGGAGGAGAGCTACCAGTTGGCTGTAAAAAGAGAAACCCTCCATAACATTCAGTCCTACAGCTATGAGCTGGAGCACCTCATCTCCGGCCACTCAGATGCCTTCCAGGGTAAGTGCTGGGCCTCAAGGGGCCAAGCTCGGGATGGGATTGGCCTGAGACTCTGAGTTGTTGTTTTTGATGAATGGGAAAGATATGTTTTGCCATTGAGTGGTTGTTGAATTGTCAGTTATACCTGGTACATACTGTATCTCCCAATGCATGGGGCCGATGCCCCAGAATGCTATAGATCCTGCATAATATTGAATTTAAAAACTTGACCCAGCTTCATGTTGACCTAAACCTGAACTCACGCCCTGTTTTGAATCCAAATGCAGCAATAAAAACAAAATACATTTGTGTTTGTTTTCATGCTTCCAAAGAATATGTATTTGTCCAGAGTTTGGTGAAAAAAGTTTTTTACTCAGTTCCCTTAGGGTCACGGAAGCTGGCGTGCAGGCAAATGTGCAGTCAGGAAATGGGCAGGCCCCTCCACTCCACCTTTCTCCCCCTCTTCTGTGGGTTTGGCAGCAAAAGAACTGTGAAGAGGGATCACTGAGGGTAAATGGGGGGAAAAGAGGGTACAGAGGCCTTTTTCTCAGACTTTAATGTTTGGTGGAAGATGATCTGCTTTGTCATTATCGGCTCCTGCTCTCAGGACAACAAAACAATTACTGGAACCCTTGAACAAATTACAGTAGTTTTGGAGAGTGAAACAATGTGTGCACAGTAATTTGTTTTGTTTGTTTGTTTGGTGTTTAGTTTTAGGTGTATTTTTATTTTTTCTCGCAATGCCTCTTTGGTAGCCTGGTCAGTTTAGATGTCTGAGTTCCGGATAAACAAAGCCCTGCTGTAGATACAAAACCAGCTTCCACTGGGTCTTGCCTGCCAAAGGGTTTTGTACTACGCCCAACTGAATCAAGCCGTGCACTAGCTGCCCAAGCTTGTCCTTCCTCTTCCCCGAGTGATTGCAGTGTCGTTTAAATTATAGAATTTCCAAAATAGACCAAGTTTTCCCTCCCGAAAACCTCCAAGCACCATCCCACAGGGTAGGAGACCTGTTCTGGATGTCTTTTAGCGTAACAGGAATTTTGGTACCATGCAATTAGTTTTATATGACAATGGACTGCTTGGACACCATGTTGGCCAAGTCCTGTTTTATGATGGATGGGGATGTTGCTGTCCAACTCACATGACATGTGAACAAATGGTGTAATAGAGAATGAAACGGGTTCGGGAACATGGAGAATGTATTATTGTCAGACATTGTTGTCATGGAAATGACATCAATGTCTTCTGGACAGTATATATTTCTGTCACATATTGTTTTACGTTCTAAAAAAACACCATGATGTGAAATCCCAGTCACTTCCAACATTACAAGCAGCTACATGAATAGAACTAACCGTGTTTGAATAGGGTTCCTGGTATTTGTCCATTTCATCATCATTAAGATCTTTCCCTTCTTACCTCATGTCTGAGCCTGTTTAAAGAATGGAGATCAGGTGTTCCACATATCCAGAAAAGGCCAAGATGGAAAATAACAATGGAATAACAATAGGAACTGGCATATGGTGGTGCTGAAAATGGTGATGTCACTATCCCTCAATTTACAAGGCCTTCTAAGGACAGTCTCTGTGCTGTCTGAGTGCCTCAAGTGGAATGTGAAGTAGCAAGTGGCTCATATACCGCATGAAGTAATGAGAATATGATTTTGGCTGATGACCTTGGTACTTTTATTCACACGCTGGATGGTGGAAAATTGTTTGTGGGTAGCTTTCTTCTCCTACGCTTTTTCTGTATCTGTATCTATCCAGTTGCACCACATACAGTTCACTGCTGAGCAAGTTGTCTGGAAAACTCTGTTATTCTGCTGTTGATCATTTATTTGATAATGCTCTCATGATGTGGCCACTCTTTCCTCTACAGCTTCCTGTCTGTCGTTCAACTCATGCAGTAAATCTTATAACGACAAAGTCCTATCTGGGTGTGCTTTCTTTAATTAACTGCAGCTTCTCAACTCCAAATCACTCCTGCTGATTGCCAACATTTAGCCAAAAGGACAAGCCCATCAGAAAGGAGATGGCGTGTGTTTAAGGAGTGTGTCTGAATGTGTGTATGTGAGTGTTTTCCTTGGCCTGCCTTTGTTTTGACAGGCCTGAAGGCCCTACTGTGCTTTGTCATGTGTGGGAGTTGGCATGTCACAAGTATGACCCCATAAACACAGACCACATTTCTGAAAGAACTTTTCTTCCGCAAATGTTCCTGATACTATATTAATATGGAGGAACAGGTTCAATTGTGGGCTGCAATAACAACAATTACAGCTCCAATAATCTTTTGGGATTCTATAGATATTGCTTTCCACTTTCACCTGGCTACTGCCACGCCCTAAATCATGAAAGCAGGTTTCATCTTTTTGCATAACAACCTCCTTCCCTGCAGTATATCCTCTTCTCCATCGTCCCTCCTTAAACTTTCCCAAAACACACACACACACACACACACACACACACACACACACACACACACACACACACACACACACACACACACACACACACACACACAGCCCCCTGCAGATCTCCTCTCTCAACCCCAACACAAACAGGCTGATTCTCCTAATCCATGCCGGTTGATAGGTAATGAGGGCCGGATGGTGGGTGGGTGTCAACCACACAGCCCAAGCTGGGGCAGTTTAGAGCTTCCATCAATGGCTTTGGCCTGTCAGTCTCGTCTTGGCAAATTGTTCAATTCAATTCAATTCAGTTTATTTTGTATAGCCCAACATCACAAATACAAGTTTGCCTCGGAGGGCTTTACAATCTGTACACATGACTTCCCTGTCCCGGGACCTCACATCGGATCAGGAAAAACTCCCCCAATAAAGATAGTAAAAACCCTTTCACAGGGAAAAAAGGGGAAGAAACCTGAGGGAGAGCAACAGAGGAGGATCCCTCTCCCCGGATGGACAGAAGCAATAGATGTCATGTGGCTAGAATGAATAATGTAACGGAGTTTCAGCACATTACATGAATGTGACAGAAATTATTCATATAATGAGTAGTATGCATGGTCCATGATCCAGATAACCACGACCCATTAAGCAGAAGGAGGTAGAGAGGAGGGGCATCCCACGGTCCCAAATTGTTGGGCAGGCAATCCAATGTGTTTGTGTGTGCGTGTACATGACAGGTGGGAATGATGAGCAAGAGAGTACATATCTGGGTATACTATACTCACGCTGCTGGGGAGCAGATGTCAAGAAAACGCTGACACATTTGATCACAAGTGTCACCGATATGAGGGGGATCTGGCCCACAGCTAAAGGCCATGGCATCTGTGTTTGTGTGAGTGTGTGTGTCTGTGTAATGTGGGTGTTTGAGCATTACGTACGTGTGCATCTTGATTAGTGTGTGTGTGTGTGTGTGTGTGTGTGTGTGTGTGTGTGTGTGTGTGCATACATGTCTACCAAAGACGTGAGCAGTACAATATTTACCACCCTTGCAAGTCACCATGACCACCTCAGGGCTCAAGTTGTCTTCACGGGAGTTGACAAATGCTTTTCAGAGAGATGTATTCTGCTGGCCTAGATAGCTCTCTATCATCAATGAAAGTGCATCGCATTTAAAGTTTGAGGTGCCCACAAGGTTCATTTGAGAAGGAGCGATAGCGAGAGAGAGAGAGAGAGAGAGAGAGAGAGAGAGAGAGAGAGAGAAAGAGGCCATGGCAAGGACCAGGCCTTTCCTCATTAAAGCAAGACAAAGTGATCAAAACCACAACCTGAGGCACAGGGATACTTCAGGGCCTCGGGTGGAATTGTGAAAGAAAGTCTGGGGGGGTTGTTGGTGTCAACATATGTACACCTAGGCTTTCACAACCTACTGTAACTGTCTCTCTGCCCTGATCACCTGCTTGAGATACAGTACACAGTATTCTCCATGTTTGATGCGCCTGGCCCTCTTGCCTCCTTGCCCCCCTTTAGGCATAGAGAGAAAGACAAGGGTATCTAGCCTCAAGTCTTATTGTTTGTAAGCCACCCCAGATGCAACTGTTTGGAAAATTCCTCTGCTGTTTTCACATTTACTGTCAGGAGGCTCTTCCTGGGTGGCTTACAGAACACATGTAAAGGAAACGGTCCCAATTATGTGTTTTTGTGAGCATGTGTATCTGCATGCCTACAAAACACATGTTTGTGCAAGTAATGGGAATGATGAACCTCTTGGCTGTCGTGGCTATTTTCATTCTTTTATCAGACACAAATCCCTCCGTCTATATTGCAATCTCTCACTTCTCTGGAAGTTATCTCACTTATTTTGCTTGTGATCTTTTTAACCGGACCTCTCTCACATCATTATCCTTTTTTTTCTCTCACTTCATTTCTGCATGTATTTTTCTGTGCAGATGTTTTGACCGACAGGGTTATTGCTCTAGAGGCTGATGCTTGGACACAGGATGACATTGCGCTGCACCATGAGCTCATGCTCAAATTAGGGAGGATATCCGGAATCCATCCCTACATGTCTCATGTAATCATACAGGGTGGAGGTAGAACGTGTTTATGGGCCTAATAGTTAGAGTGAAAATATTGCGTATTCGAGTGTGTACGCGCGCGCGTGTGTGTGTGTGTGTCTTGAGCATGTTAGTGTTTTATCTACGCCTCTCGAGTCTCCTGAGTATACATGACACATACAGGCAGGATGTGTGTGCCTCAGAATTGGCAGGACTCGCTGGGGAAAGAACAAAGGGAAGGAGGGAGGAGAGAGGGGGAAAGCTCAAAGCCTCTCAGAGTCATAAAGTCACACTCCAAGCTTCCCTAATTACCTCTGCTTTTCATCTGCCCCCCTCACATCAGCGTGAATATGTGAGAATCCAGAGAACTAGGGGAGTCGGGCCTAGAGCGAGGGAACATAAAAATGAGACAGAGGGAGGGCTTGTGGTTTCAGAAAAAGTTTCAGTGAAAGTGTGCACAGGTGTGTTTGAATATATCAGGTGTGTGTGTGTGTGTGTGTGTAATCTGGTCTGCCTTTAAAGAATGTGCAATAAACAGGTTTTTGCCCTGTATTCTCACTGTGTACTGCTTCTCTCCCTCTTTCTTCCTCGGCGTCTCTCTCTGTCTGTGGTCCATGCTTGGCCAGCATTGGTTGCTTAACAAGAGCATGCTGGGTCTTAGTGGGCACAATGCCAACAGCTTGCGTGCTGGCATGTGCTCTGCAGGGAACCCTTTCGTCTCACAGATAACCCAGCTGCCAAGAGTGCGCTCCACAAAATGAAACCATAAACACAACATACATCTCCATCTTCTTCTCCTTTCACTTTTCTTTGTAATGTTATTTGGCTCCCCAAAAGCCTCAGTCTTCCTCACCAACCATCCATGCTCCCCAATATTACGTCCAAGGCCTAAACAAATACGAGGCCTGTGTAGATTAGCTTGCCGCCAGTCGCCACAGCCATAATTTGACATAGCGTGAAATGAAACTGAGAGAAATATCTCTTTGTTTCTCGCCAACATCATCTCTTCACCCTCATGGGATGACTTTCTGACCCGACTTTGCAACCACAATTTCTGATGCTGCCTTTCAGCTAGCCTCAACAAGCCCTCTTGGTGTAGACTAAGCTTCATCAGTCTCACTACTATCGCATGAGCACAATAAGCTTGATGGAAGTTTCTTGGTAATCAGACAAAGTCGCATCTCCCGGGGCTTGTTCTCTGTCCAAGAGAATTTGGCTTTTCTGGAACACAATCTGTCTGCTTGGCTGATGGGATTTGTACTCTACCACTGCTGATTGGTCCAGTCTGGCCTGTTCCTGTGTCCTGTCTGACTTTGCTGCACCCGTTCTTCCCAGAATGATCCCACAAGCCATAAAGTGTATGTGTGTGTAAATTTGAGATCTAGATCTTTGTGTGCGAATATCTCTGTGGATAGCAGCTGGCAATCAACATTTCCATCATAACATGTCTGATAACCAACACAATTGACAGATTACTTCCCTTTTTGGTGTAATTGTCACACATCTACCTTTTGTTCAGTTTAATGAATGAGCTGTCGTGAGGGCAAATCATAGGTAATTTAATACGGAAATATGGTTATGCTGAGAGTAATAGTGGAAGTGTTGTTCATGACTTAGTGTGAGAGAAAGAGGGCTTGAACATCCGCAACTGGCCAGACTTGCATGTCTGCAAGGGAGAGCCTGTGGGAGATCAGGGTGTGTAGTTAATCTGTGCTTATGATGCATAAGTGGATGAGCATTGTGATATATATATATATATATGTTTCTGGGACTCACACTGTTACTTCAGCCCAAAGTACATTGGAGTTGGCTTTCCATCTCCCACCTCCAACTCACTTCATCACTCCCTCGTTCAAGTCAACCCACTTTCCTCATTGCGCCCTGTGCTGGACACTCCTGTGCTTCCTCTCCTTCTCCTCCTCGCCTCTATGGCTCCTAGCACACCATTAAGGAGTCCCCGAGGTAGGCTTTAGTCACTGATCCATACAGTCATTCATCCATGGTATTCCAGAGAAGGAGGTACAACAAATGAGGGAAAAGGATAGACAAAAAGAAAAGTTCTCACCCTGCCCAGTCGTATCCTGTTTGGGTGATCCATGATGGATTATGATATCTACTGTATTGTCTGCCAAAAGGAACAGACATGGGTCTGCTCTTAAATCAACCACAATGCAGTGGATCGCCGGCAAACTCTGAACACTGGAACTGCTGATGGACGTTGTCCTTTACAAATATTGTTTATACATTTATCTTGATTATTTAGTATTTTCCTAATAATTTCAGCCCACAAATTGGATTGAAGCATTTTTGGGTTGTTTTTAATGGCATAAGGAGAATGGCTTAGGCCTTATCAAAGAGTAGGTTTCAGAGTCACCTCAGAGTCAGTTTCAAGGGTCTGTTTCATGTTAATCTAATGCTTGTCTGGATAGTTATGATAACCTGGTGTCGAGTTATTTCTCTGGTCGCTTCTAGTCATCATCAGTTTCCGCTTATATAATGGGTTACTACCTCGATGGTGCTTTTTTAATTCATCACAAAACCACAGGCGGTCATCAATGTAGCCTGGTTTTGGAGAAAATCTCTGAATCACTAAATGTTCAAGTCTGCAGAGCTAGTGGCAGCTGGTTCGCTGTTGCAAAGAGTCTTTTTTTGGGTGGGCATTCTTTTATTTTCTCCAATCTGCAGATTACATGAGTGCAAACACGTTTTGTGTACTCTGATGCTCCTTAGCACTACACATATCAAAAGAGACACTGTGATTTATACACCAATAAACAAAAGAGAAATAGGGTGTCACTATAGACCTGTTGCCCCCTTAATGCCTAGGACCAGAGGTGCTGTCCGTCAGCCTGTCAACAGTCGCCACATCTCCCCTTTATGGCATTAGCCATTTGAACAACCCTTCCTCCCTCCCCTGCTCTTCCCTCAGCCCCCGTGCTCTGTCTCCTCTGTCCCCGTCCTTCCCTCGTCTGCTCATTCCCCTGCCTTCGATCATGTTTCCCTACTTTGGCCAGAGCAGAGAGCAGTGATCCCCCTCCTGCCAAATCTCCACCGCCACTCCTACCCCCATGCCACATTATAGCCCAGTGCACCCGAACGCCCCTGGCATCTGTGGAATTGTTTATGTTTCAAAGTTTTGATATAGCTGGGCTGTCCCTTTTAATTACTTCTCCAAACCCCGACCCCCCTCTTGCCCCTCATCTCAAGCTCATTATCCCACCTGTTAGCCCCCTGATAGGACAAGACAAGCAAATTAGGATTTAGGGTCCAGGGTTTGCTGAAATGTGTGTGGAGTTAGGCGTGTGGAGTCACAGTGTTTTTGGCCACCCTCTTCTTGCTAGTCAAGTTTGCGTGAACAGCACGTTGCGCTTGTTGTCTGACAGATGAGTCATGCTCCCACTTTAGACTTTAGACATGTGATTTGACCCCACAAGTATGATTCATCCACTAGAGATGCACAATACCGATATTGATATCGGGTATCGGTGGCTATAGCTATCGCATGCCATTTTTTTAATAAATAACAATTCAGTACATTTATATCTATGTATTCATTTGTTACGTTTTGTTTAACAATGCGAAGAAAGTAATGTTAAAGTCAAGTCATATGTTGCCTTACACATGAAAGAATGATCTCAATCTCTACCTCACAGTGAGACATGCAGTTTATTAAATAAACCCTGGCATTGGATCGGTACTCGGTATCGGACAATATCCAAAGCCCAGGTTTCGTCTCATTATCGGGACTGAAAAAGTCGGATCAGTGCATCCCTAGACTCAACAGATTGATTCATTGACTTATTAATAGTTTATTACCATTACACTGTTGCCTGAAAGGTTAGAGGCTGAGAGATTGTGTGACATTGCAACTCTCCCCTGTAACCTAAGATGACCAGTGCTGAGTGTGAGATTGCCCTATGTACAGTATTTCTACTAATTAAAACAAGGATATGTAATCTACACATGTGTCACTATGTCATATATATCTGTGTGGTGACCGGTCTGAAACCCAAGCCTGTGGCAGGATTAAAATGCTTTGCCTGAGAAGATGGTTGATGAGGTCCAGTAGGGACTGATTGCCAAGATAGGAAGCGCCCATGGATTCATGGTATGAGAACAGTGTCTGCTACCTCATTATCACAATATTACCGCATCTTCGAACACGCACATATGCACACCCACCTCTACAGGCCGACATGCACGTACTTAAAAATACAGACATACTGTACATGTACTCATACTTACACTTATTAAAAGATGCAGCCTCACGTATGACACATTTAAACCCTGTAACCCCGGTCTATGCAACTGGTGTAGGATGGGAAAAGTTCCAGGGCCACACATGATACATTGTTTAATACATGTGAGATCAAGAACTTACTAGCCGTACGCCAGCTTTGTTGCCTTGGACTTAAATACTATACTCTGGTTCACTCTTTAATGTGACAATACTGCTCAGTTAAGTTTGCACACATACATCTCTCTGAGTGAGAGTTGCAGAGAAACTGCTGGTTAGCAATGACAAAAAACACTATAGCAGTGACTTAAATCACAGAGTTGCTACTGCGCTTATTTTGAGTTATTGTGGAAGCTTCACCATGGTGACAAATTGTGCCAGTAAAACACTGAGTTGCCAGGCAGAATGTTAAGTGGAAATAACTTCTTCTGATTAAACCCAGTGATCCCAGAGACTGGCTTTGCATAGCATTGGTGGAAAGATATGGTATAATAAACCGTCTCAAAGTCATATTGCATACTAAGTTTAGGCCACCGCAGGACAAAGGTCTCATCTGCTTTGACACTGTTTTGCTTTTTTATCCTCTTAATACCTTGTTTATTCCGAGCAGTGAGCATGTCAGATCAGCCCCACAGCGCCGCAGACAAAGCAAGCCTGTTCATATAGTCCTGTGTAGTTAGCTTGACAATTACGTGTTTTAAATTTCAGAGTTTTTAGGACTTCCTTGGAAATTAAAGTTAATTGCTTCATGGAATATAGCCTCAATCCATCCAGACTTCATTTCCCAAAAGGCTTACCGATGGGAGTATGTGACATGGTAATGATAGCCACCCACGACTGTGTGTCTGAATGGAGTGCGGTCAAATCCAGATTCAGACACTGTGGTCAGCCAGAACAATCAAACTCAATTGAATGTCATGCAATGGTAGTTAGGACTTTAAAAGCTGCTGGTTTCTTTCTTTTTTTTGTTGTCACCCTGTTTCCCAGTACTGGAAAGTGCCGAGAAACCCACAATGACTGTTCTGGATTCATCACAGATTGAGAAACCGGATATATTTGAGTGTGGGAGAGATCTTAATAGAAAACAGAAAATAACTGCTTTTGAAAATTAATGAATCATGGGATCCAGTCTTTTGTTTGTCAGAGGCAGTGTGGATAGGACGAGAGGTGGACTCTTGTCCTACTTCAGTGTATTCAAAGGAAGACATGTTTGAAGTAAGAGCCATGGAGAGACAAGAAAGTTCTCCGGACCCAGAGGCCAAATGAATCCAGATGTCAGAGCATGTTCACAAGGTGGAGTCGACTTGTACAGTAGTTGTTTTTTCTTGTTCAAAGGTTCTTCAGTCGCTTCTTTTTAGTCCAATGTTCCTGGCAGTCTCCCACTCTCTTCCCTTTTTCTCTCCCTTTCGTGTTCTCTCTCTGTGTCACTCTCTTGGCAAATAAAAATACAATTTTTTAACAAGTACGGAATGTCTTAAAGATTTAATGATCCTGTCAGAAACCCTTTGAAATACGTGCATCCAGTCATGGTGCTCTTGAGAAGTATAAGACATAACTTTCTTTTTGAGAAAACTTGATTTTTTAGTTTTTTTAGTCTCGTTTTGTTCCCCCTCACCACATCTCACAGAGCGTAAGATTAAACCATGGTATTCCTGAGCATGATCATTTTATAATAACATTATGTAATACCGTGTAACCTAAGCCTGTGGGTACATCTTGTGGTGTAAATGTCTGACTGGCAGGCCAGCAGGCCTCAGACCTCACACTGGTACCAACTCTGCAGCCCCACAGGCTGATGAGACACTGAGGTGGAACTGAAAATCTCTTCTCTGCAAATCAAATGCGATTGTTTTCTTCTTCTCATTCCCTTTCTTTTCCTGTTCTTCATTTTGATGCTCTACACCACCCTTATCAAGCTCTCTCTGACTGCTTTCAGCCAACAGTTGGACTACAACTTCACACTTCACTTTACAGTAATAATCCCAAACAGACCCATTACTTGCCATGTCTGTCGGCTTTATTTCTGTCACACGCAGTCACGCTCCACAAAGCTCATCAAATAGGCCACAACTTTGAATGTTGTGTGTGCGGGAGCAGCTCTGATCATGATGATGGTGATTTCTGGTGCATTGCAAATTAATTGTGCCTTTTGCTAGCCAGTGGGGAGTCCCCGTGTGTCACAGACAGCGGTCATATTAGTGCAGCTGTTGAGGAGGACATGACTGTTGTTATCCTTCTGTCTGTGAGCTGGGAGGGGTTGTACACACACAGGCACACACACACACACACACACTCATTTGGTAACAATCACTGTGCGGAAATAGATTCACCACGCAAAAAGGTACTCTTATGAATGAATATATTCGTGTTAACATAAAGCAAACAATTTTTAAGAACTCATAATACCAAAATGTGGTTAATCAGTCAGTATATGCAGCATTGTAATACACTGTGAGCTTACCCTTAGTTTTTTAATTTAATGTATGTGTGTGTGTGTGTGTGTGTGTGTGTGTGTGTGTGTGTGTGTGTGTGTGTGTGTGTGTGTGTGTGTGTGTGTGGGGGTGGGGTAGTGTTGGCACCCTCACTCTCCTGTCTCAATTTCTGTACAGTTGCTACTGCTCCTTCATGTCCCATCATGCTTTTCAGCTGACATCACACCCCAGAGGAGAGTGTTGTGTCCAGGACAGCGGACACATACACAACTACATAAAAGCCGATCGTGGCATAATTAACTTTCATGTCCGTGTTTTCGTCCCTGTTTGACCCCTTTCACAATGCGTTTAAATTGAATGAAGGTTAAGCGTAACATTTTGGTCACCTTAAAATCTCTTCTCTATTCAGCATTGGGTTGCGCTTAGCTCCACCCTCCCGTGTCACTTAAAAATCAAAACATGGCAATGGCCGAAAAACATGATGGCAATGGCTAAAATGCTTTAACACAAGGCTTTAGATAAGATAAGATAAGATCATCCTTTATTAGTCCTGCAGTGGGGACATTGCATGATTACAGCAGCAGTGCACACAGAGACCAGTAAGTAAAAAAAAAAATCAAGCGAAGCTAATGGGTGACGTCACGGTGACTACGTCCACTTTGTATATTCAGTCTATGCTTGAAACTAGCGATTGAGAGCGTAAACTCATGTTTAAAATGTTAACTGAGGTAATAAATCGATCAATCACATGGACTTCAGTCTTCTTTTTGCAACCAGAGGAGTCCACCCTGCCGGCCAATTGAAACAAATGGAGGTTTGAGGCGCTGCCGCATTGGCTTCATTATTCAGACCGGGAGGTTGACCCCTGGTCAACATCGCCCATTTTTCTATTTCGATGGTATACTTTTTTTATCAAAGTAATATTTGCATCATTTTCTATTTGACTCTTCAAACTTTAAACCATGTCAGTGAGCAGTGAAATGGGAATGGAGAAAAAGGAGAATGGAGAAAAATGGCAAGGGAAGAGAGTCAAAGAGTTTTTCCAAATTGCATGTCTTTTTTCCCCGCCCTTGCTTTTCCCTCTGTCGTTCTGTCTCTACTCAGTTACAGTACCTTGCTTAGCGAGAAGTGGCACTTCATTGGCACTAAACTCTGCCTCTGCACTGACATCACTGATTGCCTTCCAGCTTCATTTGCTCAACAGGAAATGACATAAGAACTGGATGACTCAACTGGTGTGTGTGTGTGTGTGTGTGTGTGAGTGTGTGTGTGTGTGTTTGTGTGTGTGCGTGCTTGTGTGTGTGTGTGTGTGTGTGTGTGTGTGTGTGTGTGTGTGTGTGTGTGTGTGTGTGTGTGTGTGGTAGGCTGGTGGTATGTCAAACACTGCTGCAAAATCCAGAATTTACAGTATTTGCCAGAGAAAATGCAAACTGATTGCAGTTGCTGGCTAAAAAACGATTTGTCTGCACAGTAAATCGATCCTGTTAGAATCCTTTTTATTGCTGTGTAATTGCTGTGTAGCACCAGGCTCTTCCTCTGTCGCCATCTTAAACACCCGTAATGCATTTACAAGCATATATAGGCTGATAGCATATACATATAAAATATAAAGCCTGGTCGTTTAAATGTTACACAGCAATAAAAATCCTTGTAACAGGAGCTATTTGTTGTGCGGATCAAGCTCTTTTTAATTCCATCCAGCGTGTCTTTCCCTTCGTTTCTAATTGGACTCTGTCTGTCTGTCTCTCTCTCTCTCTCTGGAGACAGGCAGAGGCTGTCTTCATAAGACATACTTATTGGGGTGATGACTTCAAACACAATCATATCCAACAGCATTATAGAGAAATTTGACACTGGTTTCCAAACACAACTTACTGATGCACTCAAGCCAAGCTTAATTGGTTCAGATCCAGGGTTTGGATATGTGTTTGCACTTTGGATGCCTTACCCATTTCATGTCATTAATGATTTTCAGTATTTCTTTCACATGGAATGTCATCTGCCCTGGTATTTCTATCACTTATCTGTGTGTTTCTCTTTTGCTCTCCTTGCAGACATGTTCCAGTACCTTCTATCCTTCTCTCAGGGCCACCTGAGTTCTCTGCTGGAGGGAACCTACCCATCCCTGTCCCGCCAAGCCCTACCTCACGTTAACCAACTCTTCTCCTCCCTCTCCCTCTACCTCCGTGGGGCTAACGTCTCCGTTGAGGCGTCAATTCACCAATTTTTTAACAACCTCTTCCCACTGGTCTACACGCGGCTCATCAATCCAGGCCTTGAAGGCAACATGATGATGGGCAGTGAAATGGATGACTGTCTCCGTATGATCAGGCAGGATGTCAACCCCTTTGGGCCTCATCCAGCAGTCATGGCCAAAGAGCTGGCTGGGGCACTGGGAGCCGGGAGACAACTGGGCCTGGCCCTGGAGGAGGGTCTGGAAGTGATGAACGCCACCGAACATGTCAGCATGAGCAAAGAGTGTGTGAAGGGCCTGGTGAAGATGGTGTACTGCTCCCACTGTCGAGGCTTGACGCTCATCAAGCCCTGCGTGGGCTACTGTCTGAATGTAATGCGAGGCTGCTTGGCCAGCGTGTCAGAGCTGGATCAGCCTTGGAGGAGGTATACCAGCCTGTTGGAGCAGCTAACCCACGCCATGGCTGGGCACCACAGTCTGGAACTAGCCCTGCTCGGGGTCAGGGGGCACGTTAATGAGGCCCTGCTCTACGCACAGCTCCATGGTCCACTCGTTACAGCCACAGTAAGTACACACAAGACCAGCAGCTTTAATGACGCATACAAACGGCCTACAAACCTTTTGGTTTAACTTCTTTGTTTTACATATACCTTGGCAATATTGAATGTATTGATTGGAAAGGTTTTGCAGGCTGCGTGTGGGTTATGAGCTACTTTTTTCCACCAACAACAAAGAACCCTGCACACTGCATTAATTTTTGTACAGTGTTTAAACTATTCAAAGAAGAAAAAAAAAAGATTTAAAAGAAGTTCAGCCGCCTTCAAAGACTGAGCTGAGGCTCGAGAAGGACTAATTTTCCAAAATGGCAAGGCAGCTGAAAGACACCGTTATCGTTTCGGTTCTGACTATGGGGGGATATTATAAATTCCTTATTGACTATGACGGAAATAATAAAAGTAGTGGACAAAATGGGGACTGAGTGCACTTGCATGCTGTGAGTATTACCTCATGTTATATATGATTTTAAGTTCCATGTTCACAAAGACGGTTTCATGGATGACTGCCAGACATTTCTTAAAACTGAACAATACAGTCAAATCTTGCGTTCATATTCTGCTTTTGCTTATCAATCTATCTTGAGTTCATATTCTTACGAATGTAAGCGTCAGGTTAAACAAAAATTCCATATAGAGATGGCTGTAAAACTCTCAGTTTCCTCATCCTACACTTATCCCTACATACAAGTAATATATAGTACACTGAGTAATAGTTATGTTTGTCAGTCATTTGCTTTATTTGAGAAACAATCTCAAGTCAAGTTTGTCTGTAAATACAGTACACTGTGTTCTCTATCTTCTCATTTTTAGCAATACCCTATTTTCTCTATATAAGGTGGGGTCGTGCATGTGGGTGTAAGGTAACGTGAGTCATACACCAAGAAGCAGAAGGTGATTAGCAGAGATGTATGTGTATCATCAAGAGGACCATAACAAGTGTATCACTTGCTTTTAGTCCCCATTGCATCTCCCTCACTGCCTTAAATTTCAGGCATGGTTGTCGATGCAGTGCATGCATATCCAGTGTTTTTAAATTAATCTATAAGAGCACTTACACATGTCTCTCCCCTGGGCACGAGCAGCAGAGTTCTGGACATCATAGTTCCACTACCTTTAGCGGGCCCCTTTACAGGAGGTGGCTGGACTTGACTTTCCCGAATTGTGGGAATGATCTGTGTTTTTTTTTTTTTTTCATTCTCCCAGTCTGTGTCTCTATTATCCTCATCCCTACCTCTCTCCATCTCACGATTTGGCTATTACGTGTTACAGATTTATTTATAGACGTATCCTGTCAACACCTTGAGTTACTCTGTTGAAATTTCTGTGATGAACTGTGTTGAATATGGGATTAGAAAAAGAAAAAAACAATACTTTAAATGTCAATAGGGCCTATTTAGGCTGCAGTTGTTCCCACTTGTTGACAAGTCTACACCCAATCCGTTCCCAGAACCGGACATAAACTGTATGACAACACCATAGAAACATTAATGTGCAAGTAGTTAATTTAACTTTGACTTGACTTTTTTATTTGAATTAATATAGTGCAGTCTCCCAATGAACTAGTCAATTTGTCTCAAAGACCAGCAATTACCTCTCTGCTCACGCCTCCCCTTTTCAAGAGTTTCGGAGAACTACAGTGGCCTTCAAGTAACATAAAAATGTGAATGGCCCTCTCGAAAGCAAGTGTTTGGTTTGTCCGATCTGGGCTCCTAAAGAAACATGATTGGTGCATCATGGTGGGCTCCATGAAGAGGACCCGCTCCCTATTCTCATTTTAAGTTAACACAAACGTTTATCGTAGTTATATAGTCAGGAAAACATAATTCTGAGTATTATGTTCCTTTTCTGCTAATAGATCCCCCTAAATCCTACACACTGGCCTTTAAAGTTACCAGAATATGTATTTATTCTGGTACCTTAAAGTACTGTATTTAAAAAAAAAGTACAGTATTGTACTGTACTTACACTACATCAGTGTCAGACATCTCAATGTCATAGAATTAACTGAAACAAATGCCTGCCTGAAAAGTGGAAGAATATAAACATGTAATTCGGTAAATGTTTGGCAGTAACATGAAAATATGAGTAATTTGTGGTTAATTGTCTTCAACATGCAAAACACTGGTGTGGTCCCATTAAACACATCCACATGCATCTAGCCACTTACTGTACACACACATGCATGTGCAGACAGAGGAGGGTTGCTTGCCAGGCTTAAAGACTGACCTGATACAACTAGTTCTGTTTTTAGGACTAGGTTTTACCTAGCCTGGTAGTTGTTTTACCCACGAAGCCTCTGCAGCCGACTTCCACTGGGCAAACTTTGGCTTTCCAGCCACGTTGCTCAGCATCATCTAAACAGAGAGAGACGCAGCTTGTGTTTCGTGTGTGTATGTAACGCATGTGTGTGTATGCCTGCTTGGTATTCATGGGGTGGCAGGCAAGCCTGGAGCAGGGAGCCCAGCGTGGGGACAAATGGGACAGAATTGAAAGGATTCCAGCTAGGCCATACAAACTAGGTCCAGCCAGCTGGAAAAAAAAGGCCAAGTGTCACACCTAGTGGGATATGTGTGTATGTGTGTCTCTTGATTGTGTCATTCCCTTCACCTGCCCTCAGCCACTCCCATATGTGTCCCCTGATTGTAATGCCATACACCTGTGTTTCCCCTCTCTTATATATACTCCCCCACTTCCCTTCGTCCTCTGCCAGACTGTCTTTGTTGCGAGGCTGTTCATTGTGTGGCCCACGTTATGTGCCACCTTTTTCAAGTTCCTAGTTTTGTTTAGTTTTTTGACTAAGTAAAGTACGTTTTGGATTTTTCCTCGAAAGTGCCTCCTGTATTTGTCCTCTGTGCCTGAGTCTCTGCGCATCACACCAGGTCTTGACACCAAGAGAATTGTTATAGGAAAAGGAGGTGGCTCCCATTTGCTGTGCTCCCAATGCTTCACGCAGGCCAGAGGGCAAACATGAGCACCCACGTTTACTCATTCACTTAGGCGCTCAGACACACACTTAGCCACACACAGAATAACACACAAGTTCTATTGCCATGTATTACGTTGGACCTCTGGCCTTTTTACATCGCAGCCTGTTTTTATTAAGCCACAGTGGCCTGTCAAGGAAAACTGTTAAGTCTCCAGTGCACAACTACTGTGTCAGCGCAGCCACCTTCACCCTCACACCTCCATATACCCCCCTCCCAGGTGAATTCTCGATTTTAAACACCTTTTTTTGTTATTTTCATACACATTAACCTCACTATCTTACTGCAAAGTAAAAAAAAAAGTGGACAAATAAAGTGCAAATACCTCGCTTGACCTACTGTTATGACTTACACTCTATGTGCGAAGCCGAGAACAAAGAAGTAACTCTGTTTTTTGCCGAGCCCGAATATTATATAGAGTTGTTATTAAAGGAATTATTGTGACTGTGTGGTTTTATACTGGGATATTATCCCAAACCATTTTGTGGTTGCTCTCTCGCTCTCACTTGGAGAGCTGCAGACTACAGAGTCGGCACTATATGTTGCAATACGTCATAGGGTAGGACCCGGGTCATAACACATATACTGTACAGACGCACACACATCAGCACACCGTGTGCAGGTATCAGGTTTTTAGAAGTCCTGTAAGGAGCCTAGATGTGCAGCCCACCCTGTGACAATACCAGCAGCACGTGTAAGAGTGAAAGGCAGCTATTGATAGTTATTATATATATATAGTGGGGCTGCAAAAGGATAGATTCTGTTTTAACACATTCCTGCTCTTATTGAGATGGAGCGTGAACGTGAGTCGAAGGGAAGTGGTTATGGTTATGGATATTGGGGGAGCCTTAAGTTGGATTATGTTGAGTAGACACAATTAAGCGAAAATTGGAAAATAACCAGTAAAACTGACTGCTCTTATTGGGCCCCTGTGCAAATGGGAGCCTCCGATGTTAAGTGAGTTTTCTCCCTCTGAATGCTGCCTTGTTGAATTAATATTTTAAAGTTTCTCCCTCAGCCATGCTTGAGAGGCCACAGGCTGCTGTTTATTGACATGGCCATAAAAATGATATGGCTCATATGACCCAGAGGGGAACTTTAAATCTTTTACTTGCCAAAGATGAGTCGACTTTAAATCATAACCCACAGAAGAGTGCGTTCACTGACATCTTCATGCACTCACTCCCTCATTCACTCACTCAGTTGCTCACTGAGAGCTCTATAGACTTCTTATGAGAAAATAGTAGACGTGGTCCAGATTAGAGCAGTTTGAAAGCAGGTCTACCTTATCCGCTTGTTGGTTTTACCCCAGCTTCTCATTACAGTCTTATGGAGGAATGATAATAGCAGCCTGTAGATAATGGAAACAAGGGCCAGTGGCATGACTGGAAGGTTTCCATTCACCACGGTGGCACCTCAACAGACTGCAGTGACTTACACTGAAAGCACTTTTCCTTTGATTCTATCCCACAATAATATAGAATAGGAACATCATTGTTGTGAAAACAAACTTTTTCGTTATCTTATTTTACTTTCCCTATCCCATCTCTGCAAACTTGTGTTTTATTTGGTGCAATATGATATTCACATATTTAAATATTAAAATAAATGACCACTTAACAGTTAAATCTGATCAACATAAATATTACAAGCATTGCAAAGAGCTAAGTGGAATACATTACATGCCCTAACAGATAGATCAAGTGCATGCACTGTTTTGTATACAGTAACTTTCAGGCAATAACATAGCAGATTGCTGATGTCTTACCAGTTATCATTGTGACGGTTCAAGGATATTGCATTTCTGCAGTTTTAACGTAGATCACTTTCATATTGTGTCATTATGTTGATACTCTATGTAATGTGATGTGTAATTGATTTTGTACTTGAGATACATTCTGACATCAGCTGCTGAGCTCATCTCTGGAGGTCACCTTATATAAAAGGATTAGCTACACAGCCTCAAGCCTTTACATTGGGTTTCTGTGTCTTATATTTGAGACTGTGAGCAGAACGGAGCTGACACAAAATGCGCTCATGGCCAATCTATACGCTTAACCCATCTCTCTAAGTTGGGTGCGCCTTTGGCACTGTGTCTAACCCTCAAGCTGACTGACTTACTCAGCAGTCCATTAGCTAATGACGGGGCTGCAGCCTCTCTTCTCCTCAGCCACCCGTGTGCAGCTTTTCCAGCTCCTCTTCCTTCTTTTAGTGTTTGCCTTGCTGCAGATAATACGCTGCAGCCCTCAACACCACAAACACAATCCTGCATTTCTCCTCCTCTGTATGACAAATGCAGTTGTAAAAGTGATCAATCGCCATGATGATTGATTGCTGAACATAAAGCAGTCGTCCTTGGTATATTATTTTTCTCTGTAAGCCATGACTGGGGATTGGTGGATTCATATAATTATATAAATTATGTCATTTCTCAGATATGTTGATAATAAGGTGATAACAATGTTCACAGAGTGGGGACTAAATGATGTGGGGCCGGATCGGGCTTCTCCGATTGACTGTTTCACACAGAAGGTAGAGAGATGACAAGAAAAAGATAGAAGGTTGACAAGCGTACAAATGTGTTGATGTTGTCGTTTATGAGACTAATAAATATCAAAGTCTTCCTCAAACTGGTCACAGTCTGTCACTGGATGAATCAAAATCAGAATTTTATTTGAGCAATGAATTTCAATTGTGACAGAGAAAATGCCATAACATGATGCAGAGTGTGTGCCTCTTGTCTGTTATGTAGTAAATCAGGACACCTCATTATGTAATATTGGTTTTGTCTACTTTAAGGAGTTTCAGTATCACACAACTTTTTCAGAAAAAAACAAAAAATCTTCTTTGGTATTGTTGGGCAGGTCTTTTATGGCCATTTGGTTCTAGATAAAGGTTCATTAAGATTACATGTGTTCTTAGCTAAACATACCACCTTTCAATCCATTGCATCAGCACCCCTGACCACATGGTCTTTCTCCTCTTCTGTAAATCCTCCTTTCATGTTTTAAATGCCGTCTTTGTGCGTCTCCATATTCCCAACATCCTCACTTGGTGCCTGGATGCACACTGGCCTGGCGTTTTAGCACCTTCAAACATGAGCCCGCTGGCACTCGAACATCATGCAGGTGCTGCTGGGAAGTTAACACAAATCTGTGTTATGATTTTCGTGGCAATTGCGGGTTCACTGGAAGGCTTCTAATGGACACATGGACTCTCAGAGTTTTTATCCGCCAGCTCCTTTTCTTTCTTCTTCTGCTCGTATGATCCACCATAACGTAGACACAGACGAGATGAACTCACTTGAACTTCCTCTGTCTCCGTCTTTTTTCCTCCATCTCTGTGGTGTAACACCACTTGAATTCTCTGAGACATGATGCCACATTTTGTGTCTGTAAATCTCGTAAATTAGAAAGATGGACGAACGTTGTAAACAAACTCCAAAGTACCACCTATATTTATAAGGGCCTCTCATTTTTAGATCACATGTGAGTGATTTAATCATGGTAAACAGGCCCCAATGTGGGAAGTGAAATTCAATGTTCTCTTTCCTGATTGGAATCTCAAGGACTTTTCCCCGTGATATACGAGGGACTGAGTTTCTCTTTAATTACCAGTGACATCATTCGGGTAAGAGGGTGAGAAACAGCCGGGGAGGGGACTGATTGACAGAGACTGCAGAGTGAAGACTGCAGAGAAAGACGGAGACAAAGTGATTTAGAAAGAATAAAGGGAGACCTTAAATAGATAGCAAACAACAATTGGCGGGGAGAGAGAGAGAAAGGAAGGCAAGGGGAGAAGAGTGATGCTGTAAATCAGCTGCACTCTCTCGCTTACGAGTGGCACAGGGGGCATTATGTATGCGGAATGCTTTTAAAGTCTATTCAGACCATTTTGCTTTTGATTTAGAGCTACAACACATTATTATCTTCAGAATACATCGTGTTTAGAGTTTTAGTTTAGTTTTAGTTTTTTTTTATAGTCACCAGATTGTATCTTCCCAAACCAAAATAACTGAATATGTGAAGAGAATTAATGATGGCATTAGTTAAATTGCCCCAGATAAGCGGTTATGGGTAATAGATGGACATTGTTCTTTATCATGAATGGGTCCATTAAATAAAAAGACCTGGGCACCCACATCTTTTTTGTATCATCCTTGAGTCACACAAATGGGACTGCTGCTTTCTGCCTATCACTCAAGAAGACTCACTATACTCAACAGGTCTAATCACTACCCATACATCATGAATGAATGGAATTAATATAGCTATTTATAAGAAACCCATCTGTTAATTTATGTATTAAAATGTATGTCAATAACAAGTTCTACACAGAGCTATCTTCACCATGTGTAACCCTCTCATTGTGGATAATCAGCATTTGACAGAGTCTCGACCTGCTGCACCCGGAGCCACTTCAGATCTTCTGGAGCCCAGGCATGTTGTTATATCCAAGTAGACTGTACAGTTACCTTGCTGTCTATATTATAGTTGAAAAAGTGAAGTCTACTGTCCTCTTCCTGTGCTGACCGCTGTTTGAGGCCATAATGGTCTGGTTAAATTCAACACCTTAAAGCCTACATTTGTCTCATGGTTAAACATATAACACAGCCTAATAGTGTTGTTGAGGGAAGAGAGAGAATTCCTTATTCCCTTAACCCACCCAGATTTTCCCAGATGGTCCAGGGTTTGATCTGGCAATTTTCCAGGCACAAATTTGCTTCCTTAACCTCAAGGCTTTCACCACAACACTGCTGGTCCTGCACAATTCAAGTAGTCACTTTAATGCTTAAATAAAGGGGCAAAGTGTTTTTTTCATCTATATATATATATATATATATATATATATATATATACATGGTTATTCTTTGACAACAGTATATTCCGATTACAAACTGTTTCACGTATTATGCCGTTTTCATCCGTGTCCATTCAGGTAATTGTGGCCTTTTTTTGGTCATTTCGATGGGACAAAAGCAGACATACCTGAAAGACAGCATGTGAAACAGTACATCTAAGGTTGTTGAGGATTTCTCTTATTTCAACATGATGAAAAATGCACTTGGTGAAAATAGAAATGAAAAGCCCTTCTCCTCGCAAGTAGAAAGCCCTCCCAACTGTATGTTCATGTGTTGCAATTAGAAATGGAAATTGTTACTTGTAAAAGCATAATTATCGAGGTACTCAACAGCAAAATGTCCAGTTATTCGAAATATAATTGAGGTCTTTGGTTTTCTATGGAGAAAACACCATAAACAACTGTGTTGCCAAAGTAACGAGGATCTTCCTAGGCGATGGAATAGAAAGGCCACCAGAATGTGAACCGCTACTCATGTCGCTACTTGGCTACTAATTGCATTTTTCTTCTGCTTTTTTTTCTCCTTTAGTTAGTAACCGCAATGAAGTAAATACCAATAACGATAATTGTCTTCGCTCTCTTTTGTGCTCTTTCATTCGATCGCTTTTTTCAGCCTGGTAGTTAGTTACTTTACACAACTCTTCTCTTACTCATGTATCAAACCCCAAATAGAAGTAGAGCACTGTTGACGCTTCTGATTTCTGTGTTTAAGAGCAGCATGATTACTGTGCACTTACGAGAATATAATTTTATTCCCTAATTGTTACTGGTTAGAGAATATTTCGTGGTTATGAGATGTCTCGAGATGACAGTGACTGTGGTTTGGATAATGGATGTAAGCAGCAGTCCCAAGAGCTAATCCCAAGGATATGAATGAAAACAATTTGCAATTATGAGCTTTTTGACATTGAGAATTGATCAAATGTACACCACTTGATACAGCATGCAATAATCTTGAAGCGATTTCCTGGGATTCATTTCCAAAAGTGGCACAAACCATTGGTCTGCAGTGCTCTGGGCCATTTAGGCCATTCACCCCTATAATTCATAACTGTGATACAATAAAAACAATCTTTAGAGATAGGTTGAAATATTGATTTAGCTATGGGCCCATAACACAATCTCGATATGTGACTGTTCTGATGTGTGTACCTTTGTTGCAAATGTTAAGAATTTCTGAACACTGCTGGAAATAATATTAAATCATTGTTCATTTTGGCAGAGCGGACAAATGTGCTCCTGTTTGCGTAGCATTAGGCGCGCAGATTATGTGTGTCTGCACATTTAGCACACAAACTATGTAAAAATGGAAGAGAGGGGTCTTTACTGACCAAACAAGCCCTTTTCATCCCACAATGTGATGTGCCTGAGGTTAATGGGGGTCTGAGAAAGTTCCCTTAGCTTTACTGGGTAATCCCTTGGTAAATAAACTGAGAAGAGAAGACCACCGCTGCTATCTGTACACCAATACTCCCCTAGAGGAGGGATGGCCCTGGGCTTGGCTCACTTTGAGCTGATAATATGTGCATAAGGCGCAGATACACACTGCACTTTTGGGCTAAACACATTGAAATAGATCCTGGTAGACACATTTATGGTCAAAATAAATAATTCAGTTTGAGTGGAATGAAGTATTATCTATTAGTGTGCCAACCAGTAAAAGACACGTAGTTGTAAAAACAGTGCTCCCTCCTGTGTCCAGCAGTAGAAATCAAATGTCATTGGCGAGCACAAATACAAATAGAATACATGCCTTGTAGTTCCCTGAAGTCCTCCCATGTGGACTACATGCCTCACACCCCTCCATCAGGCTCTGTCCTCAGGCAATCAGATGAGGAATGCACCGCAAAATAGCTGAAATTGTGAAGGTATAACAAGGACAAACAGGTGCACACACACACACACACACACACACACACACACACACACACACACACACACACACGCAAAACCAAGTACTCATGCTGTGCCCAAATGGGATTTTCATTCTCACGCCATCATCAGGTCAGGAGATAATTGATTTATGGTAGAGGTTCAAGACCATGTTATTATTCAACCTGTTGTCTGATTGGCCCTCAGGATTTTGTGGTGACAAGATCCAACCTATCAGAACATGTCTCCATTTCTCTAGAGGATCCATAACGAAGATATTGTTTATTTTCCCTCCGATGACTTTGTGTTATGTTTACACTGTTGTATGCTTACTGTTTGATTTGTGTTTTTGTTTTGAATTGTTGGCCTTGGTTCAATCTTTTCCGGCCTCTCCAAAAGTAGCTCTGTGGCTTGGTTTGAAAAAAAATGTGGTAATCCAAACAGAACTGTGAGTGACCCCTCTTGATGTTCATATTTTAGCGCGGATGTTTACATTTTTGTCTTGGAGAATAGCAAAAAGTCATACAAAGGCAGGTGAGAAATGGCACTTGAACTTTGAAAAGTTCATAATGATGGGATTAGATCCTGTCTTCATCCTCCGTTTTTCACCACTGCAGAGAAATGATAACCTGAAGCTCTGACCTTTATCATATCCTGAATTAAATCAATCCACTTAAGCCTCATGAAATGTGTGTGAAAAGTACAGCCAATATGTATGTTCCTGCTCTTTGAAACTATATATATATATATATATATATATATATATATATATATATATATATATATATATATATAAGCGTATAGTAGATTTTGTATCACATTTTTTCTGTACACTCCTTGGGTATGTTATGCTATGTTTAGATTTGCTGAAGTGCATTTAACACATAGCCCAAATGAATGAAAAGAAGATTATTATAATAATGTATAATAATTATAATGTTATTACAAACACACTATTTAACACTCTTTCCTTTTGTTTAACAAATATAATATATATATATATATATATATATATATTATTTCTGACTAGTAATGATAAATGGACTTGTACTAGTCTTCCGACTACTCAAAGCACTTTTACACTACATGTCATTCACCCATTCACACATTTCCCTTCACCTGCCCATCAGGATTAACTAATCATTCACACTAAATCACACAGCTTCGGGAACAATTTGAAACTGTCTTTCCGCCACAGTCAAGTACCCTCCTGATCCGGTGCACAGCCTGCCAGCTTCACCGCTTTAATACAAACAGACACACAGCACAGTGGACCTCCCACACTGTAGTCTGGAAATGATGTCATTGGACTGTATGTTTTCTGAAATATGTGTTTTGAATCTCTGGAATTTGTGTCATAGAAAAGTATTTTGCTTAATAATTTAGAGGCATATGGTTCAATTCAATCTGCCATATTGGTTAAGTACCTAATGTTGCACGTTTCCGTGGTCAAATGAATCAGCCTTGACATTTATAGCTTCACTGCTTCTTGGAATGATCAGACTTTTCCTGAGTCACATTGTTTTGTTGCTACAAACACTAGTGTACTTGCCAGTATTATTAATGCTGGATTGAGCAATGTTAAAAGCTCTGGCCTAATCAACACAATATACACTGAGCTGTAAATGTTAGAATATCCTTGTTTGCCAGTTTTCCCTTGCTCAGATACTCTAATTCGGCAAACCTCATTTCAATAAACAATCGTTCTCCCAAATGTGTGAACATGTCATGTTGTGCAGATGATATGCTAATTAATTCAACAGTAATTGTCAGCATATGCAAAGAGCATAATGTGGCTTAGTATGGTGGCCAAGAGAATTGCTATGTTCTATTTTTTCTTCGCTGTCACAATGGTGTGTGTGTGTGTGTGTGTGTGTGTGTGTGTGTGTGTGTGTGTCTGCCTATGGCCATGTGTGGCTGAGAGCCGCTCTACCACATGTGAGCATGTTTTATTGGTCTGGAGGGAGTTAAGGTTAATGCAATAAAACAACCTTCCCCGTGCCCAACGTCTGCCTTCAGAGAGGATTTAGGACTAAGAATGTGGTCAGAAAAAATAGGAGAGAAAGGCCAGAGTGAAGTGCAAATGGTGCAATGAAGATAAAACATCTTCAGGTGGTCGGTTATGTTGCTTGTTATGAAAGCACCTCCTGAGCCATTGACAATTCCACTGCCCCGGGATATAGCTGTCTGTTATGTGAAATCCTCCATTTTACCTCAATTTAAAAGGCACACCAGATAACTGACCTGCCTCACCCTGGAGGGAAACAGTATTTTTAGCAGGCTGGCAAGACACATTTTGGGACTGTTAACACATATTTCAGCTGCTTCCGGACTTACTTATGCAAACTCTTCCCAGCATGTGGACAGACACACCCCATTCAAACAACCATTTAAACACAGATGCTTGCCAGTTCCTTCCCAAATTAAGTTTATGTATCTTCTTGTGCGTTCCATTGCTTCGGGCCCACCACGGGCCGCCCTTAACACTTGCATTGCTGTGGCAGTATGTCTCACAGCGTGAGGAACGTTTGCATAATTGCTTTATGGGTTTTGCTAGTTGGCGACGTCCAGAGCAGATCAGCAGGATGAGTATCCTGAGTCCATCACTGTATAAAACCATCCATATGTTCTTGTGGATTCTGTGGATTATATGAACAAATCACAACACATTCTGATGTGCTTCTTACTGTAAGGCTTCCTTTTCTGAACCAGTGATGGATAAGTGGTGCTGCTAAATATTACTTAGTCCGGTTGGCTGTCCTTACGTGGTACAATGACTCGTCCATCTCGACAAAGCAGCGTATATACACATTGGTCGCTGTACTCAGTCCAGTGTGTACAAGAGCCATTATGCTCTGTCTCTCTGGCTAATTGAGGACCACTTAATAACACTGGCCAGCCAGAGGCTTTTAAACCAATGAGATGTCATCGATTTTACTTCTTGGTTTGGAGCACACGCCCCTTCATTCTCATGACCCCGCTGTCACCGCTGCTGGCTTTAATAGCCACTGGAGAAGCTCGCCATTGCTGCCAACCGTGCGCACGTGCGTTCACATCTCTTGAGGTAGTGGAATGTTTTACATTTACTGTCAGCCCTCCTGGCAATAACTCACTCATCGCGCCATTTTCTTTCATCACATCCCTCACTTCGTTTTCCCATGTTGTCCGTTACTCCGAGGCTCTCTGCTCCATAATTATTTTCGCCTCACTTCAACCCGCAATCATTCAGCTGCAATGTAGTCATTCCTCATTTCCAATGGATGGCATCTTCCCACTGAAAAAAAAGTGTTCACTTTGAATAATTTATTTGAGTTTATATGCTTTCAACTGTGCCTGTGTCAATCGGTGGTTTATGGAAGTCACCCTGCAGCTCCACCCCTGCTGTTATATGTTTCCTGAGCTTAACAGGTGTGTGTCTGTTTGCTCTATCCTCCCCACAGGTGGACAAGGTGTGTGGTCTGTCTACTAGGGAACCTACAAGCATGCAGCCTTCGAGCCCAGAGGTCACGACCTTTACCTCAACCTCGACTGTGACCTCCTCCTCTCTTCCTCCATCTGCCGCCCCGTCCCAACCTCTACCAGAGCAGTGGCTGGGGCAGTTAGCCCACTTGCGGAGGTAAGACAAAGCATTGAAGTGAATTGGGATTTATTCAGTCACTTTCCAAAGTTTGATACTGCCTGTTGTGAACCGGAATGCCAAAATGCCAAATATCTTTCAGCTGCAGATTATTTTGCTTGTAAAATTAGTTAGACTGCTAATTGGTCAGCTTGATGAAAAGTACATGTAAAGTAAATGGACACTGGTCAGGTCTATGCCATAGCCTGAGGGGTTGGCCATTGTTCTGCTCACAGCTGCCATCACTTCGCTTTTCTTCATATGGTTAGCTGGACCAAACACACACACACACACACACAGTATGTAAATGTAGTGCCTGGCACTAAAGTCCATGCCCTCCACCTGGCCTCTGTGGCAGCCATCCTATGCCCACAGCAGCTGGCACTGATGTGCCAGGAGAGGGGGAGTGTGGGTGAGATTAATCGTGACGGACCAACAATTTCCTGTTTACCCAGACGGCCATACCACCAACTTTGCACACCAGCCGGGCCTGAGCTTAAACACGCACACTCGCAGCGTTGCCTGCCTGACCTTGTCCCAAACCATGAATCACTGCACTGATGCCAGTCGAGCTGACAGGTCTGGCCTGGCACTGCCACCACCATTCATGGCAACACAATCCAGCTCTCTGGCTGCTGCCAGCCCTCACCAGAGCACATGCATGTGAGCGCTGACCACTTCAGAGACATGGCAGCACCCACCGTAGTAAAGGGAGAATAGTGTGCAGCTGAAAAATATGCAACGTGATACAGTAAAGCAATATTTATGTTTCGTTTTTATGGGGGAAAATATGAATGTAGAAGCTCAGCAGAAGCTTCTTTGGCGTTCCTTTAAATATGTAACTGTATTTGCACATGTTAAGATTTTTGCTTGGGTGTTTGCTTACTGACTTAACATATACAATACATACCAATATCTGTTTTAGTGTTGGTGTGGTGTGGGGAGAAATGGTTATTGATTTATGTGTGGTGTGGCTAGTCTCTGCATGTGCATGATTAATCGCTCTCTTCCAGGGTCAACTGACTATCTTTTTCTCCCTCCTCCCCATGTGTTTTGTCTTGTCATCCTTTTGTTTCTTTTTGTCTTTCTCTCACGCCCCATCTTTCACATCCCTGCATCCTCCTTGCTTGCAACAATCTCCCCTGGACTCCAACTCCCATCATTCCCAGCTCGTTCCCCCTGAAACCCTCCAAGAACAATAAACATAGTCTGAGAACACTCGCTAGGTAAGCATGAACCCAAGGGACATATTATTCTCTCTCTCACACACTCTCTTTCATGTTGTGACTTGCATACATACCTGTCACATTTCATCATCAATGATTGTCATTTGGGTCACCGATGCATCTTTTTTTTATGTCTCACAAAAGAAAGAATCTGCATTCATGTCTTCTGTGGTTCTTGAACAACCTCTCATGAACCCCGCGGTTTTTGCTCTGCCTCTTGGGTGGCATCAATGTGTGTCCGGTCAAAATATCCTGTCATTGTTTTGCTCGAGATGACAGTGTCTTTATCGATAACATGTGTTTGCAGATCTGATGAAGCAAGCACTTTACCGCACAGCATAATAGAGAAAAATGTGCTGACTTCGGGAAATGGCCACATTCAAAGCCGCTCATTTTCTGCCGCCATCAATATCATCACGTGTATTCATCACATGCATGAACTGTTGAATGGAATGCAGATACTGTCTGTTGTTGGTGGTATGGTACCAAAGTACAGAGTAGTGTGTCCAGCAACCACACCGAATTTATGGCCACAATCACACATCATATTTCTCAATTGCATATTTCTAACCTGGCTCAGAAAGATATGTGGCATGTATTAAAATCGCTCTATGTCCTTTCCCAATGTGTCTTTTTTGTTTCTCTTAGGGAGTTCTTGATGTACCTGCAGCGCTACAAGTCTTTCTTTGCAGCGTTGCCAGAGATGCTGTGCGAAGGGGAAAATGTAGTGGACGACTCCACGTGCTGGAGCGGCGATGACGTGGTGGAGAGGTCAGTGTGTGTTCAGTCCCTTATCCCCTCCATCCACTATGAACTTGGGATTTTGGAAAGTAAATACTTGACACATAGATGACATCCTTCCTCTCCTGCACAATCACATTGCTGATGTAACTTTCCTTTACTCACTTTGGATTTTTTGACTACAATTTTACGATTTTCAATATTATCCCCTTGAGCTGACTCTTTATTGACTTGTACGTTACAAATCCATTTTCTTTTCAGGCTTAAAAAGAGCAGTTACTTTCTTATACGTGTTATCTTCTTACTTTGCCATGGCCAGTTGTTGCATAAAAAACGTTTTTTTTTTTTCCAGCACTTGCAAACTTTCATTTTCTCTAAATGAGTAGATGCTGGCTTGTATGCATCCCAAGGGGCATCATTCCTGATTCACCTGATATTGATTTAATCTAATACCTTGCTTTGAAAAGTGCAAGTTATTAATACATTCAGATTTCAGATAAAGTAATAAATCCTCTGCATATTTGTTTGTGTGCTTGTGTAAGATAATGTCAGTCTGTGAGTCAGTGTGGCTGGCTGTTGTTAATCAGTGTGGAAATAAGGAAGCCATTAAATCCATCTCCACATTGAGTGAATCCAGGCAGAACACATAGTTGCTACACTCTCTTGTGTATTAGTCAGTTGATGAGCTTCTCTTGGTGACGTTCTCTCTTTCCCCACTCCATTCTCTTTCTTTCTTATATTTATGATTTTGGGTTGATTTATACGTGTGGCCCTCAAACTCCTCTTGCTTATGGTCTTGGGTGCATCTCTCAGACACTGAAGTACTGACTCGCTGTCTGTGTGTGTGTGTGTGTGTGTGTGTGTGTGTGTGTGTGTGTGTGTGTGTGTGTGTGTGTGTGGTTATGGTTATGTGCTCTCTCAGTCGGCATGAGAGAACAGAGAATTGATGCAGATTACTGAGCCAATGCAAGTCTGTAACTGATTCCCCCTGCTGGATCCGTTTCTTAAACCCTGTAGAAACTCGGTCCACAATTATGACAAGGTTATGCTCTCCTTCTTCTGCGGTGGCCCTAAAGTGGCTCCCATTACCATGGCAACCTCAGCTCTTGGCAGTGCCAGTATTGGCCTTTACAGAGGAAAGCAGAGGTCCGGGGATGCCTTTTACCCCACGATTCAGTGTTCGTCAGATCTTTTGGCCTGTGTCTGTTTTGCTTGATTAAGTCATACATTGTGCTTTCTACATGGGAAAACATTAGGCACATGAACAGATGTCTCTGATTCAAAAAATAAACTTTGATTGAACTCAGTGGTTGGCGAAAACATTTCTCAGAGATATTCATAAATAAGTTAGGCTTTAATTAGCTTAGAAATAGTTAGCTTTTGGTACTCTCCTATCCTTCCCCATTGCAGAGTATCTGCCAGACATGTTGAGCAGACGACGCATTCATCAGGGCTTGTCACATTGTGTTCCCACACAAAGTACAGTAGGCAGCCAACCTGTGTGTGCGAGGTCCATGATCAGGAGCATATGGGCTAGTAAACAGAGGGCGAGGCAACTATTCAGCACCTAAAACACAAGAAATCTCCAATCTGGTCAAGATACGGCTTCTTCGTCTGTATTCAAAACCAGTTCTTTATTTCTGTACCCTGTTTGCCTGTAAGTGAGTGTGTGCCGCTTTTACTACCAAGCGCACTGGCTTTTCAACAGTGCTAATGGGTTGTAATGGTGTGTTATCACACACTCCCTGGTGAGAGCCAGGACTTTGCTTGTGGTGTCAAGTGTTCTGAGGCTGAATGAGAAAAGAGTACCCTACCGAGACATTTGGCACCACTCATAAACTGCTCAGATTGGCTGGTGGCTATTCAGCAAACCCCTTCCACTGTATCTGACTCTGCTGGCCTGTATTAGAGAGAGAGAGAGAGGGACCGGACAGGGCATGGAAAGGGAAGGCGTTGTGGTGCCGTGGTGCCCCCTGTGCCTCCCTGTGCCCCTGATGAGGGAAGCATGATAGAGTGATGTGGGGGTGGAGGGCCTTGGCAGCATAAAGACCCATTGTGGAGTCAGTGGAGTGGGGCACAGTCCTGCCGTGGGGACCCCCAAAGCCTGGAGGGGGAACAAAGACCCTCCTATGAGGCTGCATGGGAAAGACTTGGACATCGCTGCCACTGGCCGCACCATGCCTGGGAAAGTTCTATGAGAGCAGCAAAGTAGAAGGGTAGATGGTGAAAAAATATGACGAGAAAGGAGAAAAAGTGTGTGCAGAAAACGGCGATAGCATTGTCGGAAATTGACATGCTAAGCTGCTCTGGCGTTAGCACACGTCATAGTCTGACTTCCTGTGTGGTGGGCACACAAAGTCTCTGAGGGCTCTGTTGGTTTTCCCCACACACAGGAGGACAAAGACACACAAAGGCACACACACTCACATATCAATCCACACAGGATCTATATGCTAGTCAACAGCTAGAGGGCTTATTTATTCAGACACAATCATACAGTGCTCAGACAAGGATACACACATCCACATGTGAGAGCACACACACTTGTGTTGTATTATTTCAAAGCACATGAAAGGCATTGGGGATTGAAATTCCCTTCCTCTCTTTATTCAGCATCTGATGACAGAGCGGCGAGCGAGGGGCTAACAGTTGTACTTGCGACTAAAAATGTGTGTTGGCATGTGTTCAAACATCTCTGAGCATTTACTCCGTCACATGTGTGAATCTTTTCCGGATAGATAAGATCAACCAAAATTACCACATTCTTTATTTAGATTAGGCAAGTATTGTATAGCTATTATAATGGTCTTATCACAATTTTAGATTATTCATGACCATCTTTCTTCACTATAATTATTCCACTGCGTACCATTCCTGTTTTCTTTTTTGACACCTACTTGCGGCAGCCTGTATAGCCACTGTTATGGCATCATAAGGACTTTATTAGCCCCTTTGACTGAAAACACATGAGGAGATAACCTCAATGAGGGTTTAATTAGACAACGAGTTCTTGTTAAATTTCTCCCAGACATAACCAAATCTAAAGTAATTGGATATGAATGGCAAATTGAGGGTAATATTGTGAATCAGGACAGCCTTCAATTAAAAAGTGTTCACACCTGCTCTAAGTGCTTTTTTTTTGGGACATGAGTCAGTCGGAAACCCTTCTGATCTTTACTGGATTGAAAAGAGGAATGGTGGTCAGTGATTGGTCTCTGAGTTGGTTGGTAAGAGGTGGGATTATGCTCGGGTGAATCCAGAATGAACACAGCAAGCTAAGTGTGGCCACCTCCATCCATTAATTTGATTTCCAGGTCCTGAAAAGGGTCACAGGTGGCAAAAGAAAGCCAGGAGCAATGACAACAAGTTCATTGTGACCCGTAAAGATCGGTTGAATGTTGCATGCATCATGTCACATTATAACTGAAACTGGACTTATCACACCAATCAAAGTTAACTGCAGCGACCATGGAATCAAACAGGAAGCATCATTTGGGTTAAAACAATGTTGGTTCTACCGACAAGCCAATTTTCTGTGTGGTGGACTTGCAGCATCCGGTCTTACTTGATTAGTGAGTTGCCACATATACGCCAAGCTGATGGTATAATAGAAAGAAGTTAAAGAAATAGAGGCGGGTGAATGAAGAAGTATCCCATAACTATTAAAGGGAGCTCCGGTGGAATGCCCCCCAGGAGAAAAGATTTGGGCCATAAAAGTCAAATTTTGGCGGCCTCTGGCACATTCTAATGCCAGTATTCTATATGAATGATTATCACTTTTGGAATTAAGAATCGTAAGACCGTATTAATTATTTATTAGATGTATTTTGCACGCTTTCAAAGGATGTCCCCTGTCTGTGCAATCAACGCAATCCTCTCTGTGTTTTCTCATCAGTAAATTTGTCAAAAAACTGAAGACGACTTTCCGCTTGCAACTCAACAGGACTAAACCTCTCACACATAGATTTATATAGAGCATGTGGGGGGCGGTACTGATGCAGACAGATAGGCACGTTTCTCTATCATCATGCTTGCATGTTTTGAAGGTGCGGCTTGTGATTGAAAAATATACACACAAAGCGAATATGCAGCAGATACAAACTATTTAGCAGATCAAATTAGGGATCAAAAAAGTATGCAATAATGTAGCTGGCTGGACTTAAATGAGTGACACTCTGCTACTCAAACATTTCTTATGACACTGCTAGGTGTGCCAGCTGTAGATTTAGAAGGCACTGACGCAGCTGGGCACATCCATGGCTACCTGGCCGGTTTGAAGCACCTAACCCTGCACACACTGCATGCAGAAATGATTTAGATGGACTTTGGCACTGCATCAACCTTTTCTGACCCACAAAACTCTTTGGGGATTCAATTTGTTCTGAGATGACACACAGTGTATATAGGCAGAGTGTATATTCTGTCGAGAGGAAAAGAAACAAGAAACAATTTTCTTCCAGCCAAGTATGTCAGCAGCAGTCGGGGGATCATAATGCTTAGTGGGCAGCTCACTGCCCTCTCTCACTGTATTGATCTGTATAACGAGATACATTCATTTCAAACCCAAGGTAAAAAACCCTCAATAGAACTAGGGCCGAAACAACACATACTTTTTTGTATCATTCTTTTTGTTCATTTGTCAAGATTATTAATTTAATTGCAATGAAATCCCATGGCGCAAGAGTGTCACATTGCAGTAGGGATGAGGTCTTTACACGAGTGGGTGTGTAGGGCATGTGTGTGTGTGTGTGTGTGTGTGTGTGTGTGTATGTGTGTGTGTGTGTGTGTGTGTGTGTGTGTGTGTGTGTGTTCTTCAGTAAGAATGGAGAATTAATAACTCATCACTATACTTTGGGAAAGATTGTTAAGTTTTGGATGAGCTCAAGGGGATGGACCAACAGACAATACGTCAGTGTGAGTGCTTCTGAATGCCTTACATTTTTATAGGGTTATGACAATCCATTTGTTTATCATTTTGACATCTGGAATTCATTGTGTTATTGCAGGGAGAAGCAGGGAGAGCGCTGCACCGGGCAAAGCCCTTACCCCTCTCACTCTTACTCACTTTCTCTCCTTCTTCCAGCCCCATCGAGTCAGAGTTTTTTTGTGTGTTATTTTTCTCCCTTCTCTGCTGTCTCTGTGTTGTTCTCTTGGGTCAGAGGAGCTCAGTTCAAAACATTTAAAGGAATTGGATAATGAAACTCTAGCAGAGGGGGCAATACATTAATACAGAGGAAGGGGAGATTCCCTGGCTGTGTTTGATGTGTATGCATTGCTACAGGCAGAAGTCAGTTCAGTCTGTTAAGTCTGTTAAGTCAGTGCACTCTTGTTTTAAATGCAGACATAAAGACAGACAGGATGGAGAGGTGGCACAGTAGAGTCGTGAGAACAGTTGACATCAGAGAAATAATGAGGAGTACTGGACATACATGCATTCACTTCATATCCTTTCATTTATTTCCCTCTTGCTCCAACCTACCCTTTCACCTCTGCCATTTGCATTTGGCGTCTGCATCAAACCTCTCAGTCCTTCCTCTGTCCCTCCCACAATCCCTTTTTTCTATCTCTCCTTAGCGCCAATGCAGTGGCCCATCCCTTTCCCATAACCCTGGGCTGATGCCTGGGACCTCAGCATGACCCGCTCTACATTACTACATTGCTTAGACTTGTCTCTCTTTGGGCCTGCATCCTTGTGGTGTGTGTGTGTGTGTGTGTGTGTGTGTGTGTGTGTGTGTGTGTGTGTGTGCGTGTGTGCGTGTGTGCGTGTGTGCGTGTGAGAGAAAGATAAAACAACTGCGATCATATTGCGGTAACTGTCGGTTATTTATTTGCTCTGCTGAAATGCATGGATTGCCAGAGTTTTGAGTTATAGGTTTTCTACATTTTTCTAAATTTGTAGCTAATGTGTGATTTTCTTGGCCTCGCTGTACAATTATTTGCCAATCTGGGACTTAGCTTCACTCTGAGTGAAGAGTGTTTATGTGTTTCGGCCTCCTCAAGTTTAGGTTTTATGGTGTGCCTTGTGAATATTGTATGTTTGTGAAATATCCTTCCAACTCCTTTCAGTCTCGTCCTCATCGCTTTTACAGAAGGGACCCTGTTTTACGGCCTCTCTCTTCTGTTGTGTGTCCAGCCGGTGGAGTGGGTTGAGCTAATATAATTAAAATGCCACAATAGACTGGCATGTTTTACTGGAGCAGTTCCTACTGGGCGAGGTAGACAAAGTGTACCCACTAACCTCTGTGCTTGCCCATTGGCAAGGCATCAAACTCATAGCGGGAGAGGAGGATGAGAAATAGAGGGATAGACGTGCTGGGGAGCGGAGAAGGAAGTGTGGATGTGAAAACAATGGGGAAAAGGAGAGATGCACTGATGGAAGGATGGATGGATGAAGGAAAAAAATTATGGATGTAGGTCAGTGGCAGCAGGAAGCAGTGGCTTTAGGAGAGCCCTCTGTCTTTGTGACTTAATTGCCTCTATGAGCCTGTTTGAAGTCACTGTTGCGTGCCTGGGTGGTAGCCAATAGTGGACGGTGGGGTCTGCGTGTGTTTGGAAAGGTTGTGTTAGCCTCTCGAGCATTTCTGTATTCCAGTTTGACACGAATTTCTGACGCACCCCGCAAGCGAACAAAGAACAAAACCCCAAATGACGTCGGCACCACTGATTATATATGGAACGGCGCACATGAACACCACACCGCCTGAAATCTTACGTGTGAAACAAAACAGTCAATGATGAGTCCTCCAGGACGAAGCCTGCGTTTTAGAGGCAATTTCATCTTGTGCCAAAAAAATTGTTTTTGAAAGACTGTCTCCGCCTGTGTCAACCGTCTGGTTTCTATTGGAGTTTGTATCGGAGTTTCAGTTTAACTTTTACTTCTTTTTTTTAACATACAAAATGTGGTTGCATTATGCATCAAATCTCTTGTGATTTTAATTTCTAAAAGTGGGAATTTGATTGGTGGCACATAAATAAATGTGCCTACCAAAGGAAACCCCACATTTGCCACCTGTTGAAGTTGTGAATTGTGACTAGACTCTAAACAAAGAAAAACAATGTTGCTCTCAGGTTGAAACATCCCCTGGTATGAGGAAGGATTCATATATTTGACTCTTACCTTCTCATAAATACACACTTATCTGCTTTGATTCACCGTGCTATATCCGTGGTGACACAGGATTGGCCTTATAGACCATCACATATCTCTGTGTGCCACAGACGGCACACACGCTACACCCAACACACTCACACACTCAACACGCATCAATGCTCACACAGCATGGTCATGTCTGACTTACAGGGTTGAACCTCTCTCTGTAATGACTATTTTTAGGGACTTCGTTATCCTTTCCTGGAGATACAGCAGACTTCAACTAATGTCAGTTAGAGCCTGATTGACTGCAGGTTTGTGATGCAATGTATTCTTATAAATCCGAATTTTGGGCCCATGTCGAGCCTCAGAAAGATTCCCTGTAGAGTTTTAGTGTGAATGTGTGTACCCGTTTAAGTTTCCAGTGTGTGGTATTTACCATCGGAGTGAGATTCCGAAAAAGACGTCTGTTTTGAATCCAGTTGCATGTTTAAGCGTTAGTCCAAGTAGTTGTCCAACCCAGTGGACAAGTACCGGTGTGTGAGTTTAAAATGAAAATGAATGACAGAGAGGGAAAACTAACAAAACCAACTCTGTACAAACAACAAAAGTACAGTACACTACTGTGGAGGGTGTGTGTGTGTGTGTGTGTGTGTGTGTGTGTGTGTGTGTGTGTGTGTGTGTGTGCGTGTGTGTGCCTGTGATCTGTGCTCAGTGTGTGTGTGGTAACCTGAAACCACGGGGAAAACGTTCCTAGAATTCCGGGTGGGTTTGGTGTCGTGGCCCGCTCACTGGAGCCCCCTGAGTGGTGCTGGGAATGCGGCCTCCGCACGGAAGAGCTCGAGAATGAAGGGAAAGTACCCTTGTGTGTTTGAGCCAGAGCAGCTCAGGATCTCATCACAACAGGTAGTTTCCTGAAGTGTCGGTGAACTGAAAGAGCTTGAATGTACATTATAAAGGGACCAGATTGATACAAGATAATAATCCAGTAAATAATGGGATGTGAAGGTTTGCATTTAGCAGTGTGTGACAGAAAGAGATGAACAACAAATGTGGACAGTTCCTGAAGACAATTACCTTAATGAAATGTTTTCCTGTCAGATTTATTGTTGTGGTTTGTACATGGAAGGAAATAGAGAGCAGTATTCGATATGTGGAAAGTGTTTTTTAATACTCAGATTTGAACCAGAAAATATACATGAAAGAAATAAGGGAAAGGTACAGCAGGGGAGCTAAAAATGGTTGATGGCAGTTCTTGGAGGTGATGACAAGGACACTACCGTAAGTACCGCCTCCTGTATATAGTTGTACATTCAAGAATGTGACTTTTCTGTAGCCTCGAACAATCACCAGCTCCATATATAATCCCTTTCGACGAGAGGCCTGACACAATTACGAATGCTTTGTAATTTATTGGAACGGTAAAGAGCATAAAATGCCAGAGAGGGGCTCATCTATAAAACGTGATCCTGTCAATGACTCTGCACTCCAGGGCCAAATTTGCTCAGTTATGGTCCAAACCTCTTAACCCAAACCCAGATTTGGGATGATGTGTCCAGTTTCCAATCTGTGGCTGATTGACAGATGAGCCTGATCACGACAAAACCTGATACTAATAACTGGGACTTCTGCCAAGAAAGCCATTTTGGCAATGTGTTTGTCAATGCCACCATCTGCCTGACTTCATTTGGATAACTGACCTTTGCCCTTCTTCTCTCTGCCTGCAGTACAGTCACTCTCTCACTGCTTTACCTTAACAGAAGTGTGCACAACCTTGCAGTATATAATCCGCTATATGTTATTCTGGTGTCAAGTAGCTGTAGTTAAGCTGCCTCCATATCTCTCCATCTACAATATGCTCTCAAATGTCCATCTCACTGAGTGCCTGGGGAGCATTTCTACTTGTGTGGGGGGTATGCCGATATTCTGATTAAATATAAGCTTAATAAATGCACCGCATGGTCGTCTGAGTGCGCGCATGTGTTCCTGGGTGTGTGCCCTTTGCAGCAGCAGAGAGTCTGACCCCTGACCCCCTCACTCAACACCCTCGCAAGCCCTCTCCACTCTCTGTGCGGGTATGTCTGAGTATGTGGATGCCTGTGTATGTTTGTTGCCTTGAGTCAAATGTACTTGATGTTTGAGTTGAAACTGCACTGTTTGCAAGGAGTGCTCTTTGCTTACACAGGCAGCATATACAGTACAGTCCAGATGTGAAATTACGCCTCCCTTTTTCTGTGTTTGACCGTGTTTATGATACACTTCCAACACTACTGTAAAGCCGATCTGTGATTGCTAAACCAGCCAGAACGTACACTTTGTATGTAAGTACATAATGTCATGATGTATGGTATATTTAGTTTGATCCACGGGGAACCGCTTGACTGGTTTGGAGTTTACACTGGAGCTGTCAACCCTAAGCACTAGATCACGCCATTCTGGCCCGGATCAGACAGACAGACAAACAGGTGGTCGTACCACACCAGAGGATCATGGTCCACTCCACCCGTCTGTGCTCCGGGGCAAAGTTTACTCTCCTGGCTCTGCCCCGGCCTGCCCTTGTCTGCCTTCCACACACCAACTGCCCCTTCAGCTCCCCCCAGACCTCTAACCTCAGTTATCCATGCCCTCCTCGGCATGTGGGCATGTGGCTGGAAGGGGGGATAGCTTCAACGCTTGAGGTCTTGTAACTTCTCTCTTGCTCTCTTCCTCTCTCCTATTTCCCTCCTCCATTCACATGCTCCATCTAATGCTCTGACTTTGTTGGTTTCTGTTGTGTCCGTGCTTTGTCTCTGGAAAGCATGCTTGAGTCGGGGTGCAGTCCCCATCTGTCTTCCCTTCTCTGTCCCTTTCGCTTACGCACTTCACTTATCCCTTTGTTTAAAAACAAACACACACTAAAGTTGAAAGCAAAGATTATCTGGTGAAACTCTGTAGAAACTGGATAATGCTGCCATCTACTGGGAAACAAATATCATTGAACACACTCAATACATGTACACAAGACGTTATGAGGTTTCAAAATTTATTTTGAGAGTGCAAAATAAATGAAAATCATGTACACACTCTTGTACTGGTGTGCTAACTTGAGTGTACTGGTGTGCTAACTTGAGTGTACTGATGTGCTAACTTAAGCTAAAGTTATCTAGGTGTTATAAATTTGGTAATTCGAAAACATTGAATGCTGAATTTATTCTGAAAAACGATATGTAGCACTTGACCATCGCACATTCACTGTTTTACATCAAGGCAGGCCAAGATGGCCCCTTTTGGGTTGAGGTCTAAAAAGGTTATCTATCACTAGTTTTAAATGAATACATAGGGCAACAGGATGCTCTCATTAAATTCAGCTCAATGGGTTCACTGTCAGCCACGATTATTGCAAAATGACAGAAGATACCACATCCTCCTCGAACAATTATTTTTATCTGTGAATTTAAACACAGAGGAGGCTGTTTGTGCATGTTTGTGAGGAATAATAATTGAGAGGCGTGTGAGTGTGTGCAGCAATATGTACAAGAGAAACATAGTTGTCTTTGTCGGGAAAGGATGCTTGCCTGCATGTGATTTGCGGGTGTGGGCAAGGCGGACATGACTTGTTCTTGTTCCGCCAATCTAATGGAGCTGCAAATCTTTTCCCAGAAGTCTGTGTGGTCTGTTGAGTCAGCCTGCAGAAAGTCTGCTGCTACATCTGAGCAGGCGACACAGAGAGGTGGGGATCAGTTACACCCAGTGACAGACACAGTCGGCACAGACAGGCCTGGGAATGTCCTCAAAGCAAACCACGGGCCAATTACAGCTATACTCTATGTAACTGCCACCTATTAAAGCTTGCATATGAAGCTTTAAACGTTATGGCCATATTATATGTTTCTCTGTCTGTCTCTGGTACCAGAAAAGGACAAATGGAAGCTCTTAATTTTGTAATCTGTTTAACTTTCATGGAACCAAGTAGTCACATTGATTTGTAGTTGTGGAGAGGGAGCGAGGGTATCTGCTTTCTCTCACTTCCGATGAAGAAAGTGTATTTAGTAAACTTAACATTAAAGTTGTGAATAACAATTTCAGTGGCGAGTTTACAGTTTCAAAATGTGTGAATGTGTTATGATTAGTGTGGTGATATTCAAATGTAACTGGTCATTGTGATCATGCAATGTTTGAATACAATGATTTGTTTAGTTATGTAAATTCTGGAGTACATTTTGTGAATTTTGTAAATTATTTAAAATGATTTTTACAAAAGAGTTGTCAGTACCTCAGCAGCCCACCAGATGGCGCTCTGAGGGGCACCAGTGATCGATAATAGTTTATATGGTTGAATGTTCATGAATCAGTGCAATGTAGGTTCTGCATGCCTGTGAAATCCTAACACCCACTTCAGATGATGGACATCGCCACCTCATGAACGTGGACATATTTTTTTTGCCGTGGATGTAAACAGCAGTTTTTCCATTTCCAGCTGTCATTTTATCATTTCAGCAGGGTATTTAACTTGATTGTTGGTTCAAACGTTTTTTTTCATTTGCATCCTTTTTGTGAATGATATTAGACCACTGTCTGACTGCGTGAACGTTTTACAAATAGTTGCAAATTGTTCATCAAATTGTTGAAAAATATTTTCAACTGGTCAAAAGTCTGTGCATCCTCAACTGTGACTAGTTGCAATGCCACAAGTGATGCACGAAACTGCCAAAACCCATGAATCAGGTTGTGACAGACCCCTGGGAGGTTTAGTGATCTCTTAATTTGGAAGGTTTGAACAGTCAAGTTTTGTATGAGACTAACAAAAAATATTAAAAGTATATTAGTCTGATGGCTCTCAAACTCAGAATGGCCCGATGATGACTGCTTTCAGTACACACTATTGGCCACACGGGGGCAGTGGGGAAGCATATTTTGCTCCCGTCAGAACAGCAACCAAGCCTGAAGGTATTGTCCATGTACTATCCAGAAATGTAGTCCAGTTACAGTCATTTCTACTTTGTGATTTTCTTTCTAGATGAGGAAGTATCTTATCCCTTGATCATTATGTCAGTGTTTGGAGGCCGCACCAAGTACAAGGAAGAACATGTTGGATCTGGTGGCTTTGTACAGAGACTAGGAGAGTATACATTACACTGTGCTGCAACATTTGATTTGCTACTGTCAGGATTTGTTTACACTGCCACGGTGATGAGACGAAGAGAGTGTGTGTGTGTGTGTGTGTGTGTGTGTGTGTGTGTGTGTGTGTGTGTGTGTGTGTGTGTGTGTGTGTGTGTGTGAGAATGTTAGGAAGAAAGCGAGTGGAGGAGCAGTTTGTTGGCAAGTGCGAGTCACTTACACTGAATTAATTCAGCCCTCTTCCGTGATTGTTAGATAAATCGATGCTTGTTCATTAGCCTGGAGTAGCATTGAAATGAAACATGCTTGGGTGTGTGTAGGCCTATAATGGGCCAATGATGAGCCAAACTATATATTGTAGACATCACCCAGCCTGAAGACGGAAATAGAAAAGGACGAGTCGAATTATGAGTATCAAACGCCTCCTGGGTATACTAATCACAGTATGTGATCACCCGTAAGGGAATTTGCATGCTAAGCAAATCACGATGCCTACAGTATAGTCATAGATAATTTCTCCATCTCTGTTTGTCTCTCTTTAATTAATCTCACTGCCCTCCCTCTTACTCAGTCTCTGCTCCTGCTCTCTCCTCAGCGCTGGCCCAGGTCACAGTGACCTAGAGAGCATACCAAGGCAGGACCAGACTTGGGCTGAGCCAGAGCCCACAAGACAGAGTGCTTGTTGAGGTAGCCACACAGCTGGGCCTGTTGGCGACCACAAACATGGACTCGGGCAACGTCTGAATTTAAACTTTTTGGCTTGATGTATTCAGGAAGTTCAAATGTCACTTATGTCAGCGGTACACACCCAAAACCAACTTTCCCACTGGAAATGTAGCAGTAGTTTTTGTTTTTATATTAATTTGGCACTGAGAGTTTTGGACATCCCAATTCCAAAGAGAGCTCCAGCCTTGGCCATAACTCCACCGCGCCATGATCTACTGGCCCAGAAGGCACTGGGGTCAGCTTTCATCTCCACCCCCCACCCCACCCTCACTATCTGATAAGACACAGCCAGCCACCAGCTACCATGCCACCACGCTGATTACACAGACACAGAGACAAGCCAACATGCAGATAGGCGGCTTTGCTTCTGCAAAAAGAGGGAAATGTGCATGACTCAAATGAAAGGAAATCTGAATGTTATGATTGTCTATGAATGCTGCATTCCCCTCAGGAGTACTCAGTGAAAGAGATAACTGTTGGAGCAATAGTAATTGGATGCTTGACCTGACCATATGCGCGTATTTGATAGCATTACAAAGAGATATAGAAAGCAAACATACTGCATGAAGGCAGCCATTCATAAGTGCAGTCAGCTACTTTATTGGACTGTAGAGGACAGGCTTTCACTGTGTAATAGCCATGAGTAATTTGAGCTGTTATACCTTCAACCATATAGCTGTTACAGTGCAACCACTCAATACACCAGCCTGGTCTTCACCCTGGGACCTCTTAAGAAGTGGCAAAGCAGTTGAGCCCAACATAGTGGTGTGTAATTCCAGCCCAACCACACAGCCATAAACAGCCATATTTCACTGGTCTGCAGCGCCACAAAGACAGATATACTGCCAGCTCAGCACAGGTGCCGTGCCTCAGGTGAAGTCCAAGACAAAAACTGTGAAGATTCATTAACGTAAACGTCCCGGGACGAAATGTTTCATCTTCGCCGAAATGACATGACCCTGCAGTTATTGTAACCGGAGTTAGATACAAGCCTGTGGACTGTTTGTGTGTGAGCGCGAAGCCCCATCATTAGGAGTAAAGAGTCATGTCGTACTGCAATTACTTTAGCTGGGTGGTTCCCAACCTAAGGGGCCAGGACCCTAAGGGAGGTCACAAGATGGTAGAACGTGAGAGTCAGTGGCGGGCCGTGAATTTGGTATCTACGCCTGCTCTGTCTGTTTAGTTTAACAGCTGATCGCGGCTCGGCATTTGTGAAACACAATTAAACTATAAAATAGCTATAACTTTTAATTACATATTTTAAAAAAAAATAAAAATACAAATAAATAATAAAACAAATTAAATTTAAGCTTTGTGATTCTGTTTAGGCCAGGCTTAGCAGGCCCTGGCGGCCCGCCACTGGTGAGAGTAGAATAAACAACGGCTACACAACATTAGTTATTAGTTGAGTCAAGTTTTTCAGAAATTGTCCTAATATTTACTTTTCTCTTGCAAATAAATTCACTGTTTGTTTGAACTGGTTGCAAATGGTAGAACAAGGCGTCGCAAATGGACAATTGCTTTGTTTGAAGGGGTCACAGGTGAGTCAGAGGTCTAAGGTCGTGAACCACTGCTCTGTGTAACACACTGTAAGGCCAAGGCAATCATTGATATCAGCATTCACCTCGAGAGAGGGACCCGGTTGGATGACTCAAAGATGAATGGTTATGAAGGCAAAACAAGTTTAAAGAGTTTTGTGTCATCACGCAGACACTTCCCAAACTCAGGGAGCAGCTCGTCAGAATGATATCATCAAAATAGTTTCCAACTTACTTCAAAACAAAAGAGATGAGATTGCTGGGTTTAGCAGCTGACTATGTTTTTGATCTTGTTCGGAGTTGCCAACATCACTGCTGTGCCGGTGCTGCTTTATATTTCCGACATGGCTGACTCATCACCCAATACAGAAAACTTGCCAGGCTGCAGAGAAGCATGACGGAGGGCCCACTGGGCGACCGGCCAGGTCCACAAAATAAGAGTAACTGGGAGCTTCACAAATTTTGACAAATAATTTGTCTCATTGACCGGAACTATAGTCAGAAGAGAATTTGACCAGCCTTTTCTGTGTTTTTTTCTGGTAGTTGAACTTGAAATACCTTTTCTCAAAGTCGGCCTCGCTACCCACAGTGTCAGAGTGTTTCTCAACATCCATTAGGTGTCTCACCGGGACAGTGCTGGCCATATAGCCGGTTCTTTTCCAAATCCCCACGCTGTCAGCTGGAACTAAGAAGAGGTGAGGTCAAAAGATAGGAGGCAGATATAGAGAGGAAAAGCACAGAGCTGATGTGAACAGAGCACGAGTAAAGTTTGCATGCCTCAAACGGCTGAGACTTCCAAGTGACTGCAGCTACTGGTGGCGTTTAGCGTGCTCACGTGTTTGCCAGCTGGGTTCCAAAAAGATGGCAATGTGGACAAAGGGAGAGTGTGGTGGTGGGCAGAGAAATCAAGAGGAAGAAGAGAGATGACTAGAACCGAAGACATGGCCTCTTGGTGGACTTTGAGAGATTGTTTACGGACACACAATAATAGGTTTAGGGGAGGGAAGGCAGAGAAATAGAGCATAGAAAGAAAAGCACACAGTTTGAGCTTTGCCTGCCTGCCCTGCAGACTCCCTCTCCTGATCTGTTGCTGTTTCTCATTGCACATTTTATGACTTGAGCATTTCCTCTCCAATAAAGTTGCCTTTTAAAGCACAGCGAGCTTCACCACACACTGCAGTTCGGACATCTTCTCTAAGAACAGCCAAACATCTTGCTGGTGCTTAATTTTGTATATAGCTTGATGTTTGAAATATTTATTTTCACTGTGTTTATCGTCGGGAACTGACGATGAACTCAGACCTGCCACAGGGGTTTGTGGTAAGTCTCAGTGTGCTGTGTGTGTGTGTGTGTGTGTGTGTATGTGTGTGTGTGTGTGTGTGTGTGTGTGTATGTGTGTGTGCATCTTCACATTGCATTGAGGGGCACCGGCTTGCGAAACATTCAAATGTGTTTGTGCATGTTCATGTTTAATGTCCAAAGGACAGTATGTGCACATATGTCATGTTGATTAAATGTTTGTGAAGTGGCTTTTGACAAATTGGATGTCCGCGAACGTAGTGTTGGTACAGCGATTGGCTGCTAATGTCACACAGTGTGTGAGAACAGACTGGCCTTTCAGAACAAAACCTCCTGCTCAGAGTATTTCAACATGTCCAAGCCCTGCTCGTAAAGCTATCTGGCTACAAACATGGACTCAGCCCCCCCCTTGCTCTCACTACTGGATTCACTCGTGACTTCAGGCCCTCTTGTTCCAGGAAGAGAAAGTTGTAATGCTAGATTTTACAATGGCACGGGCATAGTGTTATGGTGATTAGTGTGTAGACTTATGTCACTTCATGAAATCCAATCAGCAATAGATATAAAAATAAGGAATATACCAATGTGGATCTGTGATATGAGTATTAGCTTGACGAAAGGTAATAGTACATTTCAGCAGGTAAACTCTTTTGCTTCTCTATTGCTGTGTGTTGTAAGTGAAACAGCTGCAGAGCCAGAATTTGAACTCCTTCCTTTGCATGTGTAATGATGATGTTGTGGTAATTGCCACTTTGCTGGAATAGACATCAAAAGTGTAATTGTGAGACTGCTTGAATGTGAAATAAGCTTTGTGAAAAGCAGCAAAAAAAAAAAAATGTCATGAAAGATGTCCCAATGAGAACCAAAACCTTAAAATATAAAAGCTGCAGCTGGCATGCCCCAATGTGTATTAATCACAGGAGTCAACACATGTTCAATCTTGTGTATCCACAACAGCCGGGAGGTTGGGGAGAGGCTTTATTAATCATGATGAACCAACAATTTGCTGTTTACCCTGACAGCAGTACCACCAGCTCTAATCCAATGTCCTCCTCAGCTGGAATGGTACCACCCACAGCAACGCAAATACACACGCTCACTCAGATGAAAGCAATCTCATCTCCTCTTAATCATTACTCATTGACACTTCTGCTCTCCTCAGTTTGCTGTGATCCAGCCCGATGTTTGTTCCAGAGGAATCGTTTATCTAAATCAATTTACATGTGGAAGCGTGACCTCCGAAGATGCCTCATGTCTAATGTTTAGGATGTGCAGAAGACACTTTATTCCAATTGATCAAACACATAGAAAGCATTCAGTACTACACTGATTTAATTGAAGATTACATTGTTAAGAAGTAAGGCTTGTGTTGTCAGTAAGTAGTAGTTCAGTTACATGGCACCGAAGGCCCTTTTTTATTTTTTTAAATCATGCTTTTTAATTGAGGACAGATCCACAGGATCTACAGTTCAGTCTTTACCGTACATGCTGCCAATGGGAAATAATATAAGTATCTGCAAGATTTATTTGAATTGCTTCAGAGATGATTCTCCATCATTGCGCAGTATATTTCTATGTTACTCAATATTTATCCTATTGATACACTGCATCAGGCCACTAATAATAGATCTAATAAACTTAAAGGTTTCATGAAACATGCTGCTTTTGAGCTGGTACGAGATAAGTATTGATTCTAAGCAAAGATCCAGATCAGCAGTGTACTTGAAATTCCTGGCACAAAATGTCAAGTCCCGAGCACGCCATGTAACCTTAGTGTGCTTTTTAATCCAGATGCAAAATTTGAAGCGCATCAAAAATATCAACAGAACTGCCTTTAATCATCTCGGAGATGATGTACACCCATGTCTCTCCCTGCCAGATACGAGTGCATAATCCCAATAACCATACGGATTCTGGCAAAGATCTCTGCTGACAGCTTGTGGTATGAATGCAATTAAGCAATTAGATGATATACAAACCGACAGGCTGTACTGTACCTGCTGTCTGTTTATGATTATCGCCTTGTAAGTCTCTAGTGATCACGGCACTGTATGTTACACTAAAATAACAAGTACGCCACACTAAAGAGGTGAATGATAAAGATTTAGTTAAGTGTTTGTTATGCTATGATTGTTTTAAAGGGAAATGTGACCAGCCATAAGAGCACGGAGGGCTGTAATGAGTTTCACAGAGAAAAGAAGCAATGTATATGAAATGCAAAAATAAGACCCTACCTGTCGTTAAAGAAAGAAAACATCTAGCTAATTGAATCCCTGGTGAGTGCGCTCATTAAACCTTCCAGCCAGAACTGAGCACAGATGAAAGACAACCAGAATCTTGTTTTAACTAAGGGCAATATGCCCTTTCACTCTGTCTACGGTCAACCTTCTCTGTGCCTTTAATCACATATTTACACATCCTTGAACTGTTATATCCTAGCTTTGTTTACACCATATACACCCACATATTCAAGCACATGAATGCACTCAAAATGCATGCATTTATTGTTATGTTATCTCCCTGTATACCTTGAAAGATGAATATTTCATTATTGTGTTCTGCCTCAAAACCCACGAGCATTCCTGCAGGCCTTTTTAGAAAGATTACGACAGTTCAGCTTGGGGTCAGCATCAGGGAGTGGAGGTCACCGCTGATCCGCGCTCCAGGCAGAGAGAAAGACGAGAACAGACAAAGCTGCCTTTAGGACAGTGCATCAATTGGGCTTCCTCAGGGGAATGAGTCATTTCCATAGATAGGACAGGTCAGAGGGCCTTGAGTCAGACGCCATACATGTGTAGGTATAGTCAGTTTGAATGTTTGTTGAGGTTGAACATTCAAGATCCCCAGAGGAGACTACCAGAAAGCTGTATTTCACTCATTAGAGAAATATCATTCAGCTGCTGCAGTCTTTTATTTTTCTTACACCATCTTCTGCTTTATGTTCACTGTCACACGTTAAGTAATTTGTACATGAGACTATAGTGAGAACTATTGAAACAGAACATAATTTCTACTATGATAACATTGAATGTCTGCTCCAGATACTTCCAGACATTCGCAGCATTGATTGTCTGTCCATCAGGTGATCTGCTGTGGGATGTCCTGCTGTGTCAGTTGTCCCGTCCCCTACATGATATCAAACATACCCTGCAATGAAACGTTCCAGGCCTGACACACTGCCAAACTCACTCTCACACTTCCCTTTCATTAGCATCCCATCTGATGAGCTCATTTCTGCACCAACACTGTAATCCCAAGCCAAACCTGGAGACAGATATGCTGCCTGACACACACAGGCCCCCACTTTCCACCACTGCTTGGGGAGCTGTTTGATTCGTCAGTTGATCATTTTTGTCAGAGGGCGCGAGTTGAAAGTCCAAAAGCTATCGATTGTTTCCATCTTGACAAGAGAAGATTCAGAGCCGCGGGCAATTAAGAGCTTCGATTGTTGTTAAAGCAGACAGCGACTTGTGTGTGCGTGCGTGTGTGTGTGTGTTTGTGTGTGTGTGTGTGTGTGTGTGTGTTTTAGGCTTGAGGGGGGCATCCACTTTGCAAATACACTAAAGAGAAACAAGCAATTGAAGGGGGAAGAGGAAATCAACAAAAAGGGGATGTAAAGTTATGTGTTCCAGCAGTGGGTTAAGAGAGACATTTTTGCATTTTTATGGGCCCGATCAGTAAAGTGCTGTTTCAGCAAGTCGAGGGAGCAAAGACCTCATTGAGACATTGCTTAGATCACAGGCCAGAGATTCTCAAGTTCAGCACTTTCATGATTACCTCCGCTCATATTCACAATGCTTATTTATTTAAGTGTGTGCATACACAACCCCATCCAGACACATGCACATGCCTATAAAGACATCCATATAAACACATTCACTTACACGGCCCATAATCACTTTATCAGCCTTGTGTTGCCTGTGGAAACATCAATTGATTTGATTCCAGCACACATCATTCATCTCAAAGGCTATTACTTCCCCCTGTGTGGAAGATTAGCATCAATTTATAATTATGTTATTAATGTGGATAATAGTATAACAACGATGGGGGGTAGATGCACTATATGTGTAAAAAGCAAAGCTTTAAAAGTCTGTGTATCTGCCCCTTACATCAATGGTTAAGTGCTATAGGCCTTTATGTGGTAACTGTATGTGATAACTAAAAGGATATGATCACTGATCACTGAGATGAGTATTAACAGTATTTCTGTAATATTAATGTACTTTCACTTTCTCTGTAAAAAAAAAAAAGAGACTAACTTCGAAAGGCTATAATGTCTCAGCACTTCTGTGTGACAGACTGCTGTCTCATCATTTCCCTAAATTAAAATGTAAGTAGCTTCTGTGGTGTCACAGTCACAAGCTGTCATTGAACATATACTGGTCGCTGTAGTGAATTTTATTGTATGTTACAAAGATATTAACCTTTAATCTTTAACCTAATCTAATGGATTAGATTCAGTATGAGAACTAATATCAAGTTAACCTACTAGTCACGTTATTGTATTCATGAATGTTGATTAATGATGGTACTTTTAAATGGCCTTTAAACAGAAAGAATAGTATGAAGAAATAATAAACAGTTGGACCAAATGTCTGAATGCTTTATGGGAAATAAATGACTGTGTGTGTGTGTGTGTGTGTGTGTGTGTGTGTGTGTGTGGTGTGGTGTGGTGTGTGTGTGTGTTAGTTATATAAACAGAGAACAAGATATGACTGTACTGTCTCCTCAAATGTCCATTCAAAACAATAAACAGCAATGTAATCCATTCCACGGTTGAAGCAATTTTACCGGAAAAACTATGAAAAGTGAAATCAATTCATTCCGGAGCCTTAACTGTGCTTTGATGTGTCATGATACTTTGTTATTTCAGCCCAAACAACTTTTGTGTCTATTATACTAAATTAAAACTTGTCCCCTCTACGTCGAGCAGCTGCTGGAAGTGTTAGCCTCACTGACATCAGCTCAACGACAGCTCTGACAAAATCAACAGCTATAATCCCCGCCGAGCTGCAGGCCCACGGAGCATGCCAGAGATTAAAGGGTCCAGCTCACCATGTGTCTCAATTTCATTTTTACTATGCTGCCCTCAGTTATATTTTAATTTTAAACATTTTCAATCACAGAAGAACATAAAAGCTGCATCAAGGGTCTTTTGACCACATTTGATGCGATAGTTATTGCATAATGGAGCTTTTAATGCTCTCCGTGCAATCTGTGTTTCCTCTTTGACAAGTGAGGCCCTAATGGTTTTGATGTTGTGGAAATGCTGCGTTACATGATGGTCTTCATGATAAACTAAACTACAAACCAAACAGAAACATCGGTTTGGTTTTAGTTTAGTTTATTTGACAGTAGATCTCATCTTTTTCTTCAAGCGTAACTCGGCAAAGTCCAAGATATATTACCTCCGCCAAGGAGGTTATGTGTTTGGTTCGGTTTGTTGGTGTGTTTTTAATTAAAAGAAAACCACTGCCCAATGTTCATGAAACTTGGTGGAAAAGTGTAGCATGAGCCAAAGAAGAACCCAGTACATTTAGCAGCCGATTGACCTTGATGGAGGTCTGCACTCCGAGCATGGCCTTGTTTCCACGGTGGGCCTTGATATAGTATAATTACACTTTGTTACACAACAATAAAGAATCCCACAATAATAAAAACCTACACTGCTGCATGTTAACAAGCCGAATAAAGCAAAATAACATCAGAACATGGAACATGGTGTTTTGTCAAGAAACCACGTATTGTCAGTCTACAACTAACTGGATATCTGCCTCTATTTGACACCAATATTCCCCAGTTTTGTCTATAAAGATGTGACTCTCTTTCTCACAGCTATACTGGCAGAGTTGTAGGAAATGGTCTACACGCCCAGAGGCAAAACCCGGAGGTCAAAGTTCGAAGCCCAAACCCTACACTCGCTGAGGTCAAGGAGAGGTTGGAGCTCTTCAACCAGGTAGGAAGACCATTGCACAACATGAAGACATATCTCATCATTAAAGTTAAATATGTTGCATGTACTTTTGTACATATATACACATATGTATTAAATGTAAAGAATACAGACTTAAATCATCATGTCATACATGATCTGATACATGATTGTATTCACAAGCAAGGACAACAACAGTCAGTCAGGTTAATAAAACCCCAAGAGTCATTTGTATGAGAACAATTGTTTCCAGGATTAACATTGACACCAGGTCAAAAATGATTAGTCAACCAAAGTATTATGTAGTCAAAAACACTAAAGCATTAAATGATACGGCTTTTGTCTAATTTGTATGCCTCAAACAGTATATTTTACAGACAGAAGTGCTGAAATGGCATTGCCATTTTTCTCAAATCCAAAGACTTTGAGCGCAGAGGCAGATATCAAAGATAAATGAAGAGGATAGAGGGAGAAAGGGAATCGGTGCCAAAAAAAAGCGAATTATTGTGGAAAGAAAAAAGAAAAAGAAAGATGTGAGGCGGGAGCAAAAGGTCAGGAATGAGTGACAGATAGGCAGAGATGACACAAGCAGCTTCAAAGTGACACTGTTTGTCATGTAGATGGGGTTTAGGGCTGAAAAGGGCCAGGAAGAAAAGGGCCATTTCACACAATCCCTAGAGGCCATTAGAGGAGACAAACGGACCAGGATTCGGTTCCCCTGTCTGCCCTTTTGTTGCCCTGAAAATTGTCCACAGATAGGAAACTGGGCATCTCTCACTTTCTATCTCTTTATTCTTCTATCTTTCCACTGTTTTTACCCTATTTGTTTGCTAAAGTGTCGAATACACCCAGAAAACTTCACTGCCGCTTTTCTGTTTTGCTGACCTTCCACCTTATATCATGGCAATTCTTTATCATCGTGTGCACACATCCTCCTTCGTCCTCCTTCTGTCTACTCTCACATATATTTATTTCCCATCTTCGTTTTCGTGTGTCTTGTATGTCACATATATCTCCCAGCCAGCCGGTCCACCTGTCTGCGACTGTCAGCTCCAGATCCTTTCTGTCCGACCACAACATCCCATTGTGCACGGTGGCTGTCAAGTGCCCTGTTGTCATGGCAACTATGCAGAGATGAGCGGGTGTCCTGTTGACATTTGCAGGGTTGAAAGGCCTACCTTGATTCTAGACCAGGCAGCGGAGCTTGGCTGAGCTTTGTGTTTGTGCTAGATAAGAGCAGAGGATCACAGAGTGTTTAACTGCATAATGTGGCAGGCTTTCCGACGTGCATCCGGAGCAGTTAAACCAAGCCATGTCATGTGCGTGCTTACACCTACACCTACACACACACACACACACACACACACACACACACACCGTTTTACATAAAACACTTCAAAGCATCAGTCTTTGCATTACATAAAGTTTGTATTGGAGTAATGTCTACCTGAGATAATGTCTCTCTGTGTGTTATTTACATAGCCGGGCCATCTTGCGTGCCTCGCAGTGCATGTTAGTGCGAACTTGCCATACTGACTGGCTGGAGCACCAATCCTCTGCTTCCCTCTAAGATTAACACTGTTAGCCCTGTTAGCGCTGTTAGCTGCAATCCACTGGCTCAGTCAACGCCACATTAAGACCAGTGTGGAGGCAATAGATATGCTCTGTATTATGTATTGAGCACCTTTGACATCTAGTTAATTTCTGAATTTAAACATTTTAACTGTTGGCATTCACCTGTGACTATTAATCCTATCCAAAACGATTCACATAGATCAAAGTGGTTTTGGGCTTAACTGCCTCAGGTTTCTTCTCTAAACTACTTTTTAACTGACTGGTTGTTAAAATCCAAAGGTCATTATCTCTCTCTATTGCTGACTCTATCTTTCCTTCCTGGCCCGTAGTCAGATAATCAGTTATGTAATTGTAATTTTAAAATGATTAAAGTGGGTGGGAATCACAATATTGTTTAAAATGCCTTAATTCTAGCCGCAAGACAAATATCAGCATAATGATGTCAACTGTCTTGTGGTCTACTTTTTCGAGCAAACAAGGTCATCACTTGTCCCCGGTTTTCTTTATCCTTGCTACCAAGCCCTCAGCAGATGTTTGGAGACAGGACCATTATATAAGAATCTTCCAGGTGGGCGAGTCAGTTCACATAATAAGTTTCTATTCAGATTGATTTTGGCAAGCCCATCTGGTTCCCTCTCCAAAACACAAACTTTATTGCACACCCTTTGTGCTGTAAAGTTAATTGCAGTTTAATCAGAGGGGATCTGTTTACAGATCTAAAGCATTGTTGATCCATACAGTTTACATTTGATTGTGCAGACTCCCTCGGTTGGCACTGACTTAGCTCAGTGATTGTGGACATGAGCTGTATAATGGGTTAGTTATGTAAGCCTAAACAATATTGACAACTGAATGACAGTTAGTAATTAGTAATCACTCTGTGAATCCTGTGTGGATTCATGAGAGTAGCAGTTTTTGGCTGAGTAGACCAGAAATTATCCCTCATTGTTCCAATGCTGCACATCTGTTCTCTCGGATTCCTGAGAAGTGCATTGCACACAGTAGGCAGTTCAGGGGGCCTGGGAGTATGGCGCAATCCCAGCAAATATCCAAAGCCGGCCTGGCTCTGCCTGTTCGAATGCTTGAACTCTTAGCGGCCGTTAAGTTAACAGTAAAGGGCTCGGCATTAATCAGCAACACCTTAATATGTAACGGCAAGTTGGGAGAAAGAGACAGTAAAGTGTTGCCGATTATGTCTTGAAAAACATCCGATCTGTTTTGATTAAACAGTAGGACTATTACAAAGTACAAAATACCTGACTTTGGCTGTAAGAAAATGCTGAACAGAAAGAATGTTGTTATTGAGATATTTCCCATGGACTAATCAAAGTCTCAGCGGTTATTCATTTTGGTTCTTTGTGTGCGTTGCTGCACTTTTATCCTCACCAAAATCACTTTGAGTTTCAGATGTTCACAGCAGAGACATTTTTGAGAAGTTAGTCCTTTGAAGTAGTGAAGTAAATAAGGAAACACAAATGATCCATTTGAGGTTAAGATTTTAGCTTGGTGTCAGTGTTAGAAGTACAATTATGTGACTCTGTGTGTTTGTTCTTTCATCCTTGGAGCGAGTTTGGATCGTTATTTTCACTGAAAGTAAAATACATTTTAAAAAAAATACACTGGGTTGATTTTAATTGCATAACTATTATATTGTTTACTTGAAAGGTATTGCAGGTATTTCAATGAATCCTTAATCCCAGTTTTTTTAGGAATTTGAATAACCTCCATTTCAGGGATTAGTGGGTCTAAGTGTATATTTTTGCGTAGTGGAGAGTAGTTAGACCCAGAGCACTGTGACACTAAGAGGATTGGGAAACTGCTGCTGATGTATGACAAACCCCTCATCTACTCATGGGATTCTCCTCTTCAAGCACTCAGTGCTGCATAAAAAACAAACGTGTGCACGTTTGCATGCACTATATTGTTTGATTCACAGCTATCCACAGCATGCAGCAAGCAGGGTCGCAATGTGGAAGAAGAAGGAGGAATCCTACACAGTTGCACTTTTGGATCAACACATCACCGTGAAGAATCCAATACATAAAAGCCGGTATTAGCACACAAAAAAGCACACAGGACAAGCCTAATCTCTTGACCTCCTATAAAACGGTCCATTAAGTGAGTAGGCCCAAGTTATGTTCCTCCCCTGTGTATGTCCTCTGACTATCCTCTTTCTCGCTCTCTGTCTCTCTGCCTGTATATATTGCTAATGTGGACAATAAATGTTTCAAAGTGGATTTTTGATTCCCGGCCATCGGTCCAGCTGTTTTTGGGTGGGGATCTTTCTCACAATGGTCTATCTGTTTCCATGCGAGTACTCAGGCCAGATCATTTGTCAGTTTGTCAATTTGCACTTCGGTAAATGAAAAGTCGGTGGCAACAGGCAGTTCGGGAGAAGAAAAAAAAAACCTAGATGCTCATTCTCACGCTTTATTTTTGTCTTGATTTTTTTTCTCTGACTTGCACATTTGCACATACGCACAAACGCAGACAGCATCATAAGAAATGGTGAAAGCTGTGGTGGATGGAGAGTTGGAAAGACTGGATATAAATCCAGTCGAGCGAGGCCAGTTGTATGTGTGATTGATGAGATCGACTGCTGCCTTGCTGTCTGGTTTGGCCTGCGGCCCGACCAGGTTCCACATCAGAGATTACTCACTTGTGTTTAACACACTCAGCACATCCCCTCCGCGGATCCAGTCGATCCTCGCATCTATCAGCTATGCTGCAGCGACTCAGAATGAATGTGTGCTCTTGTTAGTGAGGACAGTTTGTGCATGCTCTTTAGAAGACCATAAGCATAAACAAAACACATGTTTTATGTTCACTCCTGTATAAGTATATCACGGGTATGAGAAACCAAACGTTGGTTTTGTGACTCCAACATGCCTTCACGGAATATGTCTCTTTTATGTTTGAGCAATGCCTGCGGCAGTCAGAAAGTGTTTGAGCTTTCAAGAGTTAGTGGAGTCCAGGGATGAAGAAAGAGCTCGGGCTGAGCTGGCAGCCCGTCACAGGGAGGGGACAGATTCTTTCCACTTGAAGAAGATGATGGAGCTGGCCTTCACAGGAGCTCTGCTGCTCTTTGCTGCTGCTGTGGCAACGATACAGCAACAAGTCTCCCTGCCCAGGGCTCTCTGTTAGCTTGGCAACCAGACTTCATGAACCCAGACTCTAACTTAAGCATAACATTACCATCATAATTAGATGCAAAGCTCATAAAGAATCCAGTGAACTGCGGCTGTTTTTCCACATTCGGTCATATTTACTCTCCCCACGGGTTTCAGTTCCATGCAGACAGTGATTCTTGTCATGTGGAGAAATTATGGGAGTCATTTCTATTACTGGCACAAAAACATGAAAATCCCCCTTTTCAATGTGATTTGATGTGCATTTGTTCAAGTTTTTAGTTTGAGCTGTATATCGGCACTGGTTTCCTGAAATTGACTGCCTTTTATTCTGAAACTCCCAGTTGGATTCAATTTGAATCAACTCAATTCAAAAAAAAATTGTCCTGTTCTAAATGGATGGATGGATGAATGAATCGACGGATCAATCTTTTTGTACTGCTTGGAAGTCTGAAAGGTGTTTGCTTCCAAGCAGCACAGCGGCAGCACAGCAGCAGGAGTCTTCACTCTCTGTTTTCCCCTCACATCTCACACAACAGAGTTGGGTAGCTGTTGGAACATGCCCTAAGAAAACTGCTGATGTCACTCAAACGGTCAAACATTTAAAACAACATCTCTCTAATTTTCTCAAAGTTCGTTCACACGTACATGCATTACACAAACGCTATCTGCCTCAGCCGGTGCCTGACAGGAGCAGGGTGTGGCCCAACGCCACAGCGTGTTGCTGGGATTGACTCATGGCGGTTACATGAGGTCATCTCAAATAAAGTGTCACTAACCGTTAGCAAGATAATCGACGTGCGCTAGCTTGCAGGGCAGGGGTGTGTGGCTTTGCCTTTGTTTGAAAACATTTTTCAGTATTACTCAGAGCTCGTGGGAGATGTCATCGTTTATTTTCAAAAGTACAAGCAGATTTTTTTAGATTTCATACTGATTTCATGAAGTACAATTACAATTTAGGTCATTGGCCCACGAGCAACGGAACTAGTTAAAAACCGTTGGAGAAAACACAACCATATGGCTACTTAAAACACATTTTGTTTTTGAGATTAAGAAGCAGAGTTTTATTGCATTCCTTGGTTCAAGACCAATCTTTGCAGCTTTGGTCCAGGAACACTTCTGCCTAAATACATAGTCATCCATTTTAAACAGTTTCTGTACTCCTTTAAATAATGTCCAACCTGCATTTTGCCATTGCAACCAAACTTATCATTACCATTCAGTAATTTTACCCCAAGATCTGGCAAATATTGATGTTACATGTGATTGATTTATATGAATTCTCAATGTTAAGATGGGTTCGGCTTGTGTGGCCTTGGCAGAGGTGCATGTGGTCATAAATTAAGTGTGTCTACACATTCCTTAATAGTTGGCATATGGTAATGAGCTGATATGTTGTCAAAATAGAATAACTGCATGTGAGCTGGTGGAGGCCAGTGATCTGTTGAGAATTGAACTTCATCTTTTCGTCGTCTACAGAGTAATATGGATTTCTCATCTCAAAGGCAACAAGGCAAAAGCTCTGTCAGCGGGTTTTTATTGGCTTCATCTTTGACCATGGGAAAGGACAACAGCAGAAAAGCACTTGGCTCACTTGTCCTTTGATTTTAAATTAACTTTTGAATCAGTTCCATTTTCCATGTTTTGGATGGGAATGCAGGTTTTTGCCAGTCCAGACTCTGAAACTACTATTAGTGTCGAGTCCTAAACTTGCTCAATCTTCCAGTCGAAATCTATGTAATTAAGAACTTTCTGGAAACTGGTTGGCCGTGACATCCACTATTAATCCACACAAACAATACATCATATCTGCTCCAGAATCAGCAGCTATGGATGGCTGAGCAGCACTGTTTATCTACAGCTACTTTTGTTTGCTGTCACTCGTATTAGAAGTCTACCTCTCTTTCTCTCCCTCTCTCTCTCTTTCCCTCTCTCTCTCTCCCTCCCTCCCTCCCCGTCACATTAATACTCTGTAAATATATGTATCCTGGCACACATAAATACATACAGTGCTCATACTCAGTCTCTCGGCTGATGTTTGCTTTTGCACAAAAACATTATGTACAGTATGTGAGAGAATGGAGATAATTTGAATCTAAAAGTAAGGACGACTTCCTTCAGCAGACTTTTAACCATTACCACCGTCACTTTTTCCTTCAGTCTCCTCCAGGCTTTCCTTCTCATCTCCTGTTCTCTGTCCACATGTGCAGTTTTACCACGACTGCCCTCAATGAGGTGATACTGTTACACACAAAGGTTATGACTTACGATCCCGTTTCACTAGTTTGACAGCAGTATCCCACATAATACACATGCACAGACGCGTGCACGGACAAACTTACGCAACGACTGCGACAGTTGCAGTATTCATATCCCATCCCTGGTGATCACATTTCACATTTTTACATTTCATAATCCACAGTAGCATCCTGGTTAAGCTGCACACACATCTACACACACACACACACACACACACACACACACACACACACACACACACACACACACACACACTCACAGCCTTGTCTTTCTTCCAAGCTCCTTCCGAAGGTGATTGGTTTCTCCTGGCAGTACTGATTTCAGTGTGACTGGGATGCACTCAAATACATGCAGGAATTCAGATGCTCTCAACCCTGCCCCATCATCCTATAACCGAAAAATGCTTTTGAAATGAAAGAGAGAGGAGAATGAGTTGGCAAGGCGAGAGAAGAACTAGAAAATATTTCATGAGTTGGGATTTTTTTCAAAGCCTTATGGGAATGACTGATTTGTCTTTGGATTTAGGGTAATATCAAAGCAAAGGCTGGCATCTTGCTTTTTCATCTCCTCCAAACTCAGCCCCCTTCACCTGTTTGTAAAACTACAAGCTCAGTCTTCCGGTCCGAGTTCAGTGTTACTCCTTTTTTATTTTCCCCTTCTCTACTTGTGTTTATCTGCCTTTTTTTCCTTCTTGTCTGTCTGTCTGTCTGTCCCTATCTGTTTGTTTAACCTGGCACGGGCAGTTGCAAACCTTAGTTAGATGTTAATCTGAAGTTGCAACACTCCTACACTCTCACATTCCCCTCATTTTTCTTGTTTTAGTTCTTGTATGGTTAGTGGATATGAAATGTCTGATTTCCGTGTCTGAACCACAGCACTAAAGCCTCATGGCCTCACTTTAATCCTGCCAATTATATTTTTTCAGGAAGAAATGTAGTATATCATGCAATCAACTCCCTTACACTGTACATGTAACAGCAGAAACCGGTCCTATGGGATGATGAAGACGTTGAATAAACAGGTAAATTACAGTTCACGAGCCTGCCTATGGACGTCATATTTTAAAGCACATATTTAAGTTTTCTACAAAGTAATGAAATAACTAGTGTACATTTCAATTCACCTGTAAAGGGGAAAAACACCTACATTAAGAATTGCAACATGCTATATCCATTACTGAACAAAGTTCAATATATTTTTGTCAACATGAGCCACTGTCTTAACAGAGAAGTCAGTCTCAGTTGTGATGTGATCAAGTATCGAGTCTGGAGCTGCGTCATAGACTGGGGTTGTGTCCAAAAAATCCAATAGTAACATGCTATTTAATACGCAATATCAATATGTGAGATGTCATAAACCTTAGTATGACACATATAGAACACGATTTGCATACTAAATCTGTTGAAATATTCCAGTATGCATCCACTGGACACAATGCCAACAATATAATATCCAACAATGCATTGCTGGCTCTTTGATAACTTTCACAACAAACAATGGCGGAGAGATTGTAATGTCAAAAACAATTAAATTTAAGTGTAAGTATGAGATTACACTTTAATAGGCGTCATGTATTTTTACATCAGTTCAGCTCACAAGTCATGTCCTGGTCCCCATAGTTACGCGATCCAACCGGCAAGGAGGCTCTCAGGAAGTGGTGTCGCGAGTATAGTATAGTTTGTTTAAAAAGATACAAACTATTGTTCATTCACTCAAAACTATGTTGAAGACAGTATTCATGTTGAATATAGTGCGTAGTGCAGTGAATGAAAGGGAGACGGAGTTTGTTTTCTTTTCTCATACCAAATGAGCTTTATTCTATTGTAGTGGTGAAACACAAGATGTACCCCTATACTCAGAACAGCTCGCAGTGTCATCTCTCCCAATTCACTGTCTATGGAGCAGTTCCACACTTGATGACGTCACACATTTGAGTCGAAGCACCCAAGTTTTGGGGACTTGGGAGAGAGTTGTTCACATTTGCAACTATGTTGGACTGTCACTGTCTTAGAATTGCATGGACGTAGTTCCCCTTTAAGAGCTGACGTGATTATTTTATTGTGAAGCATGTTCTCTCTATAAATAGTTGGTTCTGAAACAGCACAGCTCTATCGAATGCACCAGCGTGGTGAGAGCGAGCATTGTTGTGCAAGTCAGACTGAGAGAAGGCAGAGCCATGTGAGAACGAAGACTTCTGTCCCTGGGAGGTTAAAAAGATACAAGTCTGCTTCTATTGAAATAGTCTTCACATTTAGCTGACATACATTACATTTTGTGTTTGAAAATAACTTGCACAGCTGAGCATGTAATGTATAACCTGCTTCGATTCAAAAGAAGATTTAGAAAACTGGGGGAGAAAAAAAGCCAATTAAAGAAACACAGTCAAGGCACTCATTGAAACCCAGAGCTGGTCCTCAGTGCAGCAGCAGTCAATCAAAAAGCAGGTGGGAGAGAGAATATTAACTGCACATTATGCATTCAACGCTGTTTAAGAACTCATATTGGAATGTCTATATAATAATATATATATGTAGCCTCTCTCTTCCTTTAGCTTGGAGACAAATTAGTTGTGCTTCTTCACTATGCTTTGGGAATACCACAGTTAAGTTTCCTGTGTGTTACTTTTTAAAAAGAAATTTGAACAGAAAGAAATAACAAAAAAAAACACTGGCAGTTTCACAGTCAAAACAAACTGCATTGGACCGCAGCCATACAACAATTCTACCACGACCCGAGTGTGGTTTCCACAGCGACGACGCCTTAATTGATTCCTTTCTTTAATTACCATACTTTAAGGACAGCTGGGGCAAGCAGCATTGTGTTAAACGTCCCCTCGACGGCACAGTTATTAGCTCGATACCCAAGTGGTTATCTGGTTGGTGTTAGTACACACACTGTGCTGTTCAGCAGAGCATTTCCTCCGAAACTCATTGCATATATTTAGTTGCTTTACATAATAAAAAAGGATAATAGGTTTATCGTGGTTGCTGTCCAGAACCGAGGAAGATGTTTTCTCTCTTTTTCTGTCTTTATCTTCCATTATTACTCCCTTGCAGGCACGCTAAAATATTTGGATGGATGCAGTGGATAGATACTTACATTTTAGATCACTGTTTTTGCACATTAATCATTGTGATGTTTTAATAAAATTTGCAAAGCGAGGCTTTTTAGTGTGTCTCCAAATCTGTCCCTAAAGCAAGGTTTTATCCTTCTTCTAACACTGATCACATTGCAGCCTCAAAACAGGCAGAGTAAGTGCAGGAAACACACAGAGCCTGTCAACAGGTTCTAATATGAGTCAATCCATAACTAAATGTGCTACTGTAACCAGCATGTCATATTGTTCTCATTTATTCTTAGTAATCCTCTAGTACTTAACTGTCCATCTATGACAACTGAGCTCTCCAGCAATTGGCAATGGCTTTCTTTTCTCTTTTTGCGGTGAGCATAAGTAATATGTTTCCGCTGCTTCCATTAAACGGCCCTCTCCAGTTTCATGAAGCCGGGCCTTGTGTTATGGTTGTACGAGACTCATTTCACTGTAGCACTCGTTTCACTCACTTAGGACAGAGAGAGAGGGGGCGCTTTCACATTAAGTAAAACTGGAATGCGCGACTTATGTAGTAATGTATTACAATATCAAAAGTACCCATTTTGTGTCTCCTCTTCTACTCGCTCACTTGCAGATTATGGTTATCACTGCTCTGGTAAGCATGACAGAAAGAATACACATATTCATAAGTACTTTTCTGATGACTTTGACACCAGTTGAACTGTCACAGAATTACCACTGGCAGTCATACATCAACACTGTCCAAGTTTTGTGGGATCCTCATTTTTTCTATTTGTCAGTTTCTACTTTGTCATATTCTTTCAAGTATTCTCTCCACTGCTAGGAAGTTCTGGAGTGAAATATCTCATCAACGACTGAATGGCCATGATATTTTGTACGAATATTCTTGGTTCTCAGAGGATCAATCTTGGTGACTTTGGTCCACCAAGTGGTTGATATTTTTGGGTTTGTTGGAAATGTCATGACACATATTGAATGGATTGCTATGACATATAGGCACAGATATGTGTGGTCCCCAGACGATGTATCCTAACTATGGTGCTCCCCTCACTTTTCATTTTGCACAAGCCAAAAGTCGTAATTTGTCCAGAACCTTTGTTTATGCAGGCATCACAATGTCTGCATGCTGATGTTAACATTTAATTCAAAGGAAAGCATGAACTTGTTTAAGGATTGTAACTTACAGTGATTTGTGCAATGTCAGTTTACATTTATAGATCATTAAATGTTTATTTTGGGGTGTTGAAGGCTCAGATGACAACTGGTTAAATGTCACCTTTTGCTGTCAGGTGTGTTGAGTGATAGGTAAAGTCAGATGTCAATGGAAAGGATATTAGTCATCCCATGACACCCCAAACCCCACCCCCATTCCTCCCACCCACCTCTCAACATGTCTTTAGTGGTTGTTGCCTCCATATGAAGGTTAGCTGTACCAGCATTGATCTTGTCAGCTTCATCAGGAATGTTTAATAGTGTGTGTGTGTGTGTGTGTGTGTGTGTGTGTGTGTGTGTGTGTGTGTGTGTGTGTGTGTGTGTGTGTGTGTGTGCATGCGTGCATGTGTGCGCGTATGTGTGAGTACAACCTGAAGCATGGACAAAATGAGCAAACTGTGTTGGTCTCTGTAGTTCCACATATTCAACAAATCTGGAATTCAGACCACTTTCTTACCCTCATACTCCAAAGGATCATTTGTTGTTGAGTGACGAGAGCTTCTTGTCAGACATAGTGTGATGGAACAAAGACCACCTTGACAGCAGTAAGGACCAGCAGGTGGTCCAATTAGTTGGCCCCATGCTGAGAGGGGCGAACATCATAAGGAGTGGTGCTTCACACTGCAGGCTGAGAAAATCTTCATGCAGAACGACGTTAGAGTACATTGTGATATGGTTTCTATAGGTCCATGTGTTGATTACAGTTAAATGCACGAGCAAAGGGAAAAGACATTCTCACAATTCCCATACAAATGAACCATACACCGAAAAGATGACCGGTGTTACAATATTGTGTCATTTATTTGTTTTCCCGTAAACGTCGACAAGTAAAGTATAAAAACTCTTTAATCAGTGCTCCTCTTAAAATGTGCTTGTAATTAAATGCAACGCGTCAACTCACAACCCAGAGCCCTCCCTGTGCACCGCTCCACACTGCTCTTCTGTTCCTCCCAGATGCTTTGGAGCATCTGCTGTGCCCTTGCTGACATTTACAGGGATTGATATGTCGAGCAGGACACACATACAGACAGAGCCATGATGTTCCACTGAGAAACACGCGACCGCTTACTGGTTGCGAGATCTATAATGTGCTCTGCAAATGTTTTTCACGTTTGCAGTTTAGCTGTCTGTGTGACCGACACAAGACAGTGTTGTAAACATAGCAAAATTGACATTCCACATAAACCAGTGTGTGATAAACCTCCCATTGCTGTGTTTGTGGTTCAGGATACCCAGGAGAGGTTTCCAAAACTGGGCCAGATGGAGGCCTGGGATGAGCTGGGCAGTGGGGAAACAGAGGAGGGCAGCACCACAGACTGTGATGATGAAGATGGATGTCAAGCCTCAGGAGACGGTCAGGACCAGAGCTGTAAGTAACACATGCCCACGTCTACATGCACAAACACTCACATATTCCTCTATTCATTTTGTGAAATGCGTTTCCTTCACTTGGCTCATAACAACCCTACTCTTTGTATCACCCACGTTCCACATGACGTCAAAACCAATCTTTGTGGAGATGTATCATCTCTCTCTTATTATTTTAATTGTGTTCTACTTTCAGTAACCACACTTTATGCGCTGTATCACCAAGGACAGATCTGTCTCTCACTCTCTTTTCTTTATCTCAGTGAGCATTGAATTGTTTTCCACAAAGTCACTTATTCATGCACCTCCTACATGGCAAGAGAAGTGTACTTTGAAACCCATTTTCCAAGCCAACGTCGCCTACTGTATCCCCTTAGGGCTGCAGTAAAGGTTGTGGCACATGAGGTTCCTCAGATCCTGAGGAACAACAAGCCAGTTTAGTTCAGTGGGCACACACACACACACACACACACACACACACACACACACACACACACACGCGCAGTAGTGAGGAGGTGTTGGGGCTTGCGTCGGCTTTTCATGGAAATTATTTGATCTCCTGCAGAAGCTTCTTGTTAATTATCCCTAATTATCATGTTGCTTTTTTTACACTTACACAGTAAAACAAAGTTGTTGACTGTGAAGTACTTTTCTTACTAGCATGGAGAGATTAGAGAGGAACGTGGAGGAGCAAATATGGACTCATACATATGCTATAGCAGCAGGTGCCCAGTTCACGATGCGAGTTACAAGATGTGTCCATGTCCAAACAAGCAGACAGGCAATCACAATAAAGACTGGCCCGGTGTTACGATCCTACATGGAGTAAATTGAGCCTCTTTGGCTTCCCCAATTCCTCTACAAAACTGCAGAAATGCAAGATGCTGATTCAGCAGTCTCTCCACAAGTAACATGTACCTTGTTCATTTCACGTGTAACATGCTAAATATCAAATCAGCATTGTACTTATGTAAAATGCATTATGCCTGATGCAGTTTTAATGGACTACTTGCATCGGATTTAGTACTGCAAGTAAATTATAAACAGCTAAAATCTTAATATAAGGTATTAGCCACTGCAATGTACGAGGGAGAAAAAAATTATACTCACAAGGCATCAGGGCTCTAAATCAGCATATCTTAAAACTACAGGTCTAGTTTTACCAAAGGGTAGCGAGAAGGCTATCCACACCACAATGTAGCTGATACACCGATCAATAGCCATTACGTTCCTTGTTCCACACAGCTCTGAACAGGTCCTTTCTGCCCTGCTCCTTGTTGTGATGTGGATAAAACCTAGCAGCCTTTCTTAGAGTTCTGACAGCAGCAGCAGTATCCCAACAGCAGGGGATAATCAATCAAAACCACTGTCTGAGATTTACAGAACAAAACTCATTAGTCTGTGCTCAAAGTATAAATCCATATCCTGGTGAGCCCTGCTGCCTGTACAGCTGTCCTTTAGCCTCCAAAAGAATATTGTTCATCCAGTAACAAATTCATGCTTCTTGGAAAGGTGTGATTGGCCTATTGGGATCTATAAAGACGAATTACTGCATTGGCCTTAGTATGAGACAACACTGACTATTGACAGTCATTCACTTCTCTCAAGACTGATGCCGAGAGCTGGGCAACACTTGTCCTGTGCTGCTAGGTTCACTCTTGGCATGTAATTCATTTACACCAGCCAGGCCTGGCTTTTTTAACTCGGCTGTGGCAATTTTCAATGCTTTCTTGTAGATAATGGAAATAAGCATTCTATAATTTATTTGTTCAGTCACATGCTATAGTCACACAGTCCCTTGTTTTCCAGATTTACATTATATTAAAGGGGAAGTCATCTTAAAAAAATAAAAAAATAATAAATCTCTCATTCTCTTATCACTTCAGAAATATTAGTTAAACTGTTATGGATTATCCAAACATCACATTGGCGATTGTAAATTGGAATTATTTAGTTGAATGAGGCTGAAATGAGCTATTGGAGCAAGAGGCATATTTTACCTCCCATCTGTCTGTGCACTTGTTTGCTTCTGTTCAGCTGTGGCATAGCTCCCAAAGCCCATGTTAAAAGGGGGCATGACCACCCACTGTTGCGCTTAGAGAGACTTCATTACAGAGCTAATGAACAGCGCTAATCAGCAGAGAACAGACTCTCTGTCTCTATCATCACTCAGATGTGATGGAACTTCTGCAAGTCTTACTCAGGAGATGGGATCCATGCGTACAGCCTTCTGCAAACTGAAAGCATGTTTAAGAATGCAGATGCTGATGTTTCTACATACATACAGTTCAGTGGCGGGCCGTGCGTTTTCGACCTAGGCCTTCAGTGCCATACAGTCCACATCAGGGGCGGGTCAGACCGACCCACTCAATACGGCACGCTGCCCAATACACGACGAGTTCATACAGACTGTCATGTGTGGACAGCAGACGCTCACTTTGCTATACGGACATTTTGTTGCACTATTACGGGCATGGAGGGAGGTCACGCGGGGTGTGTGGACTGACCTGTGGAGCTATTTTAACCACTTTGACGAGAGAAAAAAAAGCGCTTTATTGACGGTTACTTAAATTGTAGCAATTTAAATGAAGTTAAACAACCATGTGGTTGCGGAGATAATTAAGGTGCCGTTTTTAACAACGTTTTTTTAAAAACGTTTTTTCGAAAACGAGGCGCTGGGGCCTTTGTGCGCAAACAGCGGAAACTCCGTGGAGCTAGCCTCCAGCCTCGAAAAATAATTATAATAAATGTAGTGTATTTGTGAAAAACAATTACATTATAAAATAGCTATAACTTTGTGATTCTGTTTAGGCCAGCAGAGAAGGCTTAGCAGCCCCTGACGGCCCACCACTGATACAGTTAGTTCCTAAGTAGGCAACCAAATGAAAAATGAGCACAGTGTTACTATTTGTTGATAACCGGCTACATAAAGGATCCCAAAAGAGTTGTAAAAGTCACATTCTTTTCCAAATACTCCAATTAGCTCTCCACTTCTAAAAGAAAGTACAGTCTGATTGCATGATGTCATGCCTGTTTGATCGTGGTTCAAATCCCACTCATCTTGCCTGAAGACATCCTAGTGTTCTTTGTGTACTAAATAAACAAGGCCTAGTGATGTATGAACTGCCATGACCACATCCATGAACAGGAGAATAAATCAGTAAATCTTTAATGAACCATATCATTTCTCTTCCCCTGCAGCAATGAGAGCCTCTTCTGTGGTGCATTTTGTGGCGTGACTATGGCTTATTAACTCTATTAGCCCGGGAACACTTAAGGCTGCTCCTTCCAAAGGAGCTATTCATTTGTAACTATAGCTCATTAACGTATTAATCTCTAAAAGACCCACAGTGGCACTTTAGACCACTATCTCTCCATTAGGAAGAGACTCCAAATGTCTGTGCATCAAAAGGTAGGTAAGTACTTTATTTGTCTGTCTGCTTCCGTGAGCCCAGCAGCCGTATCTGAGTGTCTGGCAGAGTAGGCGCATGTCTTTTCTGTCCTGGCCTTTTGTGCAGATCTGGGAAAACAGAGAAGAGATATTATTTTGATCTTTTACGGATTTTTGTGAAACTTTTAGGATCAGGAAATAGTTTAGAATGGAACATGGGAGATTAAAAAGCATATTCCCACTGCTAAACCTGTTGTATTGGACTGCAGTATAGGTGTTGTTAGTGCTGTTGTAGGGGAGTCATAAACACAAACATGTAAACCATATCAGAGGAGGGAGAGAAGTAAATGCATGGGTAAACACTTCCTGTGATTGAGCCGGAGGGATGCGCTGCGAAAAAGTGTGAATCGCACAGCCATGAAGGTACAATTCTCTTTTGGTAACAAACACCATCTGTCAGGCACACTTGTGAGCTCATCAAGAAAGTGAAGACACCTCCGGCATTGCTCACACACTCTGCACTCCAGTGGCTAAAGCTCTCTATTAGCTTGAAGCCACTGGCGATGATTGTCGTTTTTTGCCATGCTGTCAAAGAACATAATCGTCTAGATATGACAAGATGGAAAGATGTACCAGTCAATCAGTGTTCTTCTGTTATTCCTGAGCAGAAGGACAAATATATTAACTTTTCTTGTCTCTCCTTGCATACCCCAAGGAAACAGCTGGCTCCAAGTGTGTGTGTGTGTGTGTGTGTGTGTGTGTGTGTGTGTGTGTGTGTGTGTGTGTGTGTGTGTGTGTCTAAATCTGAACCCCAAGGGAAAGTAAACTCTGAACACTATTTTAAATTCACAGCTGCTAGTTTAGTGGAATTTTTTTATAAGAAAATGGAGTGTAATGCAAGTTGTGAATTCTTCCTCTACATACTATAGGCACACACACACACACACACACACACACACACACACACACACACACACACACACACACACACACACACAGAGAGAGAGAGACATTCAAAGACATTTAAAGAGGTGGGTTTGTATGGCATGAGAAGACTCCAATCAGCAGATTTTGAATTTAAGGCTGAAGGGCACCGGTGCAAAATTTGTTCTCCCCATCTATCAATGTCCAGTGTAATATGCAGTATATATTCACTATGAACACTTGTATAACAAACTTCTGTATTCCTTTGCACCACTTAGCAGTTCAAAAGACTGCATAGTCGTGTAAAGATAATGACCTTGAACCTGACCTTGGTACAGTGATTCAACTTTGACACATATGCATCATGATGCTCACGGCTTGCTGGTGTTTTTGCACCTGCATACGAAGGCATGGAGAGAACTTCTCCCCAAAGCCGAAAAAGACCATAAAGGTGTGTGGCAGCTGTTCACCCTGGCAGGGGAAGAACATTCCTGAAATGAACGGCTGCTTTTTCATGATATGGCCAACCTACACCAGTGTTAGCAGGATTACACTGGATCGACCCCAAGCCCACTGCAGCTTGCTGTGGCCCTGGACGTGGCACACACCTGCCTTTCACATTAGAAAATGTGCATGCTGGCGAGATGAGTGGAGCTTTAGGGTGATGTGCAGCAAATTGGGGTCTGAGAGAGGACAGAAGGTCAGAAGTAGAGGTGAAAGAAAACGTTTGAGACAGTTGCAACAATGGAGGGGTAATACCAGAGAGCATTATGATGTGATTCTACAGTACAAGATGGAACAGAGGCAGGGACGTCTAATATGAGAATACAATGTTCAGGGCTCCGGTTCAGAGAGGACGATTGCAACATACAAACCAATGATTCAATCTACCGTGAGAGACAGGAGTTAAGCTGATGGGTGGGGGATTTGGTACTTGTGTACCCTGCCAGGTTGGGTAGAACCAATCCCAACCCCTTGATCTTCCAATACTAGGTCCTGGACTGAGCCGGGTCCCCTTGGGACTGGCGTGCATAGAGGCCGGCTGGCCAGCAGATGTATTGGCTTTGTCCCGGCGCGGATATTACCAGTAGGACTGCCATTTCCCTTAGCCTTTCATCTGGAGCTCAAGGAGCTGAGAGAGAGCTCCGGAGGGCAGCATAGGGTTGGAGAAGAAGGAACAAGAGGATCAGAGACAGCTTTGCTGGACAGGAAGACGGTCTGGTTTGTGGAGGAATGTGGGAGGAGTGAATCACATTTTCACTCAGATATGCAGAGTCATCTATTTTTTCTATGTGACGTTGTGATATTGCGTAATTTTAAACACGTCTCTTGACAGAATCTGTGAATGATTTTGAGAAATTTCATTATCATGAAATGAATATGGGGAAAGACATTCTCCAAACAGAACTGATACAGGGATAATCCTCGAGACTAATATGTGCCCAAACCCATTTGTTAGCACTTAAACTACGCAACAGATTTTCTATTTTATTATAATCACTGTATAACCCATTTTTATTGTATATTTTCACATTTGTGATCAACTGTATCCCATCCCGTTTTATACCATCTTCCACCTTTCTTTTCAGTGATCTACTTTTTCTTCCTTACTTGGCATTTTCTGCCCTGTGGTTTTTATGGCACTTTGAGAGCATATTAGCTTGAAGGGCTCCCTCGGCACGTGGTCATCAGAGGAGAGTGGTTCTCATTAGCCAGCGTCATCATTTCCTTTCCAAGCAGTATCAGTGAGGCCTTTATGATTGAACCTCTCCAGCACACCTTTGGGGCGTTTTCGAAACACTAAGGATCTCTGGTGTGGCAACAGGTTATAAACTAAAGGAAGTGGTGGGAGTTACTACCTCGAAAGTTAGTGAAAAGGAATTTTGTACGGTTGCTATGAAGTTTACCAGCAAAGGAACAAGGAATGCTAGCAACTCAGTGCTCTGACACCGTATAGCCACATAAAAGCCTTAACTACAGTAGCGCAGAAGTAGCTGTTATTCACTAATATAACAAGAAATCCTGAAAACATGTGGAGATTTCCAAGTAGTAAGTGCCATTTTAAAGATGGTGTCCAGACTCATAAAGTGTTCCTTATTGAAAGCTGCAAATTCAATAGCTATGACTTGTATTTTATTGTGTGCAAAACACTCTTGCACACCCCCCTTCCACCATGGGGCCCCAGTCAGGCTTTGACTTAACCTTTGGGTTGTCATTGGGACCAATTTAATCAGTAGTGAATAGATTTTGGAAATAGTTTGTTGCTTGCTACACACACTAACGGGCAGACCTACAGCTGAGCGACTGGCCCTTGTTTATTTGAGCTTAATTAATGCCCATATCTGGGCTTCTCTGCTTGGGGTTGGGATGGGGAATGGGTGGGAGAATGGGGGAGGGAGCTGAGCTTCGTGAGTGACCCACTTGACTTTCTTGATTCGTCTGGAGCCCGGCCCCGACTATAGCACAGAAACTGGCATTCCTTCTGTAACTCAGCACTGAGCAAATAAAGGCAGACATTCCACTGATATTGAAAAATACAGTAGAAGGATAAGCAGGGATGAGTCTGATCCTCTTTGTCTCAGCTCAGCTTGGTATGCAGGGATAAATACAGACTAGGAGAGAAAGCATGGAAGGACTTGGAGAGGGATTTTCCCAGACAGGTACTTCTATCTCAAACTGAAAAGATGCAAAAAAGAAAAAAAAAAGATGCAATAGCAAAACCACGATCAGAGTATCTGTTTCAGATAGCAGACGTGCATTAGCATTGCACGAATGGTCAGATAATGTAGGTTGGAAGCAAGGAGCCAATTTTTGCATTGACTGCAGTGTGAGTCTGTGTGCGGCCGTATATATATGTGTATGCATCAAAGCGGTGTGCATGCAGGACAAGTCACTTCATTAAAGTGCCTGTCCTATTGACCAGTGTTGAGAGACAAATCCCCTATCCCTTATCCATAATTGATGTGGCAATTAGAGCTGAACCTGGGACAGACTGTCAGGCCGGAGGACTGGAAGGGGGCTGACCTTTCACTGCTTCAGCTGATTACAGATCAGACGGGAAGGGCTACTGACAGAAGACTTAGACACTTATGCATCTGAGTAACTCGATTCTAAAACTGCAGTCAGTTACGCAACCATGAGTTTACATCAAAGTATTTGACTCGCCCCCTCAAAATCAAACATTTATAACATCACAACTTCTTTTTTTTCTATCCCACACAGATTTCTGACTTTGAAGTTGAAAAGGCAAGTATCACTTAGATTAGTTTAATACCGCGCAGGCTAGTCACGTGAAGCAACACAAGACTGCATTCCATTCTCTGCATTTTACTTTTGTGTGGGCACTGCTGCTGCTCGACGGTGTCACTGAGCAGGCATCCAAAAGACGGTTTACGTACACTCAAGCCTCTTTTTCGTACTTCCGCCCTGACAGCCTTAAGTGTCACTTGAACATCAACAGCAAGCTCTGAAGGGTTGAGTGTGTCAGTGGCTTCAATTGGCTCAAGGAAAGACTGCACACAATATCGTAGGGAGAAACTGTGAAAGCATCCAACTTGAGACTTATGTATGCACTGCTTGGCTGATTCCAGTGGGCAGGGTAGGGATCCATATGTAAAATGTTTTGTCAGGAGACACACACGGTGACAGCGTGACTGCTACCTGATGTGCACGTCCTGTTGACTATAATGGATAGCTATGACGTGGGGGCGTGCCATGCATGTGCGCGAAAGAGCAAAAGAATATGAATGTGAGTTTACCTCTGCGCCTTTCACACTTCTCTGTCTGCAAGGACGACCCGACAACTGCCAATGCGAAGAAGCATCTGGTGTTTGAGTGCACGCAGGTGGAGTGTTAGGGGTGTGTTTGTGTGTGACTGAACACTTATATCATCCAAAATGTGGTGTGTGCGCGCATCTGTGTGTCAGACTGCGGGGTTGTACTGGGCCTTTAACTTGCTCTCTTGCATCGAGGCTGCTTTCTCCTCAGGATTCCCCTCCATCTTGAGACTCTGTCACATTGACTGGTGGAGGTCACTGTCCTCCCAGGGCCCCTTTCGCCTATTTGTTTCTGTGTGTATGTGTTTGTGTGTGTCTATAGGGGAGTAAATCTTAATCTTGCCAAGGAGCTTAATAGTCTAGCACAGCCAAGAAACACACTGGGCAGATTCCATTGCACTTATCCCTGCTCTGGAGTTGCCATGCTGCTATGCCCGTTGCTAGGTTAGCTGCAGGCTAATGTGTACCCCACCGGTGCCCCTGTATTTTTCCCCTTTAACCCATTGTGGCCTGCCAGGCACCCTGTACCAAGCCCCATATAGGTTGCCTGTGAACCGGAGGGACAGTTCCCAGACAAATGAATGTGTGTGTGTGTGTGTGTGTGTGTGTGTGTGTGTGTGTGTGTGTGTGTGTGTGTGTGTGTGTGTGTGTGTGTGTGTGTGTGTGTGTGTTTCTTAGAAAAGGGAATAGGGAGATTAGTTTGACGGGGCGAGGAGCCCCTGTCTTACATGACACCACATAGAGAGTGAGTCGTGGACAAAAACAGCACAGAGATGGATGGCTATGAACTGTGTGAATGCATCCTTCCCTTCTCTCCATCCTCCAACCTTACCCCTCTTTGTAAGAAAGTGTGTGTGAACGGAGATAAGAAAATGTTAAGAGTGTTGAAGGTGAATGTCTGTGAGTGTGTGGGAAAGAGTGAAAGAGTAACCTTAAACCTTGTTTTTAAAGAAGTGACCCAGAGAGTTTTAGCATTCTCAAGCTGTACCAAACAATGTCTGGACACCCATGATCCATGGCCTCCAAGATCAAGAGCAGCATTGGCCTTTTATTGGTGTCCAAAGGTCTGATTAGAGGCTGACTGATAACTCTGTGTCCTTGTAATGCTGGCTTTACCAAAGAATAAGAAAGGACTTGTGCATGGGACATGTATTCAAGTCTTGTGTTGTGGGAAAATGATGATAGTGCTCAACCACCAAGGAGTAAGAATGGCCACTGCATGGATCGTTTAAGTCCCCTATGTATCAGTATTGTATAACCCATTACAGCCCAAATAAGGGCCATCAACACAGCTTATCTACACTAAGTATATGACATTATGAGGGTGAAATCTACGATCCTACAATTTTAGAATGTCTTTGAAATATGAGCTTATTATAAAAGATAGTATAGGAACATTGCCCCATCTCTCTCTCTCTCTCTCTCTCTCTCTCTCTCTCTCTCTCTCTCTCACTCTCTCTCTCACTCTCACTCTCACTCTCACTCTCTCTCTCTGGAAACAAAGTGCCTCTCTCAAAGGGATGGATGACAGGTAGCAAACATCTGGCAAAGGTTACACATCAGGTTCGATTAGAGGAGAATACTCTGTTCCTGTTAATGACGGAGGCTAATGGTACACATCTTTTCTACTGACTTCACTGCATTTGAAAAACGGTGAGCTGGCTCCAACGCTTCACAGACATATTGGCTATTGCATAAAGATCTTGTTTTACAGCAAATAGGGATTGATCTAGCGGATCAACAGTGTCATTATTCAGCCGCTTGGCAGAGCTGTCCCAGGAGAGTAACAGCTGCTCGTGCACACAAGTCTTGAACTTATGCTGGAAAACAAGCACACAGTGTGGAGAGAGGCGACTCGCCGATCTCAGAACAGTCTCACTACTAATTTCAAACAGCACGTCCGTCAGCAAATATGCAAGCACCATGGGCATGCGTAAATGTTTTTACGGCTGTGTGCATGCTCACATTTATGTGTCTGCCTGTGTGAGTGAAAAAAAAAAAAATGTCAAAGGTCATCTCTCTTAATGAAACATTGCTGTGAGGCAAATCCAGTGGCCTTGTCAAAACGCAGGCCCCTGAGCTGCTTTACAACCCCGTCTCCCTCCCCCGCATCCGTCTCCCATCAACCGCTTAGCAGGGAGAAGACCCTGAAGGTCAAGGCAGGGAGGGAGGAAGATGGTGAGAATGAGAGTGTGGAGGAAGTTACTGACCTACACCACACTCCCTCGATGTGCCATAAATCAAACCTCCACCTTCTGACCGTCTCTATAATTATACGCAGCAGGCAGAAGAGTGAAAACTGCCACCGGTGCTTTCGAGCATATGATAAACAGGTCTTCCATTCACCGATGTAACTTCTGTGTGTGGTCAAGTTACGCTGGACAGCAGTCGGTTTCAGTGTAATTAAACTGAGTCGCTACATCACAATTCTTGATTCAGTGAAATAGAAAATCATGAAGACAATTTAATTGAGTAGAGCACCTATGTATGTTTGTAATGACTGTAAATCAGTGTTGACACTGGAAAAGTTGCCTCGTCATCTTGACAGCATACAGTGTGGCAACTCGCTAAGCCCCAGTATACAGTAGCACCATTCCTCGCTGGATTACAGCTCTGCAGCCAGTGCCCATGCAAGCTTGCACAACACACAAAACCACACAACACAAATGGACCATAGTTTCCAGGGTTAACTCGGCTGACGTATCCCATAATAAACCCTTTGACCCAGCTGCCCCTGTACTGCTCCTCCCAATGAGTGTATGAGTATGCTTTTGTGCGTGCATGTATGTTGTGTGCATTTGTGTTGCATGCATATATTATTGTCCACAGTATATATGACATGTTTAGGAAAAGAGAGATTAAGTCCTATCAGTTGAAGACGGAGGGAGGATTGTTTGTGTCTTCCCTTTGCATCGGTTTAATCCGTGTGGCAGCAGTGTGCTGGCTAACCAAAAGAACCACGGAGGAAGAGGAGGAAGAAGAAGAGGAGGAGGAGGAGGAAGAGGAAGAGGAAGAGGAGGAGGAGGAAGAAGAGGAAGAAGAGGAAGAGGAGGAAGAAGAGGAAGAAGGAGAGGAAGGAGAGAGAGAACATGAGAGAACAAAAACATGATGGCCAACACGTTTTTGATTCCTCCCCCTCACCTTCCAACCCTTATTCCTTCCTCCCTTCCTCTCTCGCTCACCTTCCAACCCTTATTCCTTACTCCCTTCCTCTCTCACTCCCCTCCCGTCCCTTCTCTTGGCCAAAGCCTGAGGTCCACCTCTTCTTCAGTGCTGTGGACGGGCTTGTTTAGAAGCAGCTGTTGTTGCTCCTTGGCCAATGGGAAATGGAGGCTCCACCAAACACACAATCTGCCCATATGGAGCGGCATTAGTGGCAAAGGATACTCAGCACCATTTCTCACACTCACAGCCAACACAGAGGTCAACAAGGTGTCAGAAGACAGAACATCCCTCTCAAGCTACAGACCGGGGTTGAGCTGTGTTGCTCCCCTGTACTCTACGTGTAGTTACTGCAGTCTATATCAGATTGGATGTTCAGACAAAGTGACATGATCCCCCCATCCTCTTCCTCTCCATGACCCTGTTTTCACTGCAGCCTTTAATGGCAAATGAAACCTACCACAATCCGTTCTTTATACTAGAATAGGGTCCACACACTCCATTACACACTTCCCAGACGTGAAGGTCTGTCATCTTGACAGACCTCGCACTCCAGTTCTATTTGTCTCTCGGGTTTCTGGCACTTAGTTTTATCTCTGACACTCTTTGTTGCCTGTTATAAAGCTTTTTTACCAATCAAATCGCATTTGTCTGGTGGCGAACATATGTCATTGACTGTTGTTGTTATGATTAGAGAAGTATGTGCCATTACATAGCCTTGAAGTCGCCCGGGTTGAATGATTCCATCTGCCTTGGTAAAAGTGACGATGGATCTTCATCCTCACACTGAAAAGGCAAACTAACTGTTTTCCTCCCCGAACCCTCTCTGTCATCTTTCACTCAATCCCACTCTCTGTTTTTCTGATCCTCCCCCACCACCATCATATTTTGGGGATTTAAAAATGAGCCAGTTTATGAAGCACGGCTTAACTGCTAACATTTTCTCATTGTGACAACAACATCACATTCCATGATCATCCTGCCCTTCTGATTCATTCCTTTGGACCTCAAGTTGCTTGTAAATAAATACGGACAAGACCATACTCTTTTTGTTAAGTTTCTACTGCTTCTAATGTTCCGTTTTTATAACTTTAACAATGACATTATTTAACTATTAGTAGGTGAAAATGGAAAAAAAAAAAAAAATCATGAAAAACAAACTCTGGGACTCAATTGGGTTCAAATGCACGCACGGCTGAATCAGCTATGTTTACAAATCACAGAGAAGAACCTTTAAATATTTTTGATTTTTTTTTCCAAGATACCGAAGACACAATGCATTATTGCATTACCTACATTTTCTGTATAAAATGATAAGTCTTAATGTGTATTCTCCCCCATCTTATTGTGGAGTACTTTCTTTAGAGTATGTGTGGTGTTAGTGTGTGTGTTGCACCCTTAAAACGAACTGTCCACAAACACGTCCTTCTTCGGTTTGCAACTTTTATTAAAACAATATTTAATATTTCAGGGCGTTACATGTGATCTTTGGTTTATAAATACATGAATTGGCAATGGAAAGTAAATGAGACATAAGGTAAATTACACAGACATCTTTCATGTATTCTCTTTTATGCCCCTCCCAGCTGGTCGGCACTCGAGGCAATTATCTAGTTTGACTTTGCCTTCACATGGTCGGATGATTAGTTTAATGGGTATTGACTGTCAGTCTTGTAACTTCACTTTATTGCATCCAATGTGTTATATTTTCAAAGATCACAATGCATTCCACATTGCCTACCTTTCTAAATGGAAACAAAACAACTTCGAACAAGTTGTCAGTGCTGTCGTCAATGCCATTATTGGCTGTTCTGGCAAAGACCTGCTTCATTAATTAGCCAGTTGGTTAGCCTGCAGTAGAGTAGTGTTGGTGTTGTGTTGGCCCATTCAAATGCTGTCTCCCTGATGAGATGCAGCCTATTTCCATTGAAACAATAACAGCAGTCTGATTTGGGATAAATGATGTCTTTGTCTATTGTCAACGGAACAACAAAAACCATTGGCTCGAAAAACCCTCCTCTGTCTAGAGCCCGGCCGAGCCCTATCCACTCAGGCATACACATGCACGCACACAAACCCAAATGCACAATTGGGATGGGCTGATATGTGTTTTCATACTCATTTGAACATGCCAGGTGTGAAAGAAAAAAAATACTATTGGTTGACAGATTTAAATGAGCAATACATGATGTACTTTAATGTTGGTGAAGAAGTGATTTAGTTAGGTATTTAAAATAGATTTGATATGGTTATATCATTATATAATATCTGATAACTCCACACGCACCTGGCCGTCAAGTTGCTTGGCGGTCAAGTCACCACATGGGGAACTATTTAATTAGACAACTGAATTCTAGACAGATCATTTTACTCACGCTGGTGGGAAACACAAACGTGGTCTGTTTTTGTGACATTGACAGCTTAAAGAGACATGTTTTGACACTGGGCTTTGGCACTGTCAGTACTGGTGATAACTAGCTATCACAACACACAGTCCCATTATCATTCACCTCTGTCTCAATTTGATTCTTCCTCTATTCCATCCCGTCCCTAGAAACTTACACAAGTCCTGCAGAGCTGTAACTCCCACACGTGGGGCGCAAACTACAAGTACGACACTTGTACGGTTTTAGTGATGCAAGTTAACTTTATTGCCAACTGAGAGCATGTGGTGCACTTTGCTGTGCTGATGGTGCTAATCTGTCTCATTGATTCATATAGCGGGGCAGAGCTGGGTCCGGTTGGGATCCCATGAAGAGGAGTGGGAAGAAGGATGGGTAGTGAGCAGAGTCATTTCCTTTTGATTTTTAGAGACATCAACACAATGTCACATCCCAGTGGGAAGTGAGGTAAAGAGATGGACGAGTTGTGTTCGGTGTTAGGGTGATGATGACGTTTGAGAGAGACTGGGAGAGCAGTGAGGTGTATGGACATGAGTGAAGTCCTCTTTAACGAATGGATTTCACCAATGTCAGCAGAAAAGCGTTTGTGTGTGTAACTCCATGTGTGTGTTTGCAGGGACTGTGATTAAAATGGGTGCTTAATGTCGGCCCTACCCTCATCAACCTGATTTATCTCTGATTGGCAGTAATGACACAGTTCGGGCTGTCCATTATCTGCTGCTGGAGATTAGACACCCAGTCAGTCCTCCATCATACAGTATGTGTGATGATGATGATGACACTGGGAGTTCAGTTTTTATTTAGCCGTGTCCCACGGGGCAGATAAACACAGTGTGTCGCGGCACAGGTTTGTTGTGTACAACTTGGACAAACAGATATACATGTGAATTGGTTGCTGAACAGTGTCAATGCATTTCTGAAATGTTTTAAAGCACTCTTCAAAATAAATGATTGATGCTTTTGACTGAAACACCCACAGCTGTGCTTCTTCTCATTTACAAAATGGATTCTCTTTGAATGTAACAGACATAATCATACTTAATTGTTCATGTCTGATTGTTTTTGAAAACCCTTGAGATGGGATGGTGGGAATGGTGATTGGATGATGATAAGCCCCTTATATACAGTTTTACAAGCCCAAAGGACTCTGAACATTAAAGAGGATTATCATGATTACAGTGATGAGCCAAACCATTCATCTCTGTCTGCTTCTCTCTTCCCCTTCCTCTGTCTCTTACAGCGCACACAGACACCTCAAGTGAAGGAAAGTCCATAGGGAGACAGCCCGGAAGTGACAGCCCACGTGAGACCCCTTCCAAGCCCCCCGCAGTGAAGGTGATAGGAGGCTCGCCATCTGCCAGCTGGGCCCGGCCCTGGAGCCTCGCACTGCTCTTTGCTGCACTTTGCCTGCAGTGGACCCTGTTCTGATGCCAGTGCCCTCTGTGAATCCCGCACTGCCCCCTGCTTCCTTTTAGGAACCACATACATGCACAGAGACACACATATAATTTACAAAGCATCATTACTCCTGTCCTCAACTTACTTGGATGGATGGTAATGCAGAGGAAACAACAATGGCAAACAAGACAAGGCATGGAAGAGAAGAGGACAACGTTGTAGGAGATTGTAGACGCAGGGCTCTTGCAGGCACCTGTTGCCCTGCAGCATCACCAATGTGTTTTTTTTCACAAGCTAATCGTATGCACGCTCATCTACAAAGATTAGACTGCTTCTTCTTGGCTGTGTCGATGCTAGACAATTGTGTATACAGACACCAATACAGCCCCACTACTCACACACAAACATACCCTTTGTGGCTGAGAACGGGACCGCATCTTTCAGATTTGACTTAAAAGCGCTTACACATTTACTCACATACACGTTTCACGTGAACAGTACAAATACAGCCATCTTCTTTTTCTGCAGTTGGCTTTTACTTCTCATCACTCATCACGGCCACTGCACCATTTGCCAGTCATGCAGAAGAATTCAGCTCATTTGAAAACTCTACTCATTTTCTTTTTGAGGATTAAGGAATGCATGATAGATTGATAGATCGATCCCAGGTGCCTGGCCCAGAACAGCATATTTGATATACTCTAATGACTGTGTACTTTGGCGGGGATTAGAATGTAATGAGTTCACAGGTAGAGCACTGGCACACTTGCACGACTGAACACATTGCGCAGACAAACTAGGTGTGTATAGTATGTAACTGTATATAAGTGGAAAGATTTGATGGAGTGTATGATGTTCTGATTCAACAAAAAGCTCTTAACTGATTGAGCTCAATGGGGTTATCTTGTATTTTCCCTTTTCTATGAATGAACTGTGCTTGCCTGCTCCACACTAGGTATAAAATAATGCAAAAAAAAAAAATATATTAAGCAGGAATGCACATCATTTTCCAATTTAAAACCATTGACAAAAATGGATACATTTTGGGTGTTTGAACAAAGCCTGTACATTGTTGAATTTACTAATGTTTATTGTGCATCAAGTTTTGTGTGTTTGCTCGTTGAATTGCACATTAACGCATGTATTACCTACCAAGTTATCAGAATTATTATGGTAGGATTAGGCCCTTTTAAGCCTAAAAAAAATCTCAAAAAACTATTTCCTTTTCCAGGACATCTCACGGGACATCAGGTTTTATCTTCCTCACTTAAAGGAGGGCTTGGTACTTGAAATTATAAGGAAAGTTTGGGCTGCAGATGCATCACAAGCAGATTCAACTACAATTTAACACACACAAATACATGAATGTTTTTTTTATACAAAGTTGGGTGCATCTATTGTCCAGTATAGTGGTAGCCCTTATGCAAGTCCCTTTTCTTGAATTTGTCATACATTTTGCCAAATAAGCTCTAATGTCTCTTCACTCACTCTTAAGCAGACCATTCCTTTGAATTCCATCAGAATAAAAGCAAATCCTTCTTGGTTTTAAATGATTCTTCATGGAGCAAAAGGGAAGTTCAACTAACAAACTGTGCGACTGCTACAATGGTTTTCTCTGTATACCTGTTGTCTCTCTTTTGTGAGGAAGGTGTATGTATTGGTACGGAAAAGTACCTGTGTGAATGAGGATGAATGTCAATGCTATGCAGATACTGTATTAAACCTGATTATGCCTAAAATGCAGATACAGTATCTAAGTAAATAGGTCTATACAGTTATATGGGTCTATGTGCAGTGAAATACCTCTTCCATTAACAAGCCTGTATTGTAAACACGTCTTATCCTCCCGCTATAAAGTAACCCACCATTGGCTCTGCCTCAAAGTGGAAGAAGGATGACACGCTTAACTACTTGCATATACATACAATTATACATTAAAGCATTGCAGATAATGGAGGATGGATATTTTAGCTATTTACTGGGCCACATCTTGTGTTCTGTAACCACATTTGTTTAGTTCATATGTTTTCCTCCATGTATGTTTTGTTCATGACTCTTTCATTGCACCCACCGATCACTTACAGTCCTTTACCCTCGCATGTGTATAAATGTACATATTTTAAGTCACTCGTCATTTGTTTGGTGTCTCATTTCCTCTCTTTTGGATCAGTATGATACGATGTAGCTGAGCTCGATTAAAGGTCCTCTTTTTCTTTTCTTGTTTTAATAGCCTCTCCTTTAAAGAGTATCAGTCACAACAGACTCCTAGGAAAATATGTTTATTAAAGGCCCTGCACACCTGTCGCACATACTTATTTTTCCTGATTAGTCCTCTTCCTAGGATTGTGTGGGCTTGTACAGACTGTGCTTGATTGACAGGTGTAGGTGTGCAGGCTATTAAAGATCGCATGCTGACGGTCAGCTCCGTCGGTGTTGGTGACTTTGTCTGGTTCGAAGGAGGAGTTCTGCACCGAAACCCATGCAAATAGGTTGGTGATGTCTTGACACACAAATCTGATCTCATCACTTGCAGATAACAGTGCCGACAGTCTGTCTTCAAGATCTGATTTGAGGAACAAATCCAATTGGCCTCCAGCATTGGATGGTACTACAAAGTATATTTTAGAACTGGAGAACAGGCTATCTGTTTCACTCTGCCTCCAGTCCGTATGCTAAGCTAATCGCCTCCTGGCCCTCTGCTCCATAGTTAGCTCACAGACATGAGGGTCTATACGTGTTACTCTTAGCAAAACAAGTGAGTATGATATCTTCCCAAAAAGTTGAGCTACTTCCAACCAGGACTTAGTAACTATGATTACATTGCTTCCTGACCCTATAAACACACCACCGTTTCATTGACCATACTGGACTGTGAGTTATGAGGGGGTAGGCAGGGCAAGCCGTCTCAGTCTGACCTTCTCTATTTGCATCCAGGAAGCCCCTTGCTAAACATATCGGTCCGTGTTCGTACCAGGAATAGAGGCGGAGGGGAGTGTGAGAGTGCAGAAGACAGGAAAAGGTTTGCTGCTGGAAAGGACAGTCAATCGTGATGACAGCAGTGTCGACAGTGACAGTTTGCTCGCTGACCCATTGGCTGCTCCTGCAGGAGAAAACGTCTATTCATGGGCTATAATTTCCCTGAATTACTCTGTGCTGTCAGCTGCAATGTTAGCATCACTGTTAGCTTATATAGCTCAGCTACCGTTGGACACATTTAGACACAAAGCAAGCACGAAGGGAGCCACTCTTGGTGAGAACAGAAACAGGTTCGTGGGGCGGTGCACTAGCTGCTAGAATACCCACAATGAGTGACGTTATGGCCTAAATTAAGTGTACGTCACGTTTAATGGATTATTTTAGCATTGCCAGGCAAAGCCAAAGGCATCATAAAGACATACAATGGGACAGAGGCAATCCATTTACAGTATAGCTTATATATTGGTCTTCAGGGTAACACTAGTCTTTTTTCCTCCACAGTGATTCTAAAAGCATTTGATGGCAATGTTTCAGGCGACAGTGGCCCTCCAAGTCTCACCACACCTCCCACTGTTTTAGCCATCAGCCTGGGAGCACATAACTAATAGCACTTTCCTGGCTAAAGCACACAATGTCCATGAGCTCCCCTCTCACTCTCTTTGTCTCTCTCACACATACACACACACACATACTTTTGTGAACACCAAGATCATCACAAACACACACCACTGATCTCATTCACACAACCTGTCCCACAGTTCCACTCTTCCAATTGCACGCAGTCTGTATTTGATCCTTGCCTATTTCATGCTTGTTGCTGTGAAACTGAGTGGCTGGCTGCAGACAAGAGCAGGGAGAGGGCTGAGTCCAAGGATATCGTGCATCCTCTTTGCCTGAACTGTAATTGGACTGCATTGTCCCTGCCTGACAAAATCAAAGCCGTCTGTCGTCCTTTAATAACCTCCAGTGACTGACGCAGAAAGCCATGGATGATTTTAAAATATGGACAATAATGGGATAGAAACTCAGACGCTGAAAGTGAGTTAGTCTGAAAATTTCTTTTAACTATGCCTTCTCTCTGAAATTAGATTTGTAAAGACAATGTGATGGGCATGGATGATTCAGTGTATCCTACTGTAGGTACAGACACACACACACACACACACACACACACACACACACACACACACACACACACACACACACACACACACACACACACACACACACACACACACACGTAGCAAGGAGCAGTGTGGTCACTGAGTGTAACTGAGAGTTCCGGGGACCTGAGGTCACAGCTGCTCAGCTGTCTGTCTGGGCTATTTTAAACGGTAGCACACATCAGCGCTTCTGTCCCCCCTGGCTTGGCCAAGTCGACTCCTATACACCCACATGCACATACACACGCACGCATACACACACAAACACACACACACACACACACACACACACACACACACACGTGTATTGTTTTGCGTTAATAAGGAGTCATGATAATTCACACATTTAGAGATCAGTTGCACTGCACACTGTGAAAAACGCCTCAAGATGAATTACTGCACTTTCTAACAGATCTTACCTGAAGTCAACCTGATTGTGCGGTAACAGGGTGACAGCAGTGTAGGCTCACCCCCCCCCCTCCTCAGATTGTCTTACCTTTTCAGCCTGGGGATCAGAGAGACAAGCTTGAACTAGGAGGAGGGAGGCACTGGAAATAGCTTTTCAAAGATGAACAATTGGGTAAAGTAGAGGGGAAACGAAGGGGGACCTGCGGCTCCTATTAACCACAGCGCTCCGTCTTGAGTTTCAAGTCGTCAATTGTATCCATTCCCCTCTGCACAGAGCTCCTCATGCTCTAACAACAGGATAACACAAGCTGTCACTGCCAATTCTCCCTCTGTCACCCTGCTCCGCTGGCCAATTAGCATTATGCTCAATGAGCTCTTGAGCTGACTAATTCGGTCCAATTAAACACATTTTTAACCATCAAGAGGAGCCTCAGGAACAGTGGCAGAGTCTCTAATGCAAGAACTTTTGCTTGATTTCTCCTCCTCGCTGATTGGCCTCACATGTCAAATCTATTTCCCATCATGCACTGTGCTGCTGGCAGAGGGCAGGTAAACAGTGTGGGGAGGTGTTACCCTCCTGTCAGCTTTCATAAGGTTGTTGTCATTTTCTTTCTGGAAAACGGATGTGGTGCAATGCACAACATTTTGTTGCTGACAAAAGACTGACATATAAACAGAAACATGCTTTTACAGTACAAAACATCCACCCATAACAAGAATTCTAAAAGTTTGCACAAGTCGTCCTACACTCAGTAGACAGCTCCCTCTGCGAAGTCATTCTGGATGTGTATGAACAGCATTGAATATGAGCAAAATAATGCAGAACAGTAATTGAAGCTGTGCTTTAATCTTAGATGCTCACGAATCCCAATTTATTCTGCCTGTTTTGAAAGAGAAAAAGAGGCAGACATGAACCACACCACGAGCCAGAGGACTGGACATCTGGACCATTTTCTAACGACTCTTAGGAGACCCAGAGGTGATGAGGTATTCTAAATGTTGCTGCCCACCAGACATTGCACTCCTATATTTCCCTTTCCATGACTCTATCAAGTGAGAGAAAGAAAGAAAGCCTCTTGGAAAGAGCAAGATAGAACATGTGACACATGCCCTGTATCTTTCAACTGTTGGGGCTACAACAGGCCGTTGCTTATTGAGCAATGTTGTGTTCTTATATGCCAGATCCATATATTGTACAAACTAATACAGGCTGTTGGCAGAAGTAAAAAATAAATAAAATGTTTTCCATTAAATTAAGCCAATCATGATCATGCTTGCTGTGTAGTTATGTTTCCTGCCACAAGGAACAGTATTGCACTTGTATGATTTTTTTTTACTACATTTATTAGTAAGACTTTCTGACCATAATGTCCACATTGGAGTGATGTCCGTATATCTTCATCCATTGGAGTACTTTTCCCTTGACTATGCTACTGCAGTGATGATGGTATGGCAAGAGAGAGCGAGTGAGCAACAGATAAATAAACCTGTATATTAGTCCTCATATTGGACTACGTGCACATGGCACAAACAGTCATACTCGTGCACACAAAAGACTCAATGTTATTTCCTGTTCTGTGAAAGAAACACAAGTGCTGGGTGAGGACGAGTTGTCATTTGAACATATTGCGTTTTAATAAGGCTATGCAAAGGGGCCTGAACATTAGTCACCGTGAAACTCTGCTTGTTAGGATAACAGATTAACTATGTCGCCACATGACAATACCCAGCCGGGGAGAAATGTGGCCCCACTAGTTTGAGCCCTTTTCCAATTAGACCAGGGGTCTGCATTGGTGTGTGTGTGTGTGTGTGTGTGTGTGTGTGTGTGTGTGTGTGTGTGTGTGTGTGTGTCACATGTTCAAGGCTGGCCAGCATCTCATGGTGAACTCTTTGTCAGGCTCACTCTGTTTGGCATGCTACAGACAGCCTCCTTCCTCATGTCCCGGAGATGGATGAGCACTGGTGTGAATGTTCCATGGCTCCCTTGGGTGCCATTCCACCTTTCCAACACTCTCTCCTCCTCTCTCCTTTTCTTTCTATCTCTATCAGACTGGAACAGAATACACACATTCTCCTGTATGAGTATTGTATTAGTTGGTCTCTGTTATATACATTTTCAAATATTAAATGTTTTATTATTTCATACCTCCCTTTGACCTGATATCAGTGTGTTGTATTAGCATGAATGTTACACTAATGTTAACTCATTAATTCGTTGGTGTATTTGTATGTGAACATGTTGCCCACATGTGTGTAACTCGGATGAATGAGGGGGGAGGAGCTTCATTGATTAGCTCTGATTACGGATTCAGAGACACCTGCTGATGTCCAACGCTGCAGTTCAAGAGAGAGGGGAAATCAATTCTGCAGGGCCACAAGGCCTTCACCCTCATACATAATAACACACATCCTCCATTCCTCATACCAGACGGGATTTGGATTACATTGATGACACTAAAAACACATTCCTTGTTGACTCCACTACTGTTGGGCCAACAGTATTTTTATTTTTTTATGGTTGACCTGGGACAGTACAACCTGGATAAGACATGACTGTGCAGGCATATTTTTTTAGGTATTTTTCTAGTGGTTGATAGTTATACTTTAAGTATAAAAGTATCATATGTAATATTCAGGGTAAGTTTCATCAATCATCATCATCATCATCATCTTTAATATGACACACATTTCCCGAATGCCTTAATGGTTTATAATGATACAAATGTCATACATCAGAGACATTTATGCAATTAAATGGTTTATAGTCGCTGTTTTTATTTGTAAATGAATAACCAAAATGTCTTTGTTGGATGTTAAGTTTAACTAACTAAGTTTAACATGCTTGGACAATCCCAGATTACGCATTGAAAAATTATTAATGACATGGCTTGTTATTTTCGTTACCCAGTACAGTCTCACATCCGCACATCACATGTTCTGTAGAAATACAAATATTAAAACAGGCGATGCATATTCAAAGAGCAGTATTGCATCAACAGCTAGCCTGACGTTAGCTCCGGTATCTGCATGCAGCCTTTCTGCTCTAAGTGGGGTACCGGAGTTCTGATTCTGTTCACTTTAAGGACTCTGAAGCGAGCTTCACCCCAGAACAATTTTTCGGACTATTTTTCTTTCTTTTCTTTCCTATTCTTTTATTTCTTCTTACCGGTCACTCCCCTGCACACTTCATATCTAAACACTCATGCCACTTAATATAAACTTTAACTTAAACACATATGTCACTTTAACTTTAACATACACGTACATTAACATTATCTGTTTGTCTGAGCATCCATCCATCCATCCATTATCAGCCGCTTATCCGGGGTCGGGTCGCGGTGGCAGCAGGTTCAGCAGGCCGACCCAGGCTTCCCTCTCACCCGCAACACTTTCCAGCTCATTCTGGGGGATCCCGAGGCGTTCCAAGGCCAGCCGGGAGATATAATCCCTCCAGCGTGTCCTTGGTCTTCCCCGGGGTCTCCTACCAGGTGGACGTGCCTGGAAAACCTCTAATGGGAGGCGTCCAGGAGGCATCCTGACTAGATGCCCGAACCACCTCAGCTGACTCCTTTTGACACGAAGGAGCAGCGGCTCGACTCCAAGCTCCCTCCTGATGTCCGAGCTCCTTACCCTATCTCTAAGGCTGAGCCCGGCCACCCTACAGAGGAAGCTCATTTCGGCCGCTTGTATCCGAGACCTCGTTCTTTCGGTCACGACCCAGAGTTCGTGACCATAGGTGAGGGTTGGAACGTAGACCGACCAGTAAATGGAGAGCTTCGCCTTCCGGCTCAGCTCCCTCTTTACCAAGACGGACCGGTACAGCGCCTGTTTTACTGCTGCAGCCGCACCGATCCGTCTGTCGATCTCCCGCTCCACCTTACCCTCACTCGTGAACAAGACCCCGAGATACTTGAACTCCTTCGCTTGGGGTAGGCAGTTTGTCCCCACCTGGAGGGAGCAATCCACCGGTTTCCGGCAGAGCACCATGGCCTCAGATTTGGAGGCGCTAACTCTCATCCCTGCCGCTTCACACTCGGCTGCAAAACTCGGTTCAAATCGGTTTGTCTGAGCACTTTATCTTTATCTTATACTTGATTTAAATATCACTGTTGTTGTTGTTGTTGTTGTCGTTGATTGTTGTCTGTCTCGTCTAACGTCTCATGTCTAATGTACGCACCTTCCGCCTAGAAAAATTCCTTGTTTGTGGAAACATTCCTGGCAAATAAACGTATTCTGATTCTGATTCTGATTAACAGTTTCTGAATGCAGGGTTACCATTAGCTAACATTAGCAGAAGATGCCGGTAAGACAACCGGAGATACCGGGAGTCTTATTTTCTCCTCATTTTCCGAAGGCTAGCCGCCTCCCACACCTATAAACTCTGCACCGAGCTAACAGGAAGTTACCTGGCAGGTCTCTCCTCAACACAGAAGACCAAACTGATACTAGACATGCATCAATCTAAGGGGAAGACCGCAGACATGGTGACCCTTAAATTGCCAAAGTGACTAGTTTAGGAACTAATAACGGCAATTACGGACTTTGTCATTGCAAGCCAGTATCAGTAACTGGTTCTTAAGTAATGCTAATTATAGTTCATATTACGATATTTTAATCAACGCTGACAATTTGACTTCATAGGAGGGAAACCACACATGTGATTAATAACAGTGATTGCATAATAAACCAGGCCCTGGGCCCGATTATTGTGAATGCTGGTTCACTGGCATGGCTTACTGGGATACTTAGATGCAATGGAGCCATTGTTAATGCTATAAATTACACAGTCTGTGCTTAACTTCTGTTACAAGTCAAAATGTCTGCTGTTTTAAAACTTGCTCAGGGAGCAGGGAGCATGGTGTAGATTTATCACCAAAAAAAGTCAATTTTGAATACAATTAATTCAACTTGAGCTGAATTTTGTTAGGGGGAAAACAAGTATCCAAAGGCTCCAGTCTATACATGTATTCAAAATACAAAAACGGAAAATAGTTTGACCGGATAATGATCCAAAAGGAATGTTATTTGAGTAAATGTGAGTGTTGGAGACTTTGTACAGACACTCTAATCAAATGCTGCTTTCAAATAGTCTTTTCATATAATAATAACAGCCTCTTATGTCCCGATAAAAAAAAAACTCACTATAGGCACCTTGTAAAACATGCAGCACTTATCGCTACAAGTACATGCTACGCACACCCGTGTTACATTTGCTGCTGTAAATAATGCACCCGTCCAGAGAGTCTTTTACATCAGTGAGCACACAGCATGCCATTTTCCCACTTTGCATGGCAGGAAATGTACGCACAGCATTACAGCTTCGTTTGGGAACCCAACCAAAGACAGGCTGTTTCTTAGCCGACAGCTTTACAGGCATGATTTGTTTTATAATCCAGTTTACAACGCCATACGAGGGGAGTGCTGAGAGAGCCATCCGTAAATTCCCCATTTAGCAGCTTCACTCTGATCTGAGAGGGCCGATGGAAAAGGCTTCAGACCAAAACATGCCAGTACGAAAGCTGGGCAGCGCTCTCAAAAGTGGGTTGTATATAACAGCTTGTAAAAGCTGGCAGTTTATATCAGTGGTAAGAATTAATACTCAGAGTCGCTTAATGTATTTGTGTCTGGTGATCAAACGGAGTCAGTACTCATGCATTTCACTTTTTACACATTCTCTCTCATTAAAAATAAATTGGAGAAGTGTGAGGAGGAGGATAGATGTGATTAAAGTGCCTCTGTAGAGGGGAGGGCTGAGGAATGTTGAAGGAATGTGTGGATATTCTAAAGTATCAGTGGGAAAATAATGAACGTCTCCTTATGGGGGGCTGAGAACCACACAGAGACGTGGCCTCCCACTGTTTCCAAGGTCCACTTGAAGGGAGATGCTGCCAATCTGTAGGAAGATCTGCCTCAGAACCACATGAAAACACGAGGAAAGTTGAGGTTAGTTGACTCTGGACACTCGCGTGCATAAAAATTCAGATTAGACTTGTGGCCAGTTTAAGTGTTTTAATTTCTGTTATAATACCAAGGTCGCTGTCAAGGTTGCTCTCAGGAAAATATTTTCCACCAAGCGTATTATTTCCGTTGCATAGGACATGGAATTTACCATCGTGATTGTAATTATTATATTGCTAAACGTATTTATGCTACGCAAACAATTACTGTCACGAGAGTTGGTCATCTTAGTCTTTCGGACTTTATGAGTTTTCACAGCAAGAGGCAGACAAGGAGAGTGGTTAATGTATCCTCTCAGACATATGACAAATAGAGGGGGTGAAATATGTATATGAGAGCAGCATGCAGGCAAATTAACAGAGTAGTTGGATGAAGTTGGTGCAGGAATGAGGAGGTGCCACCGCTGGTCCACCATTGTATGTGAGAGACAGATATCAATTATTTATTTGATTCATCACAGTCAGTGTTCCCTCTAAGTGAGTCAGTGAGCCATCTGCGCAATAATAAGATCTTTGATGTGACGTGTCGAGTCTTCTTGGCCAATCAGCGTCCCGTTTCTCGACATGCGCTCTCTGTACCTCTGCTAGCGCTCTGCCTCCGTTAGCACCCCCGCTGTCCTCCGGGCGCCAGGAGTGAAGCTCGCCTAGAGCGCCACATGAGCTCGGGCCGGCGCTGTTTAGGCTCCTCTTGGCGGGCCCTGCTCCAGCAGTTATAGGCTACCATGGCGAAAAGAAAGGCAGAGCAGGCGCCCCAGAAAAAGGTCTGCCTAACGTTCAAACATGAGGGGCTAGATGAAATAGTCCAAACTGACACAGGTAGGATGAAACTTTCAGACATATTTAAATATGAAGAATATGAAGTTATTAAATTGTTTATATAGGCTACCTTTAGGAAAAATGACACCATGTCAATTTAATAGGCCTATAATCATTAGCATTTTTCTTTCAATGCAGTTCCACTTAAATGTTGTACCTGCTGAGAAATGACTAAACACCTTTGATACTTTTATTTTTTTATATATATCATTATCAGTCATAACAAGTGAACCAGTCATAACCTCCCCTTATTGAAGTTCAACAAAGATCCTTTAAGTTCAACTAAACTGACTGGTAAAACACCATCATTAAAATGTTCCCAAAGTCCAGCCATTATAAAGGATATTGAATAAATATCAGAAAACAAAAAATTTGCTTAGTGCTGAAAAAAAATAGAGGGAACATTGATCACAGTTCTCTTGTTTGATAAGTCTACATAAAGGATACACTAAATATTAAAACACTGCATTCAGTGGCCATCATTTGCATGCCCTCCTCTCCGCTCCATCCTGTGGTCATTTCTTCGGAAGTAGTTTGGGGTGTTTTGGGATTTCCGCATATTGTAAGATGTACCTTTTAGATTTCTTCTCCTCCTGTGCTCATGCTTAGAGACGGTTGGAATGTACACCGATTACTCAACAGAAAAGACACCAGGATGCCCACAGAGACATGCAAAAGCACAACGCAACACACCACATGGGGCATTTCTCATCCACGACCGCACCTGCTCGCAAGAGCGACCCCAAGATTTCAAGGATCGTTTCCACTTTGAATGAATAATCACTCCCTGCTACTTTTCCCCCCCAAACTCACTTCTCTGCCATTGTCCCTATGTCATCCATCATCATATTCTCTCCCTCCTTATCTTGCCTCATAAGCTCCCACCAGTTTCCCTCGCTATTTCTCATTTTCCTCGACAATAATATCTGTCTACCTTTTGCACTAACCATCAAAATGTCGCCTTTTTTCTGTCATCATCTGTCTCTGGCAGCCGGGGAGGGCAATGCGTGTGGAGATATGCAGATCTACTATTTGTGGAGGCTGTGTTTGCACAGACAGACACTGGGTAAATGGGATCAGGGGAAGATGGAGCATCTTCAAATGGCAAACAGGCGAGAAGAGAAGGCAGTCGTTAAAGCAACTCTGAATTTAAGTTTTACGCCTGACTGCGTTTAAACAGTAGCAATGAAGCCATGTCCATATGTTCTCATGAGGCCAAGATGGGAAGGGGAAGAAAGAAGAGCGTACGAGAGAGAAAACAGTTACGAAATGGACTGAAGAAAAGAGGCAATAAACGAGAAAAGGGAAGAGATAGACCCGGTGAGTAATGTGTACACACTCGAGCTCTCCGGAGAATGTGCTGAACTCAGGCTAATGGTTGACATTAAAACCCAGAATCAATGGTATCTGTAAGAGCCCAGGATGAGACTGGTTTTAGGCAGAGGACACAATGATCTCCCTCTAAAGGCTGATTACATCTCTTGAAACAGCACACTGATATTTACATAGAAACCCTGCTGATGCCCGGCAGTGGGCCTTGTAAGCTGGCCAATCCTGCTGCTCCCTCCCTGCCTCACTGTGTGTGTGTGTGTGTGTGTGTGTGTGTGTGTGTGTGTGTGTGTGTGTGTGTGTGTGTGTGTGTGTCTTTTATCAGATCTGGCTGTACCCTGCTTTTTTAGTCATTAATGCCTTCATAAAACTGTACTTGTGGGTTTGATGGGTAAGAGCACTCTTTACTCTGTACTTCATTTCAATGCCACAGTATTAAAATTATTTAAAAAATCAGTTTCTCCATTTTCATGGGGTTACATGAGCTTCAATAGATAAACTATAGTGAGATTGCATGTCTCTAAATATGTTTGTATAACTGTAGAAATCACATGTAAACATAGATGAACACAGGCAGAATGCTTTTATGTCAAATTGCTTTACAGTTTTTGACAGGAATGAATCATATAGGCTTTTGCTGTCATCACCTCAATGTGTTTGCATCTGCTTTTGCCGTCCCTTTCCAAGCACGATTTATTCAAAATGGGAACAAAAGTGCAACTACATTGTCCAAATCTAGAAGTGGATTAATTTCTATTTAACAATAAGTTTCCAGTCTTCCAACATATCCTGCAGCTGCTTCACAATAAAGGCATTCCAGAGGCTTGGGGGAGGTGTTCTGTTGTTTGGAACAATATTCAATACAGCAGCAGGTTTCCAAATTATTCTGATTGCACAAAAAAAGAGATACATTTAGAAAACACTGAGATCTCTAGTTTGACAGCAGTGAATCAGCGCAATCAGCAATTAATCAGTCAGTGCTACATTTGAGTGACCTGCTGAGTTTGTTTGTCTTGTGAATATTTTCACATGAAAAAATACACAAGAATCCTAGACTTTACGTCTCCTGATGCCTGCAAAGAATAGAAACACAATAATCAATGCGTTAAGTCTTATTTTGCAGAATCAGATTAATAAGTCATACTTATTATATTGTAAGGCTATGTTCAGACTGCAGGCACAAGTGGTCCAAATGTGTTTTGTTTGCACATCATTGTGACTCAGATTATGAATATTTTCTTTCATTATAGTGTGAATGTGACCTCAGTCTGCGCAGTCGTATCAATTCAATCAATGTATGCAATTGTACGCATTATTATGAAATGTGGGAGTCATAATTGCGCGATTTTTCCCTGACTGTAGATGGACATTTGTAACAATTATGTGCCGGTGGGAGTCACTCTGTGAATACAAATATGGAAGACAGCTGCCTAGCCTCTAGTCCATACCAGTGGAATAGTCACTGCCCTAGAGTTGAGAAAGAGTTGACTGAGCTTATCCGGTTTGGCTTAGTGTATTAAACATACACATTTCTAGAGTGCAGGATCCCACAATGGTAAAGTTAATGGAGCATTTAGAAATAAAGGACTGTGTTGTATTGACATTCTCTTCCATCTATCTGCTTTGTAACTAAGTGTTTTTGCCTGAAAGGAGTGATAGAATATCTGTCGTATTTATGCATAGAAGCAATGTCATTTTCACTCAAAAAGCTCATCACGCCCTGGCCACATAATTACTGCATGTGTACACTAAACTGACAGTTGCTTAGTTGTATGGTCTCTCACCCCGTACTCTCCTCTCCCTTTGCTACCACTCTGCCTCCCTTCTTTTGCTCTCCCTGGTCTCCCCCACTTCCCCCAGCATCCTGCTCCTCATTAGAAGGCCTTTCATGGCCAGAGCCAATAAAACTTCAATGGGAGGCAGACTGGAGAAAACATGGCTGTTCTGTGGCTTTACTGAGCGTTAATTACATGATCTCCGCAGCAGACAGTGGAGGGCCAATCAGTTTCTTCAGCAGCCTTGCCGACCTATGGCCACATGTGAGACACAGACAGACACATAAACCTGTGTTTCACACACACACACACACACACACACACACACACACACACACACACACACACACACACACACACACACACACACACACACACACACACACACACACTAACTACTTCAGCCACAGAATAAATGTGCACAGACACACATCCTCCCAATGGGCATAAAGGTACACAAAGCCATATATAATACCGACAGACATTTCATTACATGCACGCACACTTTGAGGCCACTAGACTTATTAACCTCTGGCCACATGTGTCTAACTGGCCGATGTTCCCCCACAGCAACAAGACAAACCGAAGTGGTTTCTGCCTGCCGCGCGGCACCATTACACGATTCTCAACTTCAGCAGAGAAACCGCAATACCGTTGTGCCAGATTTGGCCAAGCACACATGCACAGGATGCAAATGAGCGAGACACTTGACATTGCAGAATGGAGGTGTAATTCATGCCTGCTCATTTCAGAGCTGTAATAATGGAGAGCCAGAGTAGCCATTTGTCTGTTAGTGATATGTGAGATGTTGTCCTCTTTGTTTGGACTCATCCAGTCATGGGGAACAGACTAATTATAGAGTAACATGTCCTAATGTATTCATAAACAATGTCTGCCTTGATAAAAAAGGATGATTCTGAGGTAGGAAATGACTGCTCTTGCCATGTGGCTCACTCCTTCTCTCTTGTCTTTTCTCCTTTCTGTCTTTTGCTTCTTACATTTGTAAGTCTGTCGAGTGACGGCTGGTTATTTAAGGCCGCACTTGAGTTTTTCCATGTGTCACTGTGATAATGTGTGGTGGCATCTCCTTCCGCAAACAATCCTTAAAAAGCATCTCCCACAGGAGTGACACCATCAAACACTGTCTAATTCAATTTCACACACTGAGAAGACTAAAGAGAATATTTTAAATGAGTGCGCTGGATGCTTCTACACAACTAGACTGACTATAGGGTATAAGCCACAGTTTCTGGTGGGTTTCTAATGTCACATGAAATGTGTAGCTCTTTTTACTGAACTTATGACTATTTGTGTTCATGTGCATAGCTATTAGAGAATTTAAAGACCTTTAAACTCAGTTGTTGCATGAGGGTTCCAACCTGAACTGGATGAACTTTCTCCTCACTCAAAAAGAAAGAGGAGGGGGCAAAACACATTCGTTATGGACATATTGCAGCCATTGACCATGACAAGGCCATGGCTTACTGGATCTGGATCTTGGAACCATATTGCTGATCCCATTAGAAGTAATGAATGAACTGAAAAAATTCCAAGTATGTATAAAATGTGGCCTGCTTTATAAACATAGCATTTCCATTAGAGATGTAAGAAGAAATATAAATGGATCTGGCCAAACCGAGCCAATAAGGAAAACAAGAAAAGGCACTGGTTAGTAAAAGAAAAAAAGAGGCACAACTGCAGCTATGCAGAAGACAGCAACACACCTGTAACCGTCCCACTGAAGGTGAGCCTATAGTTTAAATACACGTACAGAAACTTAGATAATGAAGGCATTCAGCTGGTGACAACTGTAAGCTGACAACTGCACCGGGCGGGTAGCGACTTGTCGTCCAATTGCACTGAGAGGAGTGATGAAGTAAAGTGGAGGAGAGGACCGGTATTGGTGTGGGTGCCTTGGGTCGAGGGCCCGCCCACAGTTCACCTGTGACACCTGGCTGGTGGAGCTGTCAGGACGCGTAGAGAGCGCATTCTTTCCCTGAGAGCCAGACCACCTTATGAGACACCACCACTATGGGCCTCCGCACACAGACTGACACAACACAATAATGCACGTTTCCAAAATCAAACCCCACGATTCAAACCTGTCAGTATTGTTATTCACAAACGTCTAAAAATAATATTTAGTTGAGACGGAATGAAAACGGAGCAGGAACACGAGACCTCATATAGCTCTCTCTCTCTCTCTCTCTCTCTCTCTCTCTCTCTCTCTCTCTCTCTCTCTCTCTCTCTCTCTCTCTCTCTCGCCTCCTCCTCATACCACAGAGTGGCAGCGCTGGCATAGCATCGTTCAGAATATCCTGAGCCGGGACCGAGCTGCGATAGCTGCCGCCTGAGCGCACCTCCTCACTGGGATCCCTCCGGTTCCCTCGTAGCCGGTAGGCGTGCGGCGACAGAACCTGGCTGCTCAGCGTCAGCGCCATATACCGTCCTATTTTCTGACACGACCTAAATGATTTCCGCTGGAAACGCGTCACCTAATTATTTCATCTCTTGTCTCCTGTCTAGGTGAACTAAAAAAAAATACAAATACAAAATAAAAAAAACAACAGTGGAGAGAGGAGAAACCGCACTCGTCCTGCGCACAGCGTGAGACGATCCAGCCGTTTGGGAAAAAAATAACAAAGCTACTGTCCTGTCCACATCGGCCCGACAGGAGCGGGAAGAGACGGGACCTCTGCGCTGTGAAGAGTCTCTCCCCGTGCCGTGCAGCAGTGCGCGGAGAGCAGCCACAGACTCAGCAGACGCACTCAAAGCGCAGGAGGGATCTCGGAAGGTGGAGGATATTTTACGCACAGCAGCACTCTGGTAGCCCCGTTTGACACGCGGCCACTTACTGGGAGTCTCCTGCTCCGTTTGGGACTCAACACAGTCGCTTCGCCTCTTGGTCGGATTTGCACTTGACTAAATCCACATGATGGATTCCTTCATCCTAGCGGCTCTGGCAGTGTGCTCTCTAACGGCACCAGCCTATGGGGACAAAGGGACCAGCAAAGCTCGCAGTTGTTCGGATATCAGGCAGTTTTATAGCGGCAAAGGATTCGCTCTGGATGGTGTCCCTCAGTCTGAAATATCAGGTAAGCCCCTTCGAGATACGCCTGCTGCGGTCATGGTGTGCGCACTATTTCTTTGGAGCAAAATCTTTACCTCTGAGCCCAAACGCACTTTCAGGACCATGTACCTGTCCGAACGTGGCACAACATTTTGCTTAAATCATGCCATGTTAAACTGTGAAGCCCCGTATAGTTGCTACAGTATAACTAACTCATTGCCACTGAGAACCATAATCTCTCTGCAAGTCCCTCAAGGAATGTTAGTCTATTTTGAGGCCAAAGTCGCACCTGCAGTAGCACCATTTTGTGTGTGTGTGTGTGTGTGTGTGTGTGTGTGTGTGTGTGTGTGTGTGTGTGTGTGTGTGTGTGTGTGTGTGTGTGTGTGTGTGTGTGTGTGTGTGTAAGTGTTGGTGTGTGTATGACCTATCTTGGAGAAATGTTTGTGTGCATTTGGTTCACAAACCGCACACCAATGCAGTTTGCACACATCACTGCAGGGAACTGTTACTTCAAAATAGGTCTTGTTTCCCAGGAACTTAAAAGGATGTATTTTTATATTTTGCTTTGTTGTGAGAGCAAACCCAGTTTCTATCTTTATACCTTTTTAAACCTGTAGACACACACATTTCACGTCACATGGTAAATGAAGGGACTCTAGCTCTGAAACACTGCTTTGAAAAGACATTAAGACAGTACAGACATGTCACAGTCACTCTGGCTTTTCCATCCCTCATCAGAAATGTCCTTTCAAATTCCCCCACACGTGACATTTTTAGAAACACATATGCAGGAGCAACACCTTGCCTTCTGTTGTCGTTTTTTTTCCAGTTTCCCTTTCACTCAAAACTAAGCTGCTCCACTCCTCAATCTTTCCTCTTCTCTAAAATCAGTGTGGTCTTTGTGTGCGTAATTCTTCCCATATCGAATGCCTGACAGTCACTTGACCATGGGGCTGTGACTGCACAAATATGCTGCTCACTGTGTCGTTCATGGTCTGATGTCAGACAGTCACAAGCCTCTCCGGCGTTCAGATGATTACACGTGTGCCTCCTCTGGAATTCAGTGCAAGGCTTTCACACACATGAACTCGCACACATGCAGTTTATTGCAATTTCAGGTTCTACAGTTACTGCATTGTGCATGCATGGACAAGACAGGAGACTGTGGCCGTGCATGCTTACAGAACCACTCTACCGTGCACACTTTCAAAGGAAATATAAATGAGACTTGCATATTTCTTTTATTTACTGCCCCAAAACTGTCAAATTAATGAATGTGACAAACTGTTTTTTTTTCTCCAAAAGTTAAGATCAGAAAGTACAACCTTAATATTTAAAGTAATCTACATATTTTATCAAGATGAAATGAAGAAAAGAGCGTGGATGTGCACAGTGATTCTCCCTGTTACATTGCCAGAGTCCCTCCCAATCTGATAACATACTCCTGTTCCTCGAAAAGCCCCTGCAGACTGCGTCAGCCACCTTCTCTGTTTCGTCCAATTCATTTTCCACAGCGCTACACGACTGTGACAGTAGATAAACTCTTCCCTCCTGTGAAGACAGAGGTGTTTGTCCATTAGCGCAGGCCGAATGGCTCTGAGACATACAAGGGTGACTTTCTGTAGTATTCACCTGAAGGTCACTCACTCCAAAAGGTAGAAACGGATCTATTTCCTGAAAGCGCATGGGCTCCCACACAGGCTGCTGAAAGAGCATTGTGTCTTGACAGAAATAGCATAACCCGCGGCTTATACATTCCGATTTGAGGTGTTTCTTCGTGACCATCGAGAGATGCCTTTAAGATGCATAAAAATGGAGCATTAAGAGTGTGCTTATGAGGAACATGATACCCAACGCAAGGCCGCTGAGTTGATCTTTCCCAGTGATCGCCCTGATAGGATAGGAGAGATTATGAGATTTGAGGGTGGGGCGGTAATGTGATGAAACTGTTAGCTCATGTCATGACGCCATAGATCTTAAGGCAGTGAGGGCCAAGAAATAACTGGACACTTCTAATTTAATTGATTGACCATACTGAATAAATCATTTGACATAATTAACGCCAGCCTCGATCCCTTAGAAATCCCCTTTTCTTCCAAATGTCTGCAATCCATAATGCTTTAAAGATAAAAATCTGTCTTGTCATGATACCACCTATTCCTCTTGTTTCAATCAATGATGTGGAGCTTACTTAAGTCTGGGGGTCAATGCATTCTCAATAAGAGACAATAAGGGAGTGAGACAGACACTAGTGCTAGGAAGAGATATATAGAGAACTGAGAGTGAGAAACAGAGATGCAGAAGTGGATGGCAGAAAGAGAGATTGAGGGAAGGGCAGATTTGGCTTTGATTATATTCCTCCCTGTGTCCCCGTCTCTTGGCTCTCAAGCATAAATAATCTGCTCCAGTCTGGCATATTTAACATCTTAGTAAAGTATGGAAGCTTTTAATGTATGCCTAGTATGGGCCACCTGATATTTGCAGAATGATATTTCTTCGTGAGGCACCAGGGCTTGATTAACTTGGTGTATTGTCTGCACCTGACTCAAAGTCACACGCCGAGAACATCACCTCGATTTAGTCTGGGAGGACATTGAGAGACAGCTGCATCCCAACTGTAAAAATGATGTCCAGTCGCAGCTCTGTCAAATCATTTTCAATGCCACTGCACAATAAATGAGATACAATATCGCAGCACACAAAGCAGCGACTGTAGTCATGCACGATATTAAAGTGAGTTTTTAGATGCACCAAACGTGTATAATCAATCATGGAGATAACGTCTAGACGAGGTCTGCAAGTAATATGGCCTTTAAAGTTATTAATTATTAGAGTTTGGTTTTCAGAAATATACTTTTGACTTGAATATCTCTGCTCTTTACATTTAAATGAGGTTCTTTTATGAATGTGTGCGGTACACATCCCACAACACAGTCCCTGTTTGATTATGCTCAGTCAGCAGTAAAAGAAGATTCCTAGATATTGCCACATTGATACACCTCATATAACAACTTGGATAGTCTCCTGTTGTTAAATACTTTGCCCTAGAAAGCCAAGCACAAGAAAGCTATTGAGTTAAGGTTGGTGAGCTGTTTGATATTGAACAGTGTCAGCCGAGCAGCAATATAAAAGGATGCATCACAAGTAAGTGATCACACTGGCATCATCACAGTAATGTGATGATGCCAGTGTCACTTTGTCCAATGTAGTTATTTTTGGGAAAAGCTTTTCTTTTTTTTCTTGGTATTTATCCAAAATAGATGTTTTCATTTTCCGGGGCTCACCTGTCTACTCCCTGTCCCACCATTACGGCCGTGATGACTTATCGGTTTGCCTTTCAGGGGATGACACCCCTCATCCCTCTGTTTCTCTCTCTCATCGGCTCCTAAAGAGAGAGGCGCCAGACACTCTTTGAAAGCAGCTGGCAGCCAATGAGTGTTAGATACTCCATGACATATAAGTCTAAACAAAGACACAAGCTGCATGAGACATCTGGAGGAAGGCTGGTAACATTTTGGTATGGCATTGGCTTTTCCCATGCTGTATTTGTGTTGTTGTTGATTGCCGGTTGCTACAGGCCGACCGTGGGCCGCTCGGTGCTCTGAAGTGTCATCTCTAACCAGTGTTTGGCAAATGATACAGTGGGGCTGTTGATCATCGCCTGCTAGGAACTGTTATTGACTAAAGACCGGCTTGTGGCTGGAAATATGGGCCGATCGGTATGGCAACCAGCAGAGAAAAAGTATGTGAATCTTTTGAACACAGCAGCTTGACTTTAATTAAAACATCTTGAAATGTAAAAGTAGCGTTGTCGCTAAAACAAAGCATGTGTTTTCACACACTGGGTAGGACATTCTCCCGGGGCAACTGGTTCACCTAAGAGACTGTGGGTAGCAATAAGATCATGGCTGCTAGTGTGCTAGCCGCCCCCCTACACCACTTTCCGGACAGAGGTTAAATGGAGGAGTCCACTGCCAGAATAAAATATAGCTGCAAAAACCAAACAACAAAAATATGGATGAACCATATTCATTTAAAATCTGTATTTCAATCTCAATGCACCCAACTCTCAGAATCTGCAATATCTGCAAACCAGAGGGCACCTACTTAAATGTGTTCATGGTCCGGAGCAAAGTGTAGACCATGTCCAATGTTGTATGTATTTAAGCCCTTAATCTCTGTGGACATACTTATACATATATCTTCCACCAGTTGCTGTTAGCTTAAGACCCTCCAGTTGCCCTGTGAGGCTACTTGACCTGCGGTGGCACCTCATTCTTGTCCCCTCAGCAATGTACTCTCATGCCAGTTAGGATTATAAAAAAAAATCTCTTCAGTATTCTCAATTATTTACGAACCTGTTAGTAACGTTCGCTGTGAACAGTGTCACCAAGCTGAATGGTTAGTTTCTTTGCTTGTGCATTCTGATAATGAAACTACACTTCATAGCAGCAGGCATTGACACTTAATTGGTGTCCCTGTTCAATGAGGCATGCTGAAAAAAATCCCACCCAACTGGCCTTGAACTTGGGATGTTCCAATTACATGGTCATCTTAAACCCCCGAGGCAGCAAGACAGCCCAGCCTGGGTCATTTTTCTGTAAAAGGAAGTCTCACTAGGTCGGACACCAAAGAGATTTTTCTAACCCTAACATGGTAGGAATCTGAGTTGAATACTGTTACATGAACATACTAGATTCACCAGAAATAGGTCAAATAAATATGTGACTTTCATAGATTAGTCACTATATTATTATCTGTTTTTTCACAAAATACATATGTCTACTTTCACAAAACACTCACACTTTCAAAGAAGAGACACTGATTTTCATTAATTTAGTCTTTATTTTGACAGCAACAATACTAAAACAATTTCAGATCAAACAGTGCCATTACAAAATTAAAAAAGCCAAATGTGAGGAGCATGAAATAAGAAAAATGATCCTATGCAACATTAATACATGATGGTCTACAATGGAAACAAGAACAAAATTGTCACAAATACACAGCAATAACATAATAATAATATAAAAACTAAACAAAATGATTCCACAACAATAATAACCGAAACACCATGTATGTGAGATTCAAACAATTTAGTTTAGTAACTCATGAAATAAAATCAACTTTTGGTATGTCTGATGTTAGTTGATACATAGTAAACCTACAAGTGTGACAACAAAACAGTGTATATATTTGTTCATGACAAACGAAGTTCGGTGTGCTATTCAAAATTACATTTTGCATGAATAACAGAACACCAGCCTTAAATGTAGCCTCCCATCGTTTATACATCCCACACACATCAGCACGGAGTGAACAATGGTAGACCGATCTGGCTGCTCTGTTCTTTGCAATTAGAAGTTGCTGTTGTTAAGACGCTCCGCAGCTACATGGATGATTGGATGCCTATTTAGCGACACTCTTAATTAAATTATACATTTCCAAATTGCACACTGGCTGTATGTCAGACTGACACAAGCACACTTAAACACATAAAGCCAGCAATGTTACATATATATTTTTAAAAAGGGCCAGACCAAACATTACCATGAATAGTGTGTGTGTGTGTGTGTGTGTGTGTGTGTGTGTGTGTGTGTGTGTGTGTCATCATTGTAGCTGTCCTATTCTTATTCTCCATAATGGTGGATAACTAATTGATCGCACTGAATCACATATTTGCGCCTTGTGAATGGAACTCATTAGCCGATTTGGAGATAAGAGCGTCGAGGCTTCTTTGAAGGTTGCCGTCATCTTAAAGCCCCATGCATCTGTTGGTCTTCCTCGACAGGCAGATTAAAGCAACAGCAACAGTTGTTTCTGTAACGCAGTGTGCAGGCTCATAACCCTGCTGCAGTTTACAGTGTGTGAATCCCTGCATCTGGGCTCCTGTCTGTGCCTGTACAAATGCGTACTGTATCCGTATGTGTTTGTGAGTGTGCATGTGTCTTTGTGTGTGTGTGTGTGTGTGTGTGTGTGTGTGTGTGTGTGTGTGTGTGTGTGTGTGTGCTTTCCTACCAACTGAATATGCTGGAGTTGTTAAAATGCTGAAGTTAGTAAGAAGCCTCTTGAAGCATTAAGCCATAATGGGCTGTATGGAGCATGAAACAGACCACAGTGTGTTTGATGTTCACCATAGAGAGAGAGAAAGAGAGAGAGAGAGAGAGAGAGAGAGAGAGAGAGAGAGAGAGAGAGAGAGAGAGAGGAGAGAGAGAGAGGGAGGGAGGGAGAGAGGGCCCATGGTCTGCTGACTGTGACTTGGGCTGGCCTGGTCTGCCTGGTTTTGCTAGTCCCTGCTCCGCCCTGTGAGGGCAATATGTAGGAAAAACAACAAAACAGAGAAGAAGAGAAAAGATGGAGTTAAAAATTGTTTAAAGCCACAAAAAAAAGTTCCTTGTGTGTTTTCTTTCCATAGTCTTTTAAATATTTTGGGGCTGTTAGAAACATGAACATTTTGAGGACAGTGTGTCCAGACATGTTTCGCTGCTACGAACTCTGCAAAGTGTGTGAACAAGGACGGAAGAAACCATTTCCCACTCACAGCACAGTAGTCGTCTTCATCTGAATCATTTCTTATTTGGGCCAACGATTTAAGGTCGACGATTAAAAATATAGCAGTCCTATTTTCTTTACACAGTCAAGATAATAGTCAAATAATTGCATTGACTTATTTTTGGACGGAAAGACGCAACAGCTGACAAACATGTCACTTTTTCCCTCGCATTTCGTCCAACTTATTTAAAAATAAAATAAAATCTACCTCAGGGTGTTAAAGGGTAGGAAATTGAGGTCCAAGATAAATTGCTTTTTAGGATGTAACGCACTACCTTGACAAGTGTCAGCTGCCTCTTTTACTAGCATGCTCTTCAGCTGCTGCCACCCCTCTCTTTCCTCTCTTGCTTGCACTCCTCGTGTCTTTTGTTCCATGTCACTTGTCTAATGTGAGAGTAGGAGTTCACACGTACAGCCTTCCCTTGGCGAGCAAACACACACAACACACACACACACACACACACACACACACACACACACACACACACACACACACAGACACACACACACACACAGACACACAAATGACAGCATAGGCCAGTCTTTTTATGTCACCATAGGGGTTTGCAGTGTCATTTCAACAGCTGTGTGTGTGTGTGTGTGTGTGTGTGTGTGTGTGTGTGTGTGTGTGGTGGTGGTGGTGGTTGGCGCTTATGACTCGTCTTTTGTCTTCAGAGAAATTGGTTGTGTCAAAAGGAGAATAATTCCCTCGTCACTGCGAGGGCTTTTCGCTGTCTCTTGTTGTGTGAGTGTGTGTGCTCATAAGCAAAGGAGAGAGTATTCATGTGTGTGTGTGTGTGCGCCAAAGATGTGTATGGACTCTGCACGACTTCTAAAGACATAGCAAGAATATTATTAAACCGCTTCCTCTCCATTTGCTGTCTTTGTGTGCGAAGCACGCGCGTGTGTGTGTGTGTGTGTGCATGATTGCTGCCGTTTTTTGTTTGTTGTGCCCTTTCGTCAGTTATGTAAATGCATACGTGTGCCATGGCAAGATGGCTGTTGTGTCTCCTGTCCCCTCCAGCAGTGCTTTCCGTAGACTAGGTGCGTATTTGAAGTGACAGGAAACTGGCTCTCGCTCTCGGTGTGGCTTCGCTTCTGCCTCAGCTACCTCTCCTCTTGCCCTCCTGCTGCTGGACAGATGGTACAGACCCGAACCCGGACCCCCACTACCATATTAAGTGAGGGCACACAGTATGGATGTTGCATTGAGACACGCCTGACACCAACACGCACATATGCACTGTCTGCAGCTGTGGACCGGAGTACTCGCTCCTGTGGCTATGGCACTATGGCAACAAATTCAGCAGGCCCACGGGGGTTGGGTATTCTTTATTCTTTCATTTATTCTTTCATTCTGATACTGGAATAATACTAACTTGGGTCATACGATGTTTTGTTACACTATATCTGGCTTTTATAATGAATCATTCAGGAATCCATTAGAATGTTAAATAGCTAGCAAAAGAAATTGCCGAAAGTGGTGTCTTACAAATTATTCTGTTTTCACTAGATCAGCTGACTCTGGAGCATTATGACTTGGAAATGCTGTATAAATATATAGTAATTTCCTACATTGTTTGAAATAGTGGCAACATTTTGCTCACCACCGTCTTTGGTGAAGCCCACCCTTTTGAGCGTCCCCCCCCCCCCCCAGTTCTGATCCAATTCTCGATTCTAAATAAAATTGCCAAAATATATGGATATTCTCTGATGGAGACAGCCTTCAAGCTTCTATCTCTCAAATATATAAAAGAATAAATAGGAATTGAGGAGATGGTAGATTGGGCCTGTATATAAAAAGATCGGAGTCGATGATAAAACAGTACGGTTGCCTTCTAACTGTTGAATGCCTGAAATGGCATCTGCACCTTGCTGCTCAGATGCCAGGCACAATGCAGATTTAATAAAGATAGGACACACAGGCGCAGTGGTACACATATCCCTCAACTACACACTTCCCTTTGATAAGCAATCATTCCTGTCCCGCTCTGTACAACAGTGGCCCTTTCTTCCACACACAGGTTTTTATTAAAAACACCATAGCTCACTTCTGCAGAATGAAGCACTGCAGGTGTAGCGGTGCAGAAACTGGACTGAAAGCCACCGAGCCTTCTGTTGGCGTATGTGTTTCTGCATGTGGGTGTGAGGCAGACATCACCAGGTGTTTGGAGACTTGTGAATATCTTCTTTGTCTCGTTTCCCCTCCTCTCCTCCAAAAGTAGCAGCATTATTCAACACAATCTCTTCCAAACTCCAAGCGTTTGAGTTTCCACACCTGGGATGCAGAACAGTTGCCACTTTCTCCTCATCTCTATCAAATCTGCCGCTCTCTCACAGTCGGCTTTTTAAGTTGGTCATTTTGGAGGAATTCCGTTGCTGCTCCAGGCAAGTGATTGCACACAATGGTTATTCAGCTTCGGTGTTACTTGGCTTTTTTTTCTGAAGGTTTTTTTAATCATGGAGATAAACTGTTTCACATTTGTTTCCATTATCGTAATTATTTTCTCCCCTCTTTCTCCCCCCGTAAGTCGTTTCTGCCTGCGAGGCTTTATCTCTCATTCTTGCACTATCTACTCCTGCCGAGGAAGTTATGAATTCATTTATTTTTCATGTGAAATTTACTGCATACTCGCAGATGTTCTCCAATAAAACAAAACAAAAAAAACAGCTAGTTTGTTTCTGGTACTTGTTGGTGATTTGTATGACTCCATATATTTGGGATCTAATTTTACCACATATTTTATAGCCTTGACATCGAAGCCATATGTTTCAAGAATCCAATTCTAAATTCTAAACCTTCATTAATGGAGCTACACACATGATGATGCAGGGGACTTCTCGGTCTTCTGGGCTTTGGAAGAGACGTGTGAGAATAAAAAGAATCATTTCTAAAAATGTAGCCTTCATAAGCCAATGATCCTGTTAGTTTTCTTTAAACTCTTCCTGTCTGAATCCATTTTCTCACACTCACTTTAACCGTCCTTAAACTTCCTTTGCTCTGAGTTAGAATGTAATTAGAGTGAAATCTGTGTGTTGTTGTGTTGCTTCCTAGAGGAGCTTCAGTGCTCTGTGATCCTATACTCCATCTCTCCCTTTCCATCTGGTGCATTTGGCACTGCAGAGATCTTTGGTCCCCCATAACATTAGTTCTTCTCACAACCAGAATACACAAATGGGTTGTTCTAGCTGTGTATGCAGCCTCTTTGTATCTCCCTCTCTCTGTTTGTGGTGAAGCAGCTTTCCTAAGTTCTCTGGGTCCACTCCAACTCCCATCTCCTGTTGGATTTTTCTGCTTTCTGAGCACATTTTTTGTAATTAGATAGTAAGATCTGGTTTCGTGTGACATCATTTCTCGAGCGTTATTTGTGGCATAGGAAATCCCCATGTACATCATGGTGGTTAGCTTATTTTGCTTGACGACGCTGGACTATTTAGATCCGCAGGTCGAGTGACTGTCTGAAGATGAGGAGGCGAGAATGACTAGAGGATTACTAAAGCCGAGTGAGCATAAAAAAAAGCTCATAATTACAGGGGGCAATATGTAATTACTGTCAATTGTCATCCTGTTAGCTGGTATAGGATTAGCTTTTTATTACCCAAATCCATATTGACTTAATTATTTTTTTCCACATTCCTCTCTCCACTCCCTTGAGCAGCGCCTTTCACTAATTCTAGTTCTAATGCTTGTGCGGTTTTGAGAGAGACCATCTATAGATATGACTTCTGTACATTCTATATGTAGCAACATATCCTCTCCGTACACCTGGCATCTGAACCAATTCCCAGCAACGTGCTTGGTGGTCAGTGTGTATGACGGTCTGACCCGAAAAGATGGAAGAATAGTGGGAAGGAAGGTTCGGAGAGGAACATGTTGTGCCAACGTCTAAGATTTGGTTTGATGCCGAACATTTTGTGATACATTTGTGATTGCATTTGGCTCCACATTTATGTTTATTAACAGAATTTCAGATAGCTTTGCTTATGTTACTGGAAAGGCAATACAATAAAGGACTTCTCATGAAAGTGTGCCAAAACATGGGCTTAAAACTCATAGAGGGATTCTATTGTACAGGACCTCTGAGGGTTTATTTGCTACTGTACTGCTCTTCTCTCCTTCCTCCCAGGAGTATGGGGCACACAGGGAGCTAATGAACTTGAAATGACAATGACTTATTTAGCTTGCATTTCTTCCGCTCAGCCGTAACCGGCCATTTCAGCCGGGCCCCCTCGTCATCGTTTCATTCGTCTCGTTTTTTGCTCTCCCTCCGTATAGCTCCCTCACTATTTTCATCTCTTCTTCCTCCCCTGCAGAGTCTTCTCTCATACATATTTTACATCTTCCAAATGAACTCTGTCAACTCAAGCTTAGCGCATGGCTGGCTGCCTTGTGTGTTTCTAAAGCGTATAATGTGTTTTTGTACAGGACGTGTGTTTGAGCGTGCACATGTGTATTTTAATGTATATATGTAAAAAGTACGTTCATCTGAGCGAGGGTCTTGCTTCACTCTAACGCACCACTCGGTTTCTGCATGCATATTTTGATAAGAGCTCACTTGAGACGTGTTTTACATAATGTTTACGATTTGTTTATTCAAGTGTTATTCCACCAGACAAGGTGACTAAAAAACATGTTATTTAGAGCAACGACCTGCTGTTTTGGGCGAGATTACATATAGTCCACGTTGCACATACTGGATACATGTACTGGGAGCTGCTGAGCAGCAGTATACCAATCACAGAGCGATGGTATACCTTTGTATAATTTAATTTAATTTAATCGTTTGACACTAAGTGCCTCCTCCATGGTCAGTTTGAAAGTAGCTGGTGAGGAAAAATGAAAACTTTTATTCTGGACGTTCTCCAACTCAACCTAGACACCAAGTGTTGGATGGAGAAACCAGAACACAACACGGAGTGCAGATATGTAGTATGAGGTGCATCATGAGAGAGTGCATGTCTTTACACCTTATACAAATGCACAAGGTGAGACAGTAAGTGCAGCATCCAGCAGCAAAGTGTTTTAACTGCAATCCCTGACTCCACAGTGTTAGATTTGAAGGGTGTGTTTTGGGGGGCCTAAAGCATGCTAGATGTTTTCAACTATCCGTGTGTTTGGATGTTCCAGTATTTATCCAGGAGATAGTCCAGTGTCTTTGTTTCTCTATTTTGGGCCAAGCTCTGGTTTAAACTAAAAGCATTCTCTTTAAATATTTCATGCTCTTGCTGAGATCAAGTGAGAGACAGAATTAATGTGTGGGGCTTAAAACACAGAAGTAACTTTGGCCACTTCTGTTTCATACTACCATTCTATGCCTTTATTTGTATTTCACCTCATCATTATGACTTTTACTCGAATAACTCCTCCTCCTTCCAAACAACACATCATGTCTAAGCTCCCTTGTCATTATTTACAGGGCACAGAACTTAAACATCACACTTTGTGCGTCATTTTTTAAAATCCATTTAAATGTATTTTTGTATTGCTAACACGCCTGTGTCGCCGAATAAACTAGTATTGCACTTCTACGGTATGTGACTAAATCGCTTCCTTGCGCTGTGAAGCAGCAGAAGTGGTGCCCCTCAGTCTCCTGTGTGTCCTTGCTCCCTATACCCTTCTCTCCCAATAGCCTCGGTTCCAGCCCTGAGGCCCAGGGCATCACTCAGTCAAATTGAATCACAAATTATGTTGGGCAGGGGAGAGTGTGAGGCTCAGGATGAATGGCTCGGGTCGGTCATGTGATCTCTGCTGATGAATGGTCAGCGTAGAGGACAGGGTGGATTTGAACCAAGGAAAGAGGATCTGGTGTGCCTCTTCACAGGAGGATTTGTAGTGTAGAATAATATCCAACAGTGAAAATGTGTTTATTTTATTTTGAAAAAAGCTTTTAAACATTCATTTCAGGCCTCTCATTCTGTAGCTGTTATATAATTGATGATATTCCCCATGTAATAAAGGTAAAACAAGTAATGTACTGCATATTCTTCTTGATGAAAGTTGGTAAAGGGGAACAACAACCTGCTGTATTGGTTCTTGAAGATGTTCACCTCTTTGCAATGTGGTGCTGATGCAAAGAGAAGCATCAAAGCTTTGATGTTTCATATTGGGGTGTTTTGTCAAGAGAGTTTTTGCTCACTGGGATGAACTCTCCTTGCAACAGCGCCTCTATTCTTAAATATCCCATCCTTTTTTTCAGGCTCTCAGTGTTTGAGATATGAGTTTGAGAGCTGAGACTTTGTTCCCTTTCTCCAGTCTCATCCCATCTTCCTCTTTCCCCTCAAGCTCTCTCTTCCTCTCCCAAGCTTTCTGCACCTTCTTTCAGGCCTTCTGTGTCCCTTCACATCTCTCTTGGCTTCGCTCCCGTGATTAAGCACAGCTGTCGCCCTCATCGCAAAGCCCCTCTTTTTTTCACATTGTTATATAAATTGGCTGGCTGTCTTTCTCAGCCCCTGGCCCTGTTGATTTTGGGTGACGTCAGTAACTGCTGTTTACGCCTTGGACACAGAGCCAATTCTACTGTCTCCTTCGACGGCTATGACTCGGGTCATTCAACCAAATACATACGTGTGTGTGTGTGTGTGTGTGTGTGTGTGTGTGTGTGTGTGTGTGTGTGTGTGTGTGTGTGTGTGTGTGTGTGTGTGTGCATGTTTATTCAAATATATAACAAGGCAAACTCCTTGAATTAAAATCAATCACAAATTACTTCTCCAAACATATCCCCCCCTCCCCTCAATTACTTATAACTGACTTGATTATTATGTGTCTATCTTTGGCTCCTGAATGAGATCACAGTCATATTAATGGTATAGTGTGTGCTGGCATTATGTTGCCAGTATGGGCTGCATTACATTTTTCTTTTGTGTGGTGTGGTATGCAGGATATGGTGTGTATGTTTTTGAAGGAATCTGTAAAGGCTGACATGAAAAGTCAAGGAATCAGTCAATAAAAAGAAAATTTACAGTTTTCATAATCGGATAATTTGATTAAAACTGTTGATCACAAACCTGAAGATTTGCTATTAAGATTAATGTTGAATTTAAACAAGTAATTTTGTCTTAACATTTCTGAAAATAGAGACTACAAATAGAGACTACGATTTCCCCAAACCCAAGGGGATCTAATTGTTTGTTTTGTTGTCCGACAGCCCAAAACCTAAAGATATTTTAAGATATCCTTTTTTTGACAAATAATTTTCTGACAATGAGCTAATCACAGTTTCAGCCGAATACTTTTGGGATCCTAGTTTTGTTATCTGCCCATGTCAGCGAGGGTCAGATGCGCTGATGAATATGTGTGAACCTTTGTGGACACCCAATGTACATTAGTGCGAATAGCCTGCCTTTTGGTCTATGTCGGGCACATCTAACACTTTAATGAATGTTACAGTCGTCACTCTTTCTCTGGAGCACCATGGATGGGCAGTGTAACTTAATGGATGCTAAATGTATCTCAAACAACCCTCCAACCCTCCAAGGACATTGCTCCATTGTGATAGGAAAGCACTTCAGCCCTTCAGATGAGATGCGTTCACTGTCAAGCTACAATAACCCCCCCACCACCACCACCACCACACCATAGTGTTACCTTTTCTGAAAGCACTTTGCTCTCTCAGTTTGTATCTCTCAAACAGGCATGGAGTTATTCTATGTGGCGGCCAACCAGCTCTTTTGTAAAGGACATGCAGCAGTTGTGGGAAGAAGCTGCTTTAACTGGTCCCACCTCCCACATCAACCATTTTGCAAGTTGTAGCTCGGCCCCCTTCTCTCTTGGAAACACAATGCCTAATGTACCATTGCACTGCTATAAATATTCTTTTCCATAGACCATGCTCATGCTCCCATTGTGATGTGATTATTATTTTATTTCAACTTACTGGGATGGGTGTCATGAGTGAAAGTGGAGTCTGGCTGTTTCAAACGATTTTAGACCAGCAGTTCTAATTTTATCCTTGTGTCTGATTATGACCAATGTGGAAAACCAATGGATAATGTGCCAGTTAACCATTTGTTAAGCATGTTCAGTGTCCCTAAGCAGGAAGCAGCAAGTCTAAGTTTCACTAATTGCCCCCAGAGTAGAAGATGTTTTTGATCAATGCACTGCTGTATACAAGAGTCTTATTTATGTGTTTGTGTGGTTCAATTGTCAGAGAAAGCACTGGGTCATTTTTAATGCGGAGAGCAAAAGAGGAGCCAAACTCAGATGTCAATGGTGATGGTGTGAACTCAAAATGAGATATTTTTCTTTCTCTACCTTCCTTACCTCTATTAACAAATGACTCAAGGTTTTTGGCTTTTTTTCCTGAAATAATGGACGAGGTTATGGCTACAGACTCTCTCTTCTCTCGACACATATGTTGAGTGTAATTCATTGAGACAAAATGCAAAATAAATAAAGTGAATTTTTACTGATGGCATTATTGTTATTCATATTATTATCTTAATAATTATTATTATTAAGATGCAACGTGTACTATTATTATTATTATTATTTTTATGATTATCTTGCAAAGCAAGAGAGACACAAAAAGAAAAGCCAAGGAAACTGCAGCTCTGATCTCGCCATAGACTGTTTACTCACAGATTAGATCCCTATCTCCTCTGATTGAGTTCTCTGGGATTGGGCAGACTCAGAGCCTGTCCACAAGCACAACTCCGCTCTCCCAGCATCCCAGTCAGTTTTTCGTGACCTTTCCATTGGGAAAGAGGAACTTGATGAATGCAATTCAAGGCTGTTAGTTGTGCCTCTGTGTGTCCTTGTGGCGATGCTTCCGAGGCTCGTCTGTCTTCTCGTCAGAATTATATGTGTGTGTGTGTGTGTGTGTAAACAACGTGGAGCAGATACCTGCTTTTACGAGCAGGTCTGTCCTTGTAGTTAAAGCAGCCTGTTACACTTGGTCGTGCTCTGCAGTGTTTGGTGATACAAACATTTGCCCTGGCAGTTAACTGGCGACTACCCCTGTAGTTATTATTGTAGTCCGTAAGGGGAACCAATCGTGCTGTCTGGAGACAGCCGCCTTAACAAGACTGCGCCAAGTTCATGTTCCTTTCTCTGAAATAAAAGGGCATTGTCTTTCTTTTTCTTTTTTTTCCCGATGCTGAGATTTTCGGTAGGGACCACTGGCTGTAAATTCTTGCTGCCTCCACCTTTTTTTCTTCTTTTCCCCCTGTATCTAGCCCAAAGCAGGCTTTGATGTTCAGCGTCTTTACTCTCTGAAATAAGGCTGTTCTGCTGCAAAAGGAACACCCCATCTCTTTCTCCATTCTCTTTTTTTGTGTTCAGCCGGCTGTTAGATCGCCATTGTTTCTCTCTGAGTTGAGATCAGGTTCTCTATTTTTGCTTGTGGCCTGAATCTCAACCACGGAGACAGGTAGGTAGGTAGAGAAAAGGTTGTTCACAGTATTATATTTTCACCTCTAGTGACAGGGGCTTAATACAAATACATTTGTACATTAAGGTAATATTAGGAGCACACAACCATACATTAAACCAAGTTAATGCAGACAAGTACCTTTCCCTTCAGTCGCATTTGAAGCACAACAGACCGGTATTATACGATCAAAGCTCGTCTCCACCCTTAAATCTGTCACAGCAAGTATGAACTCAAGCGTGTACGTCTGCTTTCATCATACACTTCTCAGACTTCCTTTGATTACAGTAACTATTTGTCCATAATCAACATTTTAACATACATGGTCTTCATTCATAAATCAAAACAAAATCTTACAATTACACAGATTATAGAGCAGAAGTTGTAAAAACAGGTTAACATTTGGTCTTGTTCTTCCTTTTAAAGTTTGGGAGGATAGAACCATTCCTCTCTAGTCAGGACATGCAACTCAGAAGCTTACTGTATACAAAACCTCAGATGCAGACATAAACACTCACACCTGTTGTATAACTGCTCAAAGGTGTGCATGAAACGAGTGATTTGCGGAAATATCTGATAGTTTTTATGTTGGCTTCCTTCCACTTTTAATTTTATGGGTTGAATTCCCATAAAGATCAAATGAGACATGATCTGACATGGCTCAGTGGCAGCTGACAGATTTGAAGGTAATTAAAAGTGCTCTTTAGCCCGATGACTGATGCCAGTGTGGCGGGCGTGGGTGGAGGGCACGGGCTGGCCCGGCCCACACAATGGTGGGCTTTGTAGGTGGCGGTGATGTAGGGAAAGGCTACATGATGTCAAGCAAGTGCTGGCTTCAGTCCGTGTATTCGAGTCCAATGGTCCTTCTCAGAGCATTTAACACCTTCACACAGCTGGATGAGGATGAGTGGGAAGAGCAGGTGGTGGAAATCTATCCTGCAGGAGCTGCAGAACAATGGACTGCATTCCTTGTGAATAATATGGTGGAAGATAATTTGGAGAGTACGATGTGTTTAAGCTTAAAGAGGGTGATATGTCATAGGTACTCATATACTTTACAGCTGCATGAAAGATCAAGTTGTGAAACTGGACTCAGGCTTTAGCCCGTACACAATGCAGCTGCCAGAGCTTGAACCAAAACAAGCACAAGACAGCACATTACATTGTAGCATTTTTGCAAACTCTTTTAGAGCAGATTTAAAACAGTTGTTCTACTTTACGACCCTGAATAGTTAAGCACTTCCATACTTAGTTTAATATTCCTCCTTCTATTCAACAGCATCACATAAATAAATAGAGTATATATGCTAAATAAAGCTACCACCAAAAGCCAGTTAGACTGGAAACTGTAGGGAAAACAGAAATCCTGGCTCAGACTATCATGGACTATTTTCTGGCCGGCCACAGTCACTTCCTGGAGGCTTGTCATCCCTGTGAGGTTGCCACGACAACTTGTTATTTTTATTCGTTGGTTTTTGCGCAGAGTAAATAAACAAGATATAACGTGTTAAACTGCGAGCAATAGAGTGGGGTAGAAGAAAACCATGCCAGTCTGTGTCTCGGAATATGAGAGAATATGAGAGATACAGATTCAAAATGAACAGATAAGTGCCCACGACTGAATAAGTGAATAATAGTCTCACGTTACAATACAGATGCCAGCTTTGTAAATTAATTAGCTGCCGTCTGCGTACGTACATTACCCTGGTGGCTGTGCAGTGATGCTGCAGACTCCAAGTCGTCCCGTGCCGATTTTTGACTGGTGTCTGTGCATCAGATAAGACCCCGCATCGCAGAGGAGTGCTATAGATAACCATAGACAACCAATCTCTCTCTCTCTCTCTCTCTCTCTCTCTCTCTCTCTCTCTCTCTCTCTCTCTCTCCCTCTCTCTCTCTCTCTCTCTCTGGGCCCCACACTCTCTGTCGGTGAATTCTCATTTTCTTTTTTCGACTTTCAACTTCTCCTCCCTCCCTGGTTGGATGGATAACCACCTAGCCTTTCAGCAAAAGCCAGTGCCCTATCTGTCTCCCTGTGGCCTCCCTCTCAGCTCTCTTTATCCCTCCTTCTCCTCGGCCTTCATCTCGCTCTGGGAGGATAACCATCTAGCCTTTCAGCACAGGCCAGGTCTTTCTAATGACTGTTTCTAGTGAGGGAGGACAGTGGAGAAGCTTTGTCTTACTCACTCTGGTGCATTTCAGTAGCTCGGGGGGGAAAGGGGAAGTCGATTCCATTTTTTTATATATATATTTGGACAGCACCATAGAGAAGGACATTTTAATTGAATGTGTTGGCAAGATGAGATGATAAGATTCTAGCCTCTTTAAATTTGACCCATGCCTGTTGAAGTTATATGTCAGCTAATCTCACACTAGTGCTTACATGGCTGACTATGTTTGCTAATTTGATAGTTATTATGTGTAGGCTTTTTAAAGGGCAGCGGGTTGTGTTCAACAATCATCCATTACAATTCAAAATGAATTACACTTTGACTGCAATGTCAAGGGTCCTATCACAATGGAAAATAAGTAACACAACTGCCAGCGCATTGGAGCACATCAGCACAGCATCATTTCCTTTTTTTTTGTGTGCACCAAATGATTTAACAGTGTTCCTCGTCATCTAGTCTGTAGACTAAACACAGTTTCTCAGATGTAACACTGCTTGTGGGAAAGTGTTGATGACTGATAACAAGAATGAGGAGTCAAATTTGGAAAGAAGGGAAAGTTGGAAGTCTCCAAAAAAAGGGATGTTTGAGAAAATGTAATGTTTGTAAAACTGATGAAAGACTTACAAACCGTGGGGGTGAAATAAACTGAGAGGAGCAAGAGGGAGTTTCAAGCTCCATAGCGAGGCAGCAAACCAAGACATTTTGACAAGCGACGGGAAAACATCTGAAAACCCAACGGGCACATGAGCTTCTAGAGGAAAACATTAGTAGAGTGTATGACAAAGCGAGTGAGTGGAGGAATGTGAGCGCGACAGAGAAAGACAGAGAGGATAATTTGAGGGAGGCAGGGAGCAAAGAACTGCTGCACTTCCAAGTTCAGGAGTGCAGACTTGACAAGCATTGAGGTTTTCTTTTTCAGAGGAGAACCTACAGTATCAAAAGCCCTCTTTCAGGCCTGGCCTGAAAGGCATATTAGACAGATGCATAGCGAGTGAAAGACAACACATTCCTTTACACATCTTAAGCAGTTACCTGTCAGAGCACTGCAATAAAGCTGCTCCCACATGGGCAATATGCCAAATTGTTGAATTCTATAAGCCTAAAGGGCGGCCTGTGAAAATCCTAACACCAGGGTGGCAGTAAGCCTTTGTTCAGGGAAATAATTTAACATTATGGCAAAATAACATTATTATTTCTGTAATATGTCCACACTTCTGATCTTCAGTTTCCAGCAATATTTCCCACACTATTTATATGTAAATGATAAATCATACAGTCTTTGGAGTGTATGAATATCTTCTTCTCTGCCTCTGACTGTTACATTTGAGTCTGACCTTTTCGCATCGGAGTTGTACATCAGTTCCAAGCCCTTCTGGATGTAATTTCCCTTGCAGCGATGGTGAAGAATAATTTGCTGTGGTTCTAGCTGATCTATCTGTGAAGAATGCTTGGACTGTGCTGCACGAAACATAAATTCTCAAACTGCACATAATCTGTCCACTGTCCCTGACAGCGAAGAGAGAACTAATGATTTTTTACATCATTAAGCTTGTTCCAGAGATTGAGGGGTCATTGTGTGACCAGTCAGCCTTGCACTGTCACGCTAACAAGTGCTAACCCATGACAAATTCACTAATATCAATAGTGAAATGTGAGAAAGTCTTCTCTTATTTTGTTTTCTATCTCCTGGTTTGATAGAGGTCAAGTGGTCCAGTCTGACCTCGTCCAAATGAACATTCTTCCAGGAAAAGGGCTTTATTGTTGGTTCCAGTCAAATAATATTACACCACCGTGAAAGCATTTGTCAGGCCATCAAGGCCTCGGTTAAACCTATACTTCTGTGCAAACTCTGCAGCCAGTACAGTCAACATGTCACATATTTCTTGGTTTCCAGCCTATGTAACTTTCTGGTACTTTAGAGCAATGAACTTAAAATTGCTGTATGTTTCATTATGCAATCTTTCCATCCATTTATATCTATGCATCACTGACAAGCCTTTTTGTTTTCAGATGATCAGCAGTCCTTGCACACAATTATTGATTACAAGTATTACAACAACCAAACATTTATTTTGAAGTGCGCCTAACATAATGTTAGGACGAGTCAGACCACCGCCCATTTTAGTGTGCTATGGGTTAGATCTAATGATGGGTCAAAGGTCACCATCTAGGTTGCAAGTAGGGAGGTATCTGTCTCGGTTGGGCGGGCATATAGCCAATGTAGTGTAGGAATGGTTATCAGACAGGGTTGTGGCGCAATGATGACGTTTGTCTGTATGCACTGTGTAATGGAATGCAACTTTGTAATGTTCCGTAACATCGAGTTCAGGAGTAGCCAAAAGGATTCGTGCTTTGTAGTGTGATGCCAATGTGTTCCCTGTTAACAATTTTTTTTTTTAATGCCGGCGCAATCAAATACCAATAAATAAATATTTTTTTGCTTTGTATCTAAACTAACTAAAGTTAAGTTTACAAATACCAATCTTCCCCATTTTTGGTGCACCACAAACATCCTGAATGTGAGTCAGCTTCCCACCAAGCCCTTTTTTCCATGAACAAGCGCAGGCACAGCTGGGGGTTGTGGTTCTTAACTCATTATTTGTAAATGGTCAAGGCCCATGCTGTTTTACATCAGGCAGGAGAAGTGTGTGACATCGGTAATGGTGGCCTCCATAGAACAATGATTTGGTGGCCTGGTTTCGTAAATGAGCTACTGCGGCAAAACGTTCTCTGTGATGCTTTATGGTGATTTACTGAGGATTGCAGGGAGAACAGACTGGTTGGAGGCGAGGAGAAACTGAAGACTTAATAGTTCTGACATTCTCTCAGCATCTTTATCTTCGTCTTGACAGTCCTGTTGCTTTCCAATGCTTTGTGTATGTGCTGACTGCCTTCTCCATCTGTCTTTGTTTGCTGTCTGCCTACCTGCCTGCCCATCCTGAAGCTCCCTTCCACTCTGTTGTCTTGTTGCACTTTTGCCATGTGACGTTCATTTTTCTGTTTGTTTGCCTTTCAGTCCCTCGGCCTGGCTGTCAGTTAGCCGTATCTATCTGTCTGTTGTCAAGACATTTCACTGACTCACAGTGACTAAGTGAGGCCTGAAGTGCTAGCCTGTTTTGACCTGACTTCAAAATAGACAGCTTGGCACGCACACCATGCGCACACACACCATCGCCAAAACAGGGCTTTCCTTGTACTGCGTTAGTTCCCATGTCAGCCCCTGTTTCAGATCTGGCTTCTACTATGACTCACTGGTTACGAGACTTACGAGCGGTCGCTTGAGAACGGTCATTGAAGCCCACAGCCATAATGCATCTGATTGTCAGTGAACAGGAACCCACACAGTGGAATACAAAGCTCTGTCTTCTGGTTCACTGATTGAAGTGCTGCTGTTGGTGCTTTGTTGATTGATCAGACCTCAGCTAGATTGTTGATGTTAATGCTTAAAGGCAGTGAGTGTACATACAGTAAGTTAACTACATGCGAACAAACCAATAAAGCCACTAAATGACGGTGATGATACTATTTATCTTGATTTAAAATGTAGACAAATGAGAAAATCATACTGATAAGAAAAAAAACTCCAAGGTAACGAGTGATGTCTAGCCCCAGCCACAAATAAAACATGCCAGCGTTTGAGGATCTGGGCAAGTGTGGATCTGCTCTTTGGAAGCCCAGATTCCCCGGCCAATTTCCCAGAGGCAAAGGAAGGGGGGTGCATGAACTATGGGATGTACTGAGAGATTTGTCTATGCTTTGATCTGATATCTCAAGTAGAGAGTGTCAGTCATCGTCACATGAGCACCGATCTACGATCAGATCAACCAACATTTAATACTTATCTGACTCATTATTGAGGATTATAGAAGATCTAATCGAGGATTCATCAACCTCTCCATCTGGCTTTGAAAACGGTTTGATAGGAGTGTCATGGGTGTGTGCTTGTGGGTTGAGAGCTGGTGATTGACGGCCTTTTATGAGGGCCTTTGTACTGTGACAGCAGAGAGAAAAGAGCTGCATTAAATAGTAGAATTACATTCAAGTCTTCCATCAAATGTGCCATTTGTCTTCTATTAAAAATGGATTTCTGTTCATTTCCATACAAAGAATGAGAGCGAGAGAACAGACTGTTCATTATTTCTGTGGAGTGTAAGTTAGAAACATCAATCTTTTCTGACAGCTTGTAAATGTAGGAGGTCTAAGTGGTTTCGTTATTATTATTATTATTATTATTATTATTTAGCAAGTCGTACAACCCTCAATAAAGAAATAATTGCGCACTACTAGTAAATGTATCTCTCTGTATTTCGTTTGATACACACTATGAGATTCGGAAGTTAACAATGTGCATAACCTGCACTGTGCTGTTTATTGTGCAATGTGCAATGGGCAATTTCATATACTCATCGTGTGTGAATGAATGTGAGAACAAGGAGATGAGCTTGAGAGAGTCAAAGGTCTTGGCAGGTAACAGCTGTGCCTGCAACTCTCTAGCAATACTGTGGGAAAGTTTTATTCGTTAGTTTATCACCTGGCAGAAAAGTATTAGAACCGGTTGTTCAATCATCTGGCATAATGATGTATATTTGATGTCTCAAGGTTATTAAAAGAGACTTGCATGCTTATGTTTACATATAGTATTGATCACTTTTGTGGATGTTTATGGCTACTTCTCAGGCAAAGTTAGCAATCTTAAGCCGTGACTTTAGGGCTTGGTAAATAGTCATGGTGATTTTTCATAATTTAATGAAGCTGATAATGTGAATTATTTTGCAAACATGTTGGCTATTTGCACATCCAGCATACACAGAGTGACATTCAGGTGGTGTCTACTAGGGTTGGGGGGAACATTGATGTAAGATCAAGATGAGGATCAGGATCGTTTCTTCTGAATCAAGAACCAGTCATCCAAGTCACATATTCAAATCAAAGTCGTGTCAAGCGTTTGTTAGTTTTTCAACAAATCACACAACCAAATATTTTTACAGTGTGATTTTTAAAATATGGATTATAGCTGCTTCAATACATAGTGCAAATAGTTAGTTGGAGGTCACTAAATCATTCGGTTCCACACCCTTTCTCCTTTTTTATCCCTCCCAGGGTTTGTTTATCTTTCTTAGTGTATCTGTGGTTTCTTTTTGAAAACGTTTCATCCTCTCCACTTTTTCCTTCACACCGCCTCGGCTCCTTTTTTAAGTGCTCACCTTCCCATTTGTTTTCCCTACATACATCTCTCTCAGCAGCATCACCGACTACCAGCCTCCGTGTCCGTGTCTCTGACTCATTCCGGAGCTGAATGTGCTTCGAGCTCTTGTTGCTTTGACAGGCCCTGACAACAGCAGGTCAGCATCTATCTCTCAGCCTCTCCACCTCTCAGCAGCACGAGGCGGCGTGGAACTAGCTCCTTTGTTTGTTCTTTCACCATCAGGAGACAGCACCGGCACAAAGGGAAGCTTGCACGCTTATAGGAGTCAAGCCATGAGCTCTCTCTCTCTCTCTCTCACACACACACACACACACACACACACACACACACACACACACACACACACACACACACACACTTAAAACACATTTAAACTCTTGACTATCTGGCTCTTTAGCTGCTAAAAGGCTGTTAACTGCTCGATAGGTACAATGCTCAAATCATATGGAGCGTTGACAGAATCTAGGGGAGCTGAAGCTGGAGCCCTTTTCCTCATCACCACCAATGGTCGGAGATACACATGAAATAAACAATACATCAATTAGACAAACGTTAGAGAATGCTCTTCTTCTATGTCGTCATTATTTGTGCAATTCGGCCTGCTGTGGTGTTGCAACCAGATCTCTTCCGAACTGTTTTGTCCTCTGTGAGAATGCAGAAATGTTCCTTTCTAGGAAACTGTGAATGTCTGACTGTGAGCAATGTGAGCAATGCTACAAGTGTATTATGTGAAAAGGGCTTCTGTCCTTCCTTCCTTATCCTCATCCTCATCTCGAAGAGTTTTGGAAGCCTCATTGCGGGCTGTTACACGGGTGGCAGGAGCATCAGTCCGTGTCACATGACAGGATGTTCCGCCTTATGGATCTCAACTGTTGATGCTTCCTGTCAAAGACCTTTGCTCGATCGTCAGTGGAAAACTCACCCACACACACACTCAAAACCAACACTCCACATTCTTCCATCCACAGGAATGAGGTCAGCTCTCTGCAGGATGTAGTTGCTTCTTTCATTTCGAGATGGCTTACAATAGAATATGTCTAAGATATGGTTCAGATACACATCAGCAGGATAACTTTCTTCAGAGTCACTTCTTCACAGACTTTTTTACACTCTGTCTCTCTTTTTTTGTTTTTTGCTCACACATTTCGGGATCCGGCAAGTCAGTAAACTCAAGTTAGGACATGCCTGTAACATGCAGGGAGGGTCATAGGGTGTAACTACAGTGTGTGTCTAAACTGTCTGTACAGTATTTTGATGGATGTGTTATTCTTGTTAAGTCTACGTCAATTACATTCTGCTGCATTCCAGGTCAGTCTGAATTAATCTCTGTCAACAGATGAGTGAACAAAAAAAAAAAAATGGTGGGAATAGAAAAGAGTGGAGATGACACTGAAAAAGGCAGGACATGAATGGGCACGTTGGCATGCTGGTTGGGATGCTACCAAACCACGTCAGCCTCCTTGACAGCACTGTGACTCTACCTGCTAAGTGAATGGGACAGGCCGCTGCCACCATTCAAAGCAGCTGGCTCTCTCACTCTAGTTTATTCTGAGCCGGAAGGAGACAGAAGGAGATGGGACAAAGAGTAAAGGCAGTTGTGCGCATTCATGTGTGTTACCAGAGTGGGCAGTCAAACATGTTTATACGAGCTACAGCTTCCTGTTTAGAAAACCTGTTGTAATCCATCTCGGGATCCAACAGGTTCTGCCCGACCCAGCGGACATGTTGCATCTTAACAATGGTTTTGTGTTGGTCATTGGGCCATGACTTATCATGGCCCAATGACTTATCATGACTTATCAGTGGGCCTCCAAACGAGGAACACAATGATGTTTTAGTTTAGGTTGTCTCCCTTGCCCATTCACATTCTCTTTCTCTCCTCTAGCGTTTGAAATTGTCCTCACTAACCCATTTCAGTACGTACACAATGACACTATCACTGTTGTTCTCTGTCTGTCTGATGTTCCAGCAGCTGATTCACATCTGTTAATATGGGAGATGATATCAACAGTTCATCATGATTTTATTATCTTTTGTGCTCCTCATACTGAAGCTATTAGTGTTTTTACTCTGAAAGGTCACACCTTCTAAACAAGACCGAATAATTGCATTAGCATTTTCTTTACCATTGCAAAATACGTGTTTTATTTTTCCTTTGGGATAGGGCAACATAAAACTGAATTGTGCATTAGCATGAGCACACAGTTATGGTAAAATTAAACAAGCTTGTAGGTAGCCGTTAACATATGTAGGGGCAACATAGTGTCCTGTCTTACCGTGTCCAGTCCTTTGCTATACTCTTCCCCTACTTTACTAAATTTGTATCTGCTCCATTTGTTAACACAGACTGACCACTGAGTTAATCACAGCCAGAGCTATTAAACTCCAACCAAGTAATCTCTCCTCAGCACACACCATTACATTATTCCTTTAGTCATTCCTCTCCCCAATGAGTAGCTGGTCAATCTTTTCCCAGCCCATTAAAATGAGTTTGACTCAAGTCAAGTGAGCATCTGTTGAGGGAGACAGTTGAGAGTAATAGTCACTGGCCGTTCAGGTAGTCAGTTAGAAGAAGGCAGTATGGAGATCAGCCGGCCTCACTAGTTATGCGTTATTAATGTGTTTTGTGGCCGCCGCCTCGTCTGGCTCGAGGAAGCTATTTATGTGACTTTCTGGTTGTCTCACATTACCAGACTGGTGAGCACTAAGGGTCTAGGTTAAAGCCTGGGTCGCCCGTAGGTCGCTCTGTGTGTGTGATAGTTATGAGCACAACGTAGCCGGACTAACAGCAAGCGGGAATGCATGGTGGTAGCTGTTAGCCAGCCCGTCCGTATTAAGCATATGTTTGTTCGGCATGTGAAATGTCAGCATGCACAGTTGGTGGATGAGACATGTCAAGCTCAGTTGCCAAATAGCCCTGTTACTTTTCACCTGTTTAACCCTAATCCACTGCTCAAGTGTGGGTGTGGGAGTATGTGTGTGATTCCTGGGGTCCATGGGTGTTTTCCTTGGCACTGGCATTAATCCACCTGGCTGTGGGCACACACGCAAACACTCTCATCAATGACTGGATTAGGCTGCTAATCTCTCAGATCCCACAGCATGTGTGCACTGCACACACGCGCACGCACACGCACACACACACGCGCACGCACACACACTCTGTACACTGCGGTTTGAAACGTGTCAGTTATGCAATGCAATCAGAACCAGGAGTCATTCGTTGTGTGTGTCAGCATATAAGCGTGGTCGAAGTTATGCCATTTTGTCAAATGTGCCTAGGAAGAAGAGTATGGAGATTTACCAACTGTTCACATGCGCCCTAAATTCCTGTATACTTCTCCAAAGCTTTAGCAGTGTCAGACTGCAGAAATATAACCGGAACTGTTGCCTAGTTTGAGCATTAATTCCATCAAGCATTAAGTCTTCTTTATTAATACAACTGTGGGCTTATTAAAAAAAATGATAAGCCGGGTTGAGTTCAGGTCGTTGATTAACGCATATTTTCGCATTTCGGGTGGTGTGCTTAGTAAAAAAAATAAAAATGGGTCGATTAAGGCCAAGAAATTATTTGAATGCTCAATTAAACTCAGGCTGAGTAGGGGCTTGATAATTGATATTTTTAAAGTATTTGTAGAGCAAGATTAAGCATAATCCAATACACTGGTTAACTCCAGGTAACATTCAATCTCTTTTATCCTGGCAATATTTCCCCCAATGTGTAACCCAAGAACAGTTCACACAGAGTGGTCACGGTGGGGAACGCAAGAAAGAGCAGATAAAACAAAAGTAATATGTGTCCATAGGTCCAACAGTTGAGACAATGTTTATGTATACACAGTTCCACCAATTCCTTTTCTCTGCAGTCTCCACATCCAGTCTTGAGCTGTATGCAAATGCTAGTAATGCAAGGAAACATCCATCCATTATCAGCCGCTTATCCGGGGTCGGGTCGCGGTGGCAGCAGGTTCAGCAGGCCGACCCAGGCTTCCCTCTCACCCGCAACACTTTCTAGCTCATTCTGGGGGATCCCGAGGCGTTCCAAGGCCAGCCGGGAGATATAATCCCTCCAGCGAAGTCTCCTGCAAAGAAAACATGCAAACTTTATTTTTTTTTACTCTAGTGACAACCGTTGTTCCACTGTGTGGTTATCATTTCAATATTGAATTAAATACACACTGTGCTTCAAGGCAAAAAAACCTTTAGCAGACAGCAATGGGAAGAAAAAGAAATCCTATATTCCAATTTTCCACCGTACCAATGTGAAGGACAAATAAACTGAGGTTTTAAATATGCTGTGGGGGCATGCGGAAAATCCTCCATGAACACACTGAACAGTCAAAGTCTAAATTGCCAATCAGCATAACACCTGCACAGGTTAACATTTTCTGAATTGATGGAACTAATGTGGCTTCAAGACGTGTCACAGGCGTGACGTTGTCTGAGAGGACCAAATAAACTGCTGTGCATTATGTTGTGAGGCGGTGTTAGTTTTTTCTTATCTTTTGTTTTAGTACCCCTGCCTGGACCAGAAAGAAACAAAACCTACACTAAATAGTGACACAGTGAAGGTGACATGACTGAACAAGGCCAGCATTTTGGCTGTTCCTGTTTTGTTCACAGACTCACAGACAAATGACGGAGACACTTTGGCTTTGAGTCATTCTTAATTTCCTGTTGCCCTCCCTCTCCTCTCTCTGTGTGTTTCCCACCATCTCTAAAAGCCGCTGACTGTCAGCCTCTCCCATGCTTTATCAAAGCGTGCACGACCCTATTCTGCCTTCCCAGATTACTGTTTAATAGGAGCCTTCCTCCCTGGTGAACAGTGATAAGCTAATGGTTCGGGAATTGCTCACCATTAAGCAGCCGTGTCTGTCAAAAGAAGACGGAAAGAAGCAGTGGTTGACTGTTATGGGGGGAATAGTTTCTCAATTTTTTCCCCCACGCATAGAATAATTGTTGGGTGAGTGGGTGGTTTATGCATGTGTGTAATTTTAGGAGAGGCCAGATAATTGGCTTGCTTCCTCTGTGCTGATTGGCCTCCCAGAAGGTAGCGGATTAATGCAGAACACCTACTCTGTCAATTTGAATATTTTTGAAGAGCAGATCTCATTCATGTGTGGTTTTGTTTCTTGTTTCTGTATCTGTGCGCGGTAACTGCACAGTTTAAACTCAATTCATCGTCTATTGTGAGATGAACATTATCATGCCTGTATTTTTCAGGTTTATTGTGCATTCCATGAAGTTTATTCAGGCTGCAGGAGCAATTCAAGAACAATAGAGACAGGAAATGTTGAGGGCAGGCTGGAAATTGGTTAAAGCAAGAATAAATCTCTAATGTACGAGGAGTGGTCTTGTGGTATGTAATGAAAACATGTTCTCTAAGAGCAGAAAATAGGCTCTGGTATTGTAAGCCCAGACAATTGAGCGTCTCAAGCATTAGCATTAGCTGCCCTCTCTGTTGTGGCCCTTTAGATGTGTCTGTTGGAGCCTCCCACTAAAAGAGCTCCTCTCCAGATTGAGCTGTCCTCTGTTGATTACTCTAGTATCCTCTGGCTATTAGACTGAAAGTGTGTGTGTGTGTGTGTGTGTGTGTGTGTGTGTGTGTGTGTGTGTGTGTGTGTGTGTGTGTGTGTGTGTGAGAGAGAGAGAGAGAGAGAGAGAACGAACGAGTGTAAGTGTAAAAGCGAGAGCTATGTCTGGTTGTTAAGGATACATTTCCTCTACACTTTGATTGGAAATGGCTTACTGTCGCTCTCACCCAAATAGACACACACAGTTTTACACACACACACACACACACACACACACACACACACACACGCACACACACACACTGCTGTTAACCAAGTCTGCCCTGTTTGTAACATTAGCCGACTGTTAGGTTAGCCAACTGGAAACATAATGCCCTTTTACAGGTGACCTTTTCTGCTGTGTGGCAGATGTGTGTCCAGGACCTTTGCGTGTGCGTTTAAAACGGCATGTGTGCGTGTCCAATCAGCAGATGTTGTGAGTGTATACGGGAAACTACTTTGTATTAATATATGAAATGGGCCCTCTGAAGAGGCGGTTTCTGCCTGGCTGCACGTGGAAGCCTCACACCTCCTGCTATCCGTGTACGTGTGTGTGCGTGTGTGTGTGTGTGTGTGTGAGCGTATTGTGCTTTTAAGTGTGTATTGTTCTTTTTGCACAGATGTCCTTCAAATGGCAGGCAGCAAGCAGATTGCACTGGAAGAAATGGCCACAGGCCCGTAATACACAGAGACACTAAAACCAGTCCAGGCATTTAAACGGCTGTCCCAGGGGCTGACAGATAGCAGCTGACCCCTGATAGCGCTGTATGCAGTTCCTCCATCAAGCTTCTCTCTCTCACTCCTCCTATCCCACCTCCCTTTTTTTACTTCTCCATTTCTTTGTGCTCTCTTCTTCACTTTCTCACCACCCTCATTGAATTTATTTGTCCTCTCACCGACACGCACAAATCACAGGGACTTGCATACAAGTGCCCATCTCCAGGTCCACAAACTCTCTCTCTCCCTCTCCCTCGGCTTGTGGATGAGTCACACCATGACCAGTTATACAGTGCTGAGAGATGCTCAATGTCACCTTCTCCTCCGATCTCAGCAGCCCGTCTTCCACTCTCGTGCTCAAAGATGAAAAATTGCCTTTAATTGCTTCACTTTAGAGTTGGTCAAGATGAGGCACTTCAATGAAAGCTGCGGAAACTTGGTTGACATATGATCAGTGAAGTACATATAGACTCTTGTCATGCACTGTCATTGACTGTAAAGTACAGCCGAGATCTCAGAGTGGATAGTACGCAGCAGTGACTATCTCAGCTTGCAGCTACGATACATGGAGCTGAAATGCATGCTTGTAATGGTTGCACCCATGCACACAGAAGTACCCAGCATTAGTGATGAGGATATGGGAATCAATCTTATCGATGGTGGCACTGTGCCTATAGACTTGGCCTTAGCAGAACCTTTACCAGGTGCATGCTAATAACAGAGGGACATTACATCTCTAATCCTGTACTTATGTGTGTCCATTGTATTTGTTTGTGCAGGCTACGTAAAGCAAAGTTGGGAGGATGATGCAGACGTACAGTAAACATTTTGAGACTTCACAGTCACAATATTAGAATGTGTAAGCTGCAAAGCTTTGACGATTAGACTGAGGCTTAGACCTAAGCCTATTCATTTTATTAATAAAGGAGAGAACGGGGCCAAAGGTCTTGGAGATGCTTCACTGTACATGTTGTGTACATGAAAAAGCATTTTGTGATTGTTTGGATGTTGCAGATATATATGGTCATTTTCTTGTATGTATTTCAAAACCTGACTTAAAATGTTTTAGCAAAGATAGGTTTAGTCACTATCCAAAAATAATTCAAAACGTGTCCAAATTAGATAATAATAATAATAATAATAACAATAAGTGGCCATATTCCTTAATTGTTCACAACTTGAGACAAACAAGACGTGATGGTTAAGTTTCGGCCCTGTCTTTGTGTAGCTTTGAGTGAACCAACAGAGAGACAGTTAGAAGGCTTGTCACTGCCAGGCTTTTGGGTGGGAGGGTGGGCTCGGTGTGATTCAGTTAGGTGTCTCTTCCATGGATGGAGTAATACAATCAGGATGGAAATACTACAGCCTGCACTCTATCTATAAACACTGCTTAACACAACGTGCAACCAGTGGCACACTGTTATCAAATAACAATGGAGATGCTGGCTGCTGTCATACGGACTATGGACTGTCAGTTACACACACTGTTCTTGCTCCTTTAAATGTAGCACTCCTACTTGAGCCAGGCATCCTTTTCGCCAACATTTGTTCAATTCCTTGGGGTTTGAATGTATCTTATCTTCTTTAAATGGGCGAAAGAAATCAACTCGGAGTAAAAGAAAAACACGTGTGTTTTATGGCTGTGAGGAAGGTCTTGGGTGACAGAACAATTAGATGCTCCTTAACATGTATTAAAAGTTACTCCCTCTTATGAGCAACAGCACAAATGCAACAGGGTTGCCATCCAATCTGCATCCTTGCTACAACATTTAGATGTTTGTATGTTCGCTTTTGTCTCTGTGCGTGCTTCAGAAGCTTTAATTCATATATTTCATACTGATAGATGATTATATTGAAGTCCAACAGAATCATCTCAAACCTTCTTTCCTCTTTCACACCACTAACATCTCCATGTGATTCGTTGTGCCCTGCTTTACATTGTGTGCTTCCTTTGTATTCATATATATGTGTGTGTGTGTGTGTGTGTGTGTGTGTGTGTGTGTGTGTGTGTGTATGTGTGTGTGTGTGTGTGTGTGTGTGTACACACATGTTTTCAAATGCATACACATGCATGTGTGTCAGGAATGCTCATTACAACTGCATGAGATGATGCCGTACTCCTGCTCCACTGCTCCCACATCTTGCCAGGTAATCAGGCGGGCGAAAACATTCAGCCCCGCCACCTCGACTGCCAACAGGGTGCGTTCACGGCCATGAAAACAGCCCTGGCTGCTAATTCTCCCCGTCATGTTCATGTTCACCGCTGAATAGTTTATACAGCAGCTACATAGGAACTATCTATCTCAGTTTTGTTGATTGCTGACTGAACTGATGAAACCTGGAAATAATAATGCCATGTCTGTTGTCCCTTTTCTTCATCTCCTCATCTTTTCATCACCCCTATCTGTTCTCTTCTCGTCTCCTACTCCATCTCCCCTTTCCTACATCCTTTCTCCTCCTCTGCATCCGTCCTCCTTCTAGGGGAGCACCTGCGCATCTGCCCCCAGGGTTACACCTGCTGCACCAGTGACATGGAGGACAACTTGTCCGCGCTGAGCCGCAGGGAGATGGAGGGGCTACTCAAAGACGCCGGCCGATCCCTACAGACCTCACTCACTGGACAGTACAAGGCCTTCGATGGTGAGTTTGTGTATTCCTCCGAGTGAGGGAATGAGACACTTTTTCAACATATACTGTACAAGGACACAGTTTCTGTGTTTTTTGTTGTTTTGTTTCACTGTTGATAGAACACTACATTGTCTTCTCAGTAGTGCTGTTTTCATTTCACCCAGCCTCCACAAACATGCAGACATGCACCAACACACAGTCTGACAAGAAGTGTAAGAGAGAGGTTTTATCATAAAGTCCACTGATTGATGCAGACGATTGATTTACTGTCACGCTTCTACAGGAGAGGCTGGTATTGCCTTGCAGTTGTCTTGTCAGAATGCCAAGTTGTCGTTTTCTTAACTTTGGTCCCACATTTCCTGAATCCACAGACAAATGCATCCATCTCATCGATACTTGCCTATTTCATGAGAGGACTTGATACATACATTTCTGCAACTGTCTCAAATAAGGCTTTATTATGGGCAGAAATATGTGCCACTAGAAACAGAATTCGAATCATTTATATAAAAATGTCTGAACTTAGTTCATTTACAAAAAAAAATCAAACACATCATTTAAAAAAAATGTTTGG